>NC_084890.1:26444615-26789615 GCF_958979055.1 Alnus glutinosa | reverse complement strand
AATCTGAATAGCGGAAATTACAACTTATACATCTATTACAAATTAATTACAACAAAGAGCCATTTAACATCTATCTGTATGAGTCTTTTTGACACAATATTTACAAAACAACTACAACTTTACAAAGACTATGTGACACAAACGTCACAAGCTATACCAAATCTATAAAACAGTGGACAACCCGTGGTCTGACAATTACAACCGTCGCGGTGAGCTTCAGTCATAATATCCCAAGCACACTGCTACCAACCCATCGACTATACCGAAGTACCTGCAGCCAAAGAAACATCATCTACACGGTTGTGGTGGTATCCACATCCGCATAGGTGAAAGAATGAGTTCACCGCCTTAGCATGAAACACACTAAGACCTCAGTGGTATAAGACTAACTGAGTTTTCACAAAGAACCAACCTCTATTTTATTTTTAGTCGTGCGAGCACTATATTAGCTACAATTTACCAACAGCTAATGTAGCAAACACCGACTATTCAGAAAACATTTAAAACATACTATATAGCTGTGAACATATGTAAAAGTTTCAATCTACCGCTTGGAAGATTCTACATATAAACCTCTCTATAATAATACTTTTCATCGGTCGCTTGGACATATGTGCACACGATCACTCCATCACAGATATCAAGTATACACATAAGTCTTAAGCAAAGAACATGGCATCTTACTTTTCCATACTAGGATAAACAAAACACTCGCAACACCATCTCTAATCGTATTTCAGCTTCGTGCCTTGAACGTCAGTAGATCATGAGAGCACTAGAACTAAACTCAATCATGCTAACACGTCTTTCTTGAAGAACAAGAACGGTCAACCTTTTTACTCATAGACATGCCATTACTCGCACCTGGGTAGTCATGTATCCATGTACTTTCAAGTTCAATGTATGACATCTTAACATATGACTATCCGATAGAAATATATATATATATATATAAGCGTTTTTCACTTAAGACACTTATACATATCAACACGTCTAGTAAAAGCAACTCATAACATAAAAACATCACTCATAAAACAATGCTATACATGATATGCATGACTGGGTCTACTGGGGCGTCGGTCCCCCACGATGCTGATAACTGCTGTTTTACTTTGTTTACTGCTCCTTTACTACTGTACTACTGTTGATGTATGCTCTATACTACATGCTCTATGTTCCGTGCTTGATCAGTATATATTTCACTACTGTATCATGCTGAAATCATGCAGTTGTTAAATCACGTCCTCTTAAAACTAAACAAATCCAGCATTTTATCCAACCCTTTGAAATCATTCAAAACCTAGTTTCTTTATAAAATCTAAACAGTTTCAACATGACATGTTCTCAAACAATTTGCATAATTTAAATCTTAACCGCAAAACTTAACACTTTAAATCTATTCAATACTTTTCACTCTTGCACTATCTCTTAAACATCATTGATATAGTTTAAACATAATCGAAATTAAACAAATCATCTCAAAGCATATACATTTCATCATATGGTTGGTTCGGTTTCATAAACAATATATATATTTTTATCAATCCAATACATACAAAAATATATATTTACTCAGTGAGTGGAATACCCACCTTGGCTGCATTAGACTCCTGACTCGAACTTCCACTGGATTCCAATTACTCGAACTCTATATTGGAGAACAAGTCTATGTCTCCAATCACGACACAAGCCTGCAAACATTGGTAACATTAGACTACACTATTGTATCCCATACTCTATGACATCCTAACTACCCGCATGCTCACACGTCACGTCATTCGCTTCTAAAGCTATCTAGGTATCCTAAACTATTATTAGGTTAATCATTGGTTATAGGTTCTTATTACATCTTGCTTATAAATTAGGAGATGCATTTACTATTTTATTTGCCTACATATTATTTTTATATCACATTATCATTGTGAATTCATTAATGGTTTGTTGCTTATTTACTAAGTTAACCATATATTTTCAACACATAGCATACATATGTATATATACACATATATACATGTACATATACAACTCTCAAATTCAACCAATGATACACTAAAACACTTAGTGTACATGAATAGGTGAATTAGGCAACAAGTCACCTTGTTATCATTATTAACTATTAAGTCTTATAGTTAGTTTATCCGTTTAAGCTAAGTCTATTCGGCCCATATACATATATATATATATATATATATATATATATATATATATATGTACACATATATGTATAAAAGGCTTACCGAGCTAAGCACCGCTTCATAACACACTTAGGTACTTTATAATACATAAATAAACGCATTAATTATCTACTTACACTAATAGATGAATTTGAAGCCTAGTTATGTATTTCCATAATATCATTATTTACCGAACTCATATTCATGTATATGTCCATATATATATATATATATATATATATATATATATATATATATATATAAACACATATATACTATGTGGATATGATTAAGCGAATTAGTTACTATGTTGTTGTACAACGAATTTATAATACACCTATAGGTTCTATAAGTCTTCTAACTTATATTTGCAAACCTAGGGTTATTTGAGTAATTTATAGTTCTTTAACATTCTTATTAATTACTAACCATTTTGTATAGTTTGTCTTTCATTCACTAAGTTAACAATATATATACATATATATTTTAGTCACATACATGTATACATATATACATATACACATACAACACTTTAAGCTAATTCATTAAGTCTTTCCAACCTAGAACTTTAGTGACTTATACTTAAAGATCATCTAATGTCTTCAATTACATTAGCATAAATCCATAATCCATTTATATAATCACTTTACCTATTCATAAGTTTATTCTTTCTTTATACAAATGTATTTTTTTTACTTGTTTATATTAATTTCTATCCATACACGTTTTTATTATCATTACTCACATAGTGTCTCCATAATCAACTAATGCTAATGGAATATCTAACAAAACCATTCTCAAACTTCCATACCCATAATTAGTCAACTATAACATCAAGGCCCCAACTGGTATCAACTTCAACTCCACACAATCACTATCAAACAACCCATCTCTATAAAGGGCTTGGCCTAAAACCTCATTACATAACCACAAATCAGCCTCATTCAGCCATCCCCTTCAACATCTTCCAGAAACCCTAAATCATATCTCCAAAATTACCAACTCCAAATCCACCACCCAAAGCATTACACAACCAAACTAAACAAGCCACCCAACCTTAGCATATTAAATACACATAATCGGCACTTAGAACACAACCAACCGAGACACACACACACAACAAATCACCATCAATTGAAAACCCCCAAATCATAAAATCATTGGGATTTACCTATGGGAATTTTCACAAAAATCTATCAAAACAGTGAGATCGGTCACAGGGGTGAATCGCTGGAAATCACACACTGGACCGCCGGAGATTCGCCGGAAAAACCAGCCTTCAAGCCGTCGGGTTCTGGGTTGCTCGGGTCGCACGGGTTTGAGCTCACGGGTCACTGGTCTAGGCTACGAGTCTTCGTTGTTCGGCTCCAAAGTTCCGCCGGAGCTCCTCCATCGCCGGATTCCAGTCTCGGCCGCCGATCATGGAGGATCGAGTCCTCACGGGTTCAACGGGCTGCATCGGGTCCTTTCCGGATCGAGTCGCACCTCACGGATCCTCTCTTCCCCGTCACTCTCTCTCTCGATTCTCTGCCTCTCTCTCCTAGTCTCTCTCTCACTCTCAATCTCTCTCATTCGGTGAAGAGAAGAAGAAAGAGAAGAAATGAAGAACAGAGAAGAAGAAGTAGAAAGAAGAAGAAAGAAGAACAAAAAGAAGAGAAGAAGCAATTGTGGACTGCTGTCCACCTAGAAGAGAAAAGGGAAAAAAGAAAAGAAAGAAAAGGAAAGGAAAAGTGAAAGGGATAAGGGACATGTGGCGAATTGTGAATGGCTGGGAGAGATTTTCCTTTTATTTAAAGCCCCCTACTACTATTAATTATAATAGGACCCCATCTTATTAAAATCATATCGTTTATTAATTAACATTTGACCCCCGCATATTTTTAAACTAAACATTAATCAATGTATTTAATTATTTATCTAATTAGGACCTACTATAATAATTACCCACATCTTATATTACCTAGAATATAATTACTAATCTCAACCATTTAATAAACATAATTTATTAAATACCTAAATTCCCCATTTATTTTCTTGGTCTTCACAATTAACTTGTATACATTCTTATACATTAATTTATATGATAGGTTGATCTAGAATGGGATTGGTGTAATTCTGAAATTCCAATGCTGCTGTCAGAAATTGATAGTCAAATAGATAGAAAGTTACATTTTAAATCAAATTAATGATAACCTTTTATAAAAAAATAAAAATAAAATAACAGACGGATAGTATGTTATCAAAATTTGACAGATAATAAGATTTGATAAGTTAACTAACTTGTTATTTTTCAAAATTAAATATATATTTTTTTTGTGTTAGACTATTGTTGGGCCTTTGTTGCGGCGGAAACACTTGTAGCAACATATGCAATCAAAAATCCTAATCGAGATCTGAAGGATCTCTCATTCCAAGAATTATTGGACTATTGTTGTCCAAATTTGGATAGAGTCTATAAGCATTTTTATGATTCGGTTTTGCGGCACGTTTATGGAAAAGGAATTCGGATGATAGAATCATAACCTGTCAATAGCCTAAAAGGAAAATGCAACCGAAGACTGCAAACTAGGTTATAAGGAATATTTTTTTTTTTTTTTTTATATTTATTTATTTATTTGTCCTTTTAGCAGAATAATGCACAATGGTGGTGTTAGGTTTAGGCCAGCAGAGGCAATGACCCCTGCAATTAGTTTTTAAAAGAATTTATCCACACTTTCGATGAGATCTCAACATGAGATTGTCAAAATTGAGATCTCAACAAAATGACAAATAATATCAATATATATCCTATATATCTTATTTTCAAATTCACCATGGGATTTATGAGACCCACATTGGCTCCCACAAATTCAATGATATATTTGAAATTTTGTTGTATGGAGATGTGTAGGGAATGTATCATTCTGTATTTTTGGATTACGTTGAGACCGTGGATGATTGGGATGAATTAAACGTTATGGAATGTGTCTGTGATCTTCCTTTTATGAGGTACGATGGAAGTTACCCCAAATCTTTTGACACTAACGGGAGTAAGTGTAATTCCTTATCATTGTCATTAAAAGAAAAAAAAAAAAAAGTATTATTTTCTTACTTTTTTTATTTTTTTGTTATCATGTGACATAATTAGTTATACCAAGGCTAGGATCAAAAACCGAATACTTCTCGACGTAATCAGCAAGCTATAATGGTAGTTGGCTTTGCTATAGATAAGGATAACCAGAATTTTTGGTCAATTACAAATTCTTGGTGCAAAGGATGGGGGAGGGATGGTTATGGGAGGGTGGCTAGACTGTCCAGCAACGATGGACATTTATTGATTTTTGGGATTTGTTATCCAATTCCACGTGATCACTAGCCTCGCTCAAAGGATCTTTGTTGAGGTTGGAAATTTTTGTCACACATTTGACAAGGGGAAGCCCTTTCCTTCATTGTGGTCAGCATTGAGTTGGTGTCAATCGGAGTAAATGCCGATCACGTCTTTTAGCTTTCCAAAGCTTTCTCTTAAACATTTACTTGTATACATTCTTATAAATTAATTAATATGAAAGGTTGATCCAGTGCTGCAGTCAGAAATTAACAATCAATTAGATAGAAAGTTACATTTTAAATTAAATTAATGATGACTTGTTATTAAAATAAAATAACAGATTGATAGAATGTTAACAAAATTTGACAAATAATAAGATTTGATAATTTAACTGTCTTATTACTTTTGAAATTAATTTTATTTTTTGTGTTAGACTATTGTTGGGCCATTGTTGCGGTAGAAACACTTGTAGCAGCATATGCAATCAAAAATCCTAATCGAGATCTGAAGAATCTCTCATTCTAGGAATTATTGGACTGCTGTTGTTCAAATTTGGATAGAGTCTATAAGCATTTTTATGATTCAGCTCTGTGGCATGTTTATGAGAAACGAATTCGAGGTACAAAATAATATCCTGTCAATGGTTGAAAAGGAAAATGCAGACCAAAATCTAGACACGAGGTTATAAGGAATAATTTTTTATTTTTAAATTTATTTATTTTTTTTCCCTTTTATCAAAATAATGCACAGTGGCGGAACCACGTTTTGGCAAGCAACGACAGTAGCCCCTGCAATTAGTTTTTTAAAAAAATTGATCCACACCCAATGAGATCTCAACATGAGCTTGTCAAAATTAAGATCTCAATAAAACGAGAAATGATATCAATATATATCCTATACATCTCATTTTCAAATTCACTATGGGATTTATGGGACCCACATTGGCTTCAATGGTGAATTTGAAACTGTGTTGTATAGAGATGTGTAAGGAATGTATCATTTTGTATTTTTGGATTACGTTGAGACCGTGGATGATTGGGATGAATTAAGTGTTATGGAATGTGTCTCTGGTCTTCGTTTTATGTGGTACGATGGAAGTTACCTCGAATCTTTTGACACTAAATGGAGTAATTGTAATTCCTTATCATTGTCATTAAAAAAGGATTTTTTTTTTTTTCCAACTTTTTGTATTTTTTTGTTATCATGTGACAGAATTAGCTATATCAAGGCCAAGACCAAAAACTGAATGCTTCTCAACATGGTCAACATGCTATAATGGTTGTTGGTTTTGGTACGGACAAGGTTAATCAGAATTTTTGGTCAATTAGAAATTCTTGGGGCAAAGGATGGGGGAGGGATGGTTATGGGATGTGGCTAAACAGTCTATCAACGATGGACATTCTCTGATTTTTTGGACTTGTTATCCAATTCCATGTGATCAGTAGCCTAGCTCAAAGGATGTTTGTTAAGGATGGAAATTTTTGTCACATATTTGACAAGTGGAAGCCACTTCCTTCATTGTGGTCAGCATTGACCCGGCGTCAATTTAAGTAAATGCCAATCACGTCTTGTAAGCTTTCCTTTATACAATTTTTTTTTTTTTTTGGTAAGATTTCTAAACATTAACTTGTATACATTCGTATACATTGATTTAATATGATAAGTTGATCCAGAATGAGATTTGCGTAATTCTGAAGTTCCAGTGCTATTGACAATCAAATGGATAGTAATTTACATTTTCAATGAAATTAATGATAACCTGTTATGAAAAAGAAAAAAGACTGCTAGTATGTTATCAAAATCTGACAAATAATAAGATTTGATAATTTAACTGACTTGTTATTTTTGAAATTAATTAATTAATTAATTATATATATATATATATATATATATATATATATATATATATATATATATATATATATATTGTGTTAAACTATTGTTAGGTCATTGTTGCGGCGGAAACACTTGCAGCAGCATATGGAATCAAAACTCCTAATAGCGATCTGAAGGATCTCTCGTTCCAAGAATTATTGGATTGTTGTTGTTCAAATTTGGATAAAGTCTATAAGCATTTTTATGATTTGGCTTTGTGGCATGTTTGTGAGAAAGGAATTCGAGACACAAAATCATATTCTGTCACGGGCTGAAAAAGAAAATGTAGATCGAAGATTGTTAACGTGGTTATTAGGAACGATTTTTTTTTTTTTTTTTAATTTATAAATATATTTTCGTTCTAGAAAAAGAATACATCCACGTTAAGGCCAGCAAGGGGCCGTGGCATCTGCAATTGTTTTTAATAAAAATTATTTTAAGTAATTGATCCACGCTTTCACTATCTCAACAAAAACTTGTCAAAATTGAGATCTTAACAAAACAAGAAATGATATAAATATATATCATACAGATCTCATTTTCAAATCAACTATTGAATTTATGAGACCCACATTGGGTCTCACAAATTCAATCTTGAATTTGAAACTTTGTTGTATGGATGGAGCTGAGTAGGAGATGTATGCAGTGGCAGAGCCACGTTAAGGCTAACAGGGGTCGTGATCTTGGAATTGGTTTAAAAAAAAATTGTTTTTTTAAGAAAAATTGTTAATTAATTTATTCACGCCCCCATACGCGGTTCCTTATTGAATTTTTTATATTAACTAGGTAGGGTAGGTATATAGACTTGTAGTGTTAGGTTCTTTTTAGAATACAAAGTATTGTAGGTTATAATAGATTACAAATTGAAAAAAATAAAAAAAAAAAGCCCCAAATTGAAAAGTATGAACCTCTTTTAAATTGCATCCTTTTTTATTTCTTTATTTTTTATAGTTTTCTCTCATAGATTTTCTTTTTTTGTTTGCCAAGTAGACTTCTCTTTCAAAAGTAATTTTTTTTTTTTTTTTTTAGTTTTCTATTCTAAATTGCATCAATGACTTCCAAATTGTAGTTGTTTTAATTTTTAATTTTATTTTTTATGTATAGGTTATTCTATTATTTATATTATAAAATATTTTTTTTTATTATTATTATTGATATTTCTTTTTGTTGTAAAAAATTTATTTGAGTTATTAAATTGTTGAACCATAAACTAGTTAGTTTGTCTATTTTGAATATATCGATTGTAAGAAAATTGTAAAATTAAAATATGATTAGAAGTCTAATAGTCATCTCTGCACATGCTGTCCTTGAGTTCATCTTCTTTTTGAGATTTTGACATATAGAGGCAATACTATGCGACATTTTTACTAGTATTTAACTATTCTTAATTCCTTTGTAGGTCTTTTATAGACCTTTTATATGATATAGTTTAGCTTGTAATTTGTTCGTTGTGAAAATGAGAATAAAATTAGTAAGAAATTTAATTCAAATTATATACTTGATAATTTTAGTTATCGACAAAACTAAAGGCTGCAATTTTATATGCTTTATTTTTTGCTTTTATTAGTGCCTACATGTTACCTTGTTTTTGAGTTGGAGGGACGCACATTGCTTCCCTCCTCCCATGGTGTTTTTGGGTACTTATTTTTAGAATTCGGTAGTTTTTTTTTGTCCTATTTTGGGATTGGGAAGTAGATTTCTATCTTTGTTGTAGTTTTCTCATCTTGTTCTAGAATTAAGAAGTAGATTTCTGTCTTTATTGTGGCTTTTTTCCTTTGGAGTTTATTTTTACGTTTGCAGTTCATATTGTGGGTAAGATTGCCATAAATCCTACCCTGATCTGGGAATAGAAATCAATCTAGGATGAATGCTTTCCTGGGTGAATGTATTCTATGGCAGCATGGAGCGACAACGACCGGTTGGTCAAGCCCATGACGGTAGGCAAAGGAGGCAGCATTGGTTATTTTGCAAAGGAAACTGCTTTATAACTTCCTCAGAAAGATTGGGCATAATTGCAAAAGACGTGGTCATACATGAGCAGTTTCTTCCCGAGTTTTCGGGACAAAACAGTTATTGTAAACTTCCAACATAGAGAATGTTATGGAAAAATTTTAGGTGTATGGTTAATTTGTTTCCCAGTGTGTTTTAGGGAAATTGTATCTTCAGAGTCTAGGACTCTGTTTTCTATAGAGCGTGTTTGTTCTATTTGTTTTATGAAGGAAATCAGATCTATTATTTTTTTTTTAAAAAAAATCAATTGTCGCGCGCGCGCGCATACACACACACATATATATATATATATGAGTAATGCTACACATCATCCCCTTGTCCTCTTTTTGTCCTCCCAAATTTGATGTGGCTCTTAAAATCACCATTGAATTTATGATAGATCATTATTGAATTTTGATCCAATGGTGATTTTAAGAGCCACATCAATTTTGGGAGGATGAAAAGTGGACAAGAGGATGATGTGTAGCATTACTTTATATATATATATATATATATATATATATATATATATATATATATATATATATATATATATATATATATATATATATATATATATATATATATATATTTCTTGTTATACTCATATTATGTTAAAAAAATATTTCATTTTTATTTTAGATTGTGTTTATTATATTTTTTGTGCATAGTAAAAATATAGAGAAAAAAAAAAAAAAAAAAAATCCGACCCTCTCAAAAATAAATTTCAGGCTCCGCTACTGCTTTAAGAATACTTTTCCAACATAATGCTGCGGAAATATATAAGCCAGCAGACTGGAACAACGGGAATGATGAACTAATTATAGAGTTTTCGCATTAGGTTTAAATATATGCAATGAAAACAACATTTCAACCACACAAAAGTATATTAAATATAAATTTTGAAAAAAAAAAAAGAAACAAAAAAGAAAAAAAGAACTTGACTCATAGGCCATGATAACGATATTTCAAAGCATAAGGACATGCCCTCCATTCTTGACTGTGTATGGATCACAAAGAAAAGGGTATGGAGATCTAGAGAGGGAGGTTAAATAGTGGTTTGATATTTTAAGAGTAACTTAACTATACAAAGGCACAAGGACAAAGCCAGAAATTCTTATGGCCTGTTAGGGATTCAAAAATTTTGTTAGTAGGGGACAATAGACAAATTTATTTATTTTTTTACCTTTTTTTTTTATTTTTATTTTTTTTTTATTTTTATTTTTTATAGGTTTTTAGGAATTGAGGGGGCTATGGACTATACCCTCTCCTTAAATCCGTCCCTGCAAAGGCAGATGATATAATGCTTCAACAACCCAAAAGGAAATTGTAATTATGCCCATAGGAAATCGTAGCTACGCCATGTGAAGACCCCAACGCCTCGATATTCTCGACAGAATGAAAAACTCTCCTAACAAAATAAGGATAGGGAATCAATTTTGTTATCCCTGAAGCTCCCTCATTCATAGTTGTAGGGCATATTTGCATATTTCTAAGCGTCCAAAGTTAAAAATAATCTTTCTAAAAAATAAATAAATAAATTAGAAAACGGTTGATCATTGACTTTGTTATATATGTCCTCTCCTAATTTTGTGTACCAATTAACTTCAGATTAAGCGCAATGGTAAAATCCTGATTGTTATAAGCCTTTAAACCTTATACGATCTGCCATCCATTCTTTTGCTTGAATTATTTTATTAAGGATCTCTAATGTGCAAAAGACTATCATACATGTATCTCTTTATAAGTATTTTTCTGTCTCTTATTGTTGTAATTTGTTTTTGGGAAAAATGCAAAATATGCTAAAATAACAAATTAATAAGTCTTTACTATCCATTTTCATCCAAAATCTTGACAGATTTCATTAGTAAATCATGTCAAATTCAATTTAGTATCACATACAATAAAATATATACATATATATAAAAAATTAAAAATTAAAAATTAAAAACTAAAAACTAAACAAAAAAATGCCGGAAGAAGAGGTGGCTCGACTGCCCCCTTTGGCCAAATAGATTTTCTACTACTTTGGGATTTGTTTTCTCTTAGCCAAATTCAGTGCCACCATGCAAAATGGAAAATCACATGTTAACATGTTGTTGAAGAGTGTCGCATTGGATTCTCACCCCCTCCCTTGCGGGGCGACGACGACTTCGTCCTCACCTTCCCCAACACCGTCGTGGTGCAATTTTTTTCTCACTTTCCTACCAACCAATTAAACAGCAACAAAGATTGTGTTGATGGTTGATTGTTATGAGTCATTTTGCAGTTTGTGGTGGTGTTTTTGGCCATAATTTGATACCAAGCCACAACAGCACTGTTGAACTCGGCTTACATGGCGAGCGAGTTCAATTTTTTTTTTTCTCTATTTTTCAATTTATAGTTTTTATACATTTATCATGGGTAACATGTGTCGTTATATAATTAAATCTAACGTGACACACTAACGAAATCGATCAAGATTTTGGATCTAAGTTGATAGAAGGAACTTTTTATTATTTTTGCATATTACACGAAATTCTTAGAACATTTTAATACCACATGGAGCTAGCTTATTATAAATCAATGCAACCACATGATTGATTTCACATATTTTACTTTGTTTTCTTCACCGCGCGTATTCACCATGACCATTTTTTTCAATATATATATATATATATTGCTTCAACGACGTACATATGGTCGAAAATTATATTCTTCACAAATTGTCGTGTTTTAAGAAAATGTTCGAGCTAAAACCAAGATGCTCATATATTAAGCGATTATAAGTCAAAATATCCATCTAAAAATCCTGCGGCATAATGGGAGTTCATTTAATATTTCATTAAGCATATATATATATATATATATATATATATATATATATATATATATATATATATATATATATATATATATATGAACTATTAATTTTTAACACGACCCGCGAATTCAACACAAAATTAAAAGGTTAGGGTTAAAAAATCTGACTTGTTTAATAAATTGTTCGGATTAGGCCGGATTAACCTATATAGTCTTATGCTTATATTTTGACACAACTTGAATTTTACATGCAACATAGTAACAGACAATTTTTGATATAACCTACAAACCTAATATAAAATTAAAAAATTAGAGCTTAAAAATTTGACTCATTTAACTAAATGAATCAAAAAACATGATTGACCAATATCATCGATCATCGATCCAAAAGATAGACCATAAATCATGGCGCTTCTTTGGGGATCAGAGCTATACTTTAACGAAAAACACAAAAAAGGCCTTTGTCTTGCTGTCTTTGGAGTGTTCCTCTGGTTACTGCGTGAATATGATTAATGGGTTTAATAATCTCCCACAAACTTAACGTATCACGCAAGAGATGGAGATCAAAGTCAAGGAGATCGACCATGCAAAGGTTCTGCAAGAAATCCCAAAGGAAGCAAAACTATAAAGTTATTCAATGATTACCCAATATTATAAGTACAAATAATTCTATGATCATTGTTAAGATCGTGACAATGAAAATGAAATTCCATATGTTAATGTTTACTGTCGCCATGCTCCTTTGATCAGCCCTACACGTGGTAAAAACCAAGTAAATTAATTTGAGACACTAATATTTGTGGGTCCCAATATATATGGAGCATTACATGTGTAAGTCCATGAATTAGAGCTTAATTAATTAACAAATGAGCTGGCCCCAAACCCATCATTATTTGCCTGAGATCAGGAAGGACGACTTTTTGCAGACTTTGAAAAAGATAAAGGTACACCTGGAGGCCGGAGAGCTTCTTTTAATCCATAATCAATCGTAAGGAACTCTTTGTTATATTTCACGAGCCCTTCTACACATCTTTTCATCATCTCTTTATCATCATTTTATAATAAAAAAGTTAAATTTTATTAAAAAGTTGTCTTTATGTGACACATCATAGACAACTTTATAATAAAATTTAATTTTTTTAAGAAAAAGAAGGTGACGAAGGAGGATGAGTAGAGGATGTTTAGCATTTCTCATATTTCACTAGTACCATTTGGGTCTCAATGTGAATTTTTGGTGGGTTCTTAAACAGTACGTCAAAAGTTTCAAAACAGAAAATTAAAATCTTTGTCGAAAAAAAAAAAAAAACTTATCCCACTCAAAAAACGTCCTACTACATATATAATAAATATACAAACCCATTACATGGAAAATAATCTCCACTATATACAAAATAACTCAACAAAATCAAAGGGTTGTAAGCCCACCACGTGGCAAGTATCTAAAGAATCATTTTAGAAAGCCTCTCATATTAAAAGGAAGCACTCTCTCAAAAAAATAAAAAATATATATATATGAGGATCTTCTGTGAGAGATGATCGAAGCAGTCAAATATATGGATCAAAACAAATGTGTTTTGCATTGTGGAGCGGCAAAGCTACAACTTGGGGTTTTGATACGTGGAATCACTCATGCATGTTTTAGAACTAATTTAAACGACAGTACATAATCCATATTTCTGTACATGGGTTTAAGGAGGTTAGGTGGATATATATGTTCAAGGCTAGGAATTGAGAGTAGATATTGATCCATAATTAATTAGGAAGAAGAAAAAAAAAACCTTAGATGACGTACGTATCTGGATGACAGCACAAAATTTTGAATAGACCCAGGACTGCCACGTGTCACTATGATGTCTTAATGTGATGACTTGGCAACTGCTATTTGACTTACTTTAAAATTTCTGGTTTCTATAGCTATCAAACACAACCACTCTAAGCTCCATAGATGAGCCACTACCGGATTTCTTTTGGCTGCTTCCAAACCTTCCATGCAATCCGGAGGACAAATATTACTCTTTACATTTATTTATTATGCCTTTAATGTAAGATTTTTTAAATAATTTTTTATGTTAGTTATTTTTTTAAAAAAAAAGGTAGACAGAATTTCATTTAAGGGTATTAAACTTTTACCCATTTTGACAGAAAGTACTTGAACTTCAAAACGTCTTAATTTAGAGTATCTATTTTTTGGAAAGTCTTAACTAGGAGTCCTCCGTTAGAATTTTCCCCTAAATTAATCTTATCAAAATTTCCAAAATACTCATCTTTTTTTGAGGAAAAAAAAATTTGCTAGGATTTAGGTGTTGGTTAAAATTTAACGAAATTTACAAAAATACCCATGCTTAAATCTTTGATTTTATTATTATTTTTTTTAAAAAAAAAAAAAAAACACAAAGGTATTTTGAAAATTTTGATAGGATTTAACGAAATATCCTAACTGAGGATCCCTAATTTAGATTTTTCAAAAAATTGATACCTTAAATTGAAACGTTTTGAAGTTTAGATATTTTCTGTTAAAAATAGTAAAAGGTTGATACCCTTAAGTGAAGTTATATCAAAATACTATTTAAAATACGTTATATCAATCGATGTGAAATGAGTATAAACAATTCTCAGACGTACTAAAAAAGGTTGGTGAGGAAATATTAGGAAATTGGGAAAAAAGTAGAGGGGATATCTGTAATTGACTATGCTTCAATTATTTGCCACCCGGCCTGATCAACCCTATATATATATAAACCCTCTTCATTGAGTACTTCTACGTACCAAACTCAAATTTTAATAACCAAAGAAATTTCCTTAGTAAGAAATCTAAGCCCAAACATGACCCAACCTCCACCAAATTATGTAGGGGAAGATTCAATCAAATCCTACAAATCTTCCAAAGAGTATCCTCAAAAGGCCAAGGGCATGTCCTTCTTTGCCTTTCTTCTCTCCATTTCTATTTACATTTCTATTTTTTATATCTTCGACCTATCTCCTTCCACTCTCTTCAACACCACCAAGTTTTGGTTCTTCATTTCCAACACTCTCATCCTCATCATTGCCGCTGACTCTGGTGCTTTCTCTTCATCGAAACCACAACAAGATGTTTACGAAGAGTACTGCTACATGATGAAGAATGCCTCATCCATCGTTTCACAACCCCTGGAAGTCGTGAAAGAGGTTGATGATTTGCAAGAAAAGAAAGTAATATATATAGAAACTGGTTTCGAAAAGCCAAGCCATCAGGAAGATTTGCAGGATAAGATTCATGCAACAACTTATCCTCGTCCAAGTAAGTCGGAAAATACCAAACGAGGAGTGGTTGATGAGGAGAAGAACATTCTAAGGCGGTCGGAGACTGAAAAGTATGAACAACCAAGTGTAGAAGAAAATGAGTTTTCAACCATGTCTGATGAGGATCTGAACAGAAGATTTGAAGAGTTTATTCAGAGATTTAATAAACAAATTCGTCGTCAAGGGACTAGAAACTTTAGGCCAAATTTAAAATAGAAAAAAGAACAAAAAAAAAAATCTTCCCTAATATATGGGATATGCAGAGAAGTAGATTTTCAGAGGATTAGAGGAACAGTCGCTGGCTTTTTCTTATGTAGTTCTTGTTTGTGTCTTGTCCTTTCTTTTTTACTTTGCTATTATCTTTCAATGGTTAGTGTAGAATGCTTTGGACTTTTGCAAGTAGAGCTGTCATTCTCTATAAAATAAAATTTCGTTCTCTTTTTTACTGTAACACATGTTCAGACTTAACTGCATTTTATAGCAATTTACCTTTTATGCTTCAAATATATAAGTCAAAAGGAAAATGATCATTGTATATGATATTTATTTATTTATTTATTTTAAGAACTTCATTTATAACATTTTATCTTTCATCATTTTTAAAGTAAGGTACCCAATTCTTTTTTTTTTTAAAAAAAATCAATTTAGAGCATCCATTTTTCAATTTTTTTTTTTTTTCAATTTAAACTCTCTGTTAGAATTTTCTGTTAAATCCTATTAAAATTCTCAAAATACTCCTAATTGTTTTTAGGGGAAAAAAAAAATTACAAGGATTTAGGTGTTGGTCAGAATTAATTTAATGGAATTTGCAAAAATACTCATGCTTGAATCTTTGAAATTTTTTTTAAAAATAAAACACGGGTATTTTGGAAATTTTGATAGAATTTAATGAAAATTTCAAACGGATGGTTGAAATTAAAAAAATAAATAAATAAAAATTGAAAGATAAATACTCTAAATTGACACATTTTAAAGTTTGGGTACTTTATTTTAAAAGTAATGAAAGATCAGGGATTATAAGTGAAGTTTTTCCCCCCTTTTTTTTCTACTATATTTTTTTTTTTTTCAAATTTTAGTTTATCTCCCTAAGGTTTAATCTATTTGACAAGTCAGTACCATTTGTTGATAACTGAAAAATAAAGACTCCTAATTAACGTGTGTGTGTGATCAATTGTGCAACGAAATATTAAATGCGAAATTTAAAAGAGGTAAATATTTTATTGACGAAGTGAAAACTCTTATCAAGAGAAAAATTACTCCGGGACAGCCAAACTCAGGAAATCTATTATTCAAAAGACAAAGTTAGTTACAAGGTAGTAATACTTACATAACCTGATGCAGTAGTTGTACCTCTAACTCTGACACGTACCTATACGTGAACGCTTTCTAATCAGACCTCCTGTCTAAAAGAGTCTTCAATGGACTCTTTTAGCTTAGGGCTACTCTCTAAGCTAAACTTCAATTGATTAAATTACACAACATAAAAACTCTAAGAGGGCTAGCAAATGTAACAATCTCTACCTAAATATCCTCTCTTAACACGCTGGAATTCTATACAGATTCCCCTTACAAATAAGCAGCCTATGAGCCTCTTTAAATAGGCTTCATAAATTTTAATTCTATTCAAACTCGGATTTGCATAGATGGCGTCTGGACTTGCAACTAAAACTTCATAAAATCATTGAAGTGCGTTTAGACCTGCAACCCTAATGTCCAGACAGTTGCATAAAGTACTTTCACTGTCCGCAGTCATCGCATTTGTATCCGAACCTTCATGCAGAGGCTTGCATTTGCTGGGCCGTTCAAACTTCTTCCGAACCTTTGCTCTCGAACTTTAGTGTTTGTTGCGCTGTTCAGACATTCATAGGACTTTGACTTTTTGAGCTAGGCGTCTGGACAGGTTGTAGGGAAAATCAACTTTTTAAGTTGTAAAGTCTCTAGAATATTTCCTTCAACAAGAACTTGCCTTCTTAAGAGATATTCTGTGAAGATACTTGTCATGATCAGTCCTTTCCATAAACGAATATATATTCTGCGATATTCTTTTGGAAGACTCTGGAAATACGATGTCCCTGATTTTTTTGTGAATAGAATAAGAACCAATTAGGAACAATTAATTATGTAGCATATTTTCTACATCACATATCTTTCATTTCTTGATTAATATATTCAACAATATTTTCACCATTTAGTTATTTCCTTTTCTTGATGAATATTCTTCAATATTTTTTCTTTCTTGGCTCTTTTCTTTTTTTGATGAATACTTTGCAATATTCTTCCTTACTTGGCTCTTTCCTTTCTTGAATAAATCAATTAAGTTTTGACACCAAATTTGCTAATAATTAAAAACCCAACAATAACCATATGTGCCTAACTTTTAAAAACATGTTATTTGGGCAGGGAAGACCTCAAATGTTAGCATAATTGTTTACCGTATAACCAACTGCTCTTGGTCTCTGCTCTTTACTCTTTTGTCCCAACCCTTGTTTGGACAAAGTTTTCTTTTACACTTGGTTTAAAAAGATTCCTCTAATCCAATTTATTATACTTAAGCAATTGAAAAAGATTTTGGCTTCACTATTTGGCGATACTATTTGTGTTATATTAATAGATATAATTAGAAGATTTGTTACAAGATTGATTGTAATTTCTGTGAAATAGAAACTTATTGCACATCTACTATTACAAAATAAATTGGTAAGTGAAAACAAACTATATCTTATATCTTCTCCTTGGTTATTTTGTTCGGCTTTATCTCTTCCTCTTTTCCCATGGTATTCATTTTTCTGTTGCTGATTGTTATCCAATGATGGTTGATCAAATTGTGTCTTAATACGCCTCCTCAAGCTCAACGATAGAGAAGCGACGTTGAGATTGTCCCCTAGTAAAGCGAGTCTTGAAGCTGAAAGGGTTTTGGTGAAGGTGTCAGCAAGCTGGTCTTTAGAAGAAATAAATTTGATTGTCAACTGCTTAGAAGCAGCCTTGTCCCTTACAAAATGAAAATCTAGTTCCATATGCTTAGTTTGCACCCGAAACATCGGATTAGCAATCATGTATATTGCATCAATGGTATCACACCATAATTTTGATGGTCTGAGAGAAAAATCCCAAGTTCATACAACAAAGACTGAAGCCAAGTGATTTCAGTAGGTGTCACAGCTAAGGTTCAATATTCAGCCTCTGTACTAGATCTAGAGACGGAGATGCATGTATTGACAGACTCTGTTGATAACAAATGATACATTCGATCGAGTGAGGGAAATATATTATAGTGACCCAACAATGTTGCAATATAAAGTTTGATATCCATCAAATTTTGAGAGTTTAGAAGTAGAAGACATGGAAGAAGCTACCAGTTTGCATGAATCCATTATTAGGGATAGTGCCATAAACTCCAATTAGTTTGTAAGACATTTTGATTTAAGTGGAATAAAGTTGCTTATTCACTTGAGTGTACTTATTTTGTGATAAATATTTATCATATACATGTAAATGGTCCATAGATTGCATTGAATATGGTTTATGGTATGACTAATGAGATTAATACACATAAAGTCTTAAACTATAAACCTTGTGATTTATAAACTATTAATTGTTCGCAGTCAGTAATTGAATTGGGCATTCCATTTGTTAAGACTATAATACTTCAATCTTGATCGTGTGAAGTGGAGACTTCATATTAATATGTTGGTTAAGATAGAATGCATTGAACGGGCTAGAGTTGTCATTCTTCTAAAACACGGTAAAAAAGGATGATGTGAAACTCTAAGACTTTTTATAACATTGATTCTAAATCCTAAGAAAACTATGAACTCAAATGTGAATTAATGGATGTCACTTTGATGCATTTAGGAGTAAAACCTTTACTGTAGTAAAAATTCGCAGTGCGTTGGGTGATCCCTTGTAGTATTGTGGGAACATCATACCTTAAGAAGAAATATAATCCAAATTCTTTGATAAAATCAAAGAGATAAGAAATTATTCATTGAGATAGATTTAATGGAATAATTATTCTCAGTTTCTGGCCAAAGCATTTTAGTAAGAGTTATTAAAATAATTATATACTTGATGAAATGAGATGTCATAAATACGAGAATAATTATGTGATTAAATTTGGTACTCAAAGAAAAGATGGAGTAAATTAAAGTGACAATCAATTATGACTTTAATTCAACTATAGAATATTTCACAGAGAAATCAAATGTTAACAAAACAAGAATTATCTATGGGATTAATTGATTAAATAAAAAATATAAACTAGAGTACAATTAAATTTTTTTAATGAACTCAATTGTAATTAATTTGTAATTTGTAACAAGTCATGAGATGACAAGTGTCATAAGCCTATTAGAGCTAGTTTTTATTTTTCTCTTTAAGTCTCTCTTCAAGCTGATGTAGTTTGACCATGGTGACATACTTTTATTTATTTATTTGGACTCTGTTTATTTTAAAACATAGGCTAGTGTGAAATACTAGCACGGAGCACATAAGTGGGAACTGGGCTTTGGATAAAACCCAACCCAGGCCACTTAAATAGAGGCACATGGGCTAGGGATAAAACCCTAGCCATCACCATGTATTAAGAGTTAAAGGGCTAGAGTTTTATCTCTAACCCCTAGCTGCATTCCCCCATGCTTGGAGACAGGTTTTATGCCTCATTCTCCAAGTAATCTTAAGCCTATAAATAGAGGTGTCTATGAGGCTTAAGATGAACTCAATTCAATCACAAGACTGAGCCCACTTTCTTGATCTTTTGTCCTTGAAGAGAATATCCCAGGGTTTTGAAATCCCTATATGCAACCATGTACTTGAGAAGCAAAGAAGAAAAATCAAATTGTCCAATTGCCAAGGAGTGGCTGAATTGCAAGTACCTCTCTCTTGTTTATTTATTTATTTATTTATTAAGCATGATCCTCCAATGTTCTCCTAAAGCGATCATTGGGATTATATCGCTGTGTATATGATGATGTACAAGATCCCAATAAATAATATCAGACCAGGCTTTAGAGAAAACGTGATCTTCCCATGTTCTCTTTATTGCCTGAGTTTGTGTTGGTGAGACCCCTGGTTGCAATTGGATGAATTTATGGCCACAAGATTTGCTACAGATACACCAATGTCAACAGCATGTGTGTCAATTCTTGATTCATGAGTCAAAAGATGACCATAGAATTTCTCAAAGGACATGGGATCGATCAATAAGAATAGTGATAGAAGTCACCATGAAATCAAATTCAGAAGGGAGACTAGCCAAAATATAGACGTACATGCACCATTTCAAAATCATTGAGTGGTTGATCAGTTGAATCAAAAGTGTCTGAAAAGGATGTCATTTGTTGTAACAGTTAGCAATAGTCAAGCTGCCTTTCTTGAGAGTGGCGAGTTTGAAAAATAATGACTTCTAAAAAATCAACCGCAACCAAGCATGCAACCAAAAATATAAAAGTAGTAAAGAGATAGATACATATATTTTGGTTACGAAGTGAAAACTCTTTGTACCAAAGATAAAAATCACTGCAGGGCAACTAAATCTAGAAATCATCTAACAGAAGAAAGAGAAATGATCTCTACACTTATTTCTCACAACAGTCTCACAACAAGCTGACGTGGCTGGTAATATATATACATATATTTTTTTTTTTTTTTGTAAAAAAATAATAAAATATTACCAGCCACATTAGCTTGTTGTGGGGCTGTTGTGAGAAATGAGTGTAGGGATCATTTCTCCAGAAGAAATAGCTAGTTACAAGATAATAGTAGTCACAATACCCTTGCAGTAGTCGTACCTTGAACTCTAACAAATATCTATACTTGAGCGCCTTTCTACTAGATCCTTTTGGAGAGTTCTTCAATTGCCTCATTTAACTAGAGCTCCTCTCTAGTTAGGCTTCAAACGGTTGAACGGTTACAATACAAATACTCAAAGAGAAATAGTACATATAACAATTTCTACCTAAACTCTATTCTCTTAGCACATTTGGAATTCTATTCAGAATCCTTAAAGAAACAATACCTAGAAGAAATCCTAATTCTATTCAAGTTCAGACTTCCATAGGCGACGTCCGAACATGACTTCTGGCGTCTGGACTTTGCAACTGTGTCTTCATAAAATTGCTGAAGCGCATCCGAACCTCGAACCCTAGTGTCTGGATGGTTGCACAAAAGGCTTCTTCGTCCGCAGTCTTCACTTCTGCATCCGGACATCCTTGCAAACAGATGCTTTCAATGGTTTGTGTTCGCTGGGCCATCCGAACAGGTTTCGAACAGGAGCTCTTGGTGGTTTGCGTTCGCTGAGCTGTCCGAACAGGTATCGAACTCTGACTTTCTGAGCTGACGTCCGGATGCTTCTTCTAGCCGTCTAGATGGTCTGCAGGGAAAACCGACTTTGCTTGAATTGTGAAGTCTCCAGAATATTTCCTTCATCAGGACCCTTCATTCTTAGTAATACTTTGTGCAGATATTGCCTTGTTAAGCTCTTTTCATTCTTGAATTAATATTCTGCAATAAAACTTTTGGAAGTCCTTTGGAAATACAATGTCCCTGATATGATAGTGTTTTTGTCGACAGAATGTAGCCAATAAAATAAACCAACAGCATGATGTACGTGAGGCGAAAAAAAGTGAGAATGCCTTCAGAAAGAGATGAAATTATGGTGCTAATTAAGGATCATTTGATCCTGTTGAATCCAGTGCAGAAAATCAGGATTGTCGATGGTTTGGTTAACATCTTTTGGTGAGGGCCGGGGAATAGTTTGACAAGCTAGGAGGTGGTGTAGTTCCATCTAGGTAACCAAATAAGTTTTTTCCCCCGAAGATAAGGTACTAGTTGACCCTTCCACAAGAGATAATTGTCCTTTGTGAGCTTCAATGTGATCTGATTATGAAGGCTAACTAGACTAGAGGTGGAGATGGTTAAGTACGAATGGTGAACGTGTTTAAGGTGGTCGATGAAGAAGATGAATATGTGGTAGCCATGGGTAACAAATTTCTGAGAGGCTCTCGTACCATAAACGAGCACAGTACCTGGAAAAGATTTTGGCTTCACTATTTAGTGATAGCCTTTGTATTGTATTAATATATAGTTACAGTTTCAAGACTTTTTACATGATTGTAATTACTATTAGATAGAAACCTAGAAATAAAAATAATAAAAAAGATAAAGAAATAATATTTAAAAGGTTCATTAGCTAAAATAGATAAAGTATCTTTTGATTATCTATTTTAGATAGAAATATGACTAAGCCATTGCGGATGGTCTAAGTGAAAACAAAATCTATCTTTATATCTTCTCCTTGTTTATCTTGTACGTTCAACTTTATCTCTTTCTATTTTTACTTGATGTACAAATGTCAATTTAATAGACTAAGTTTCAGAAATTTTCTTCAACCCAATTTAAAAGAAAACTTTGTCCTCCTCGTCAAACCATTCATATTGCTTATTTAACACTAGTGTAGCTAGAGACGGACCAAGAGGGGGGCCAGAAAAGGCCGGCAATAGACCCCGCCTTCTTTTGAAAATCTCCCTTAAGTTATATATATAGAGTTAAAAATCAATGTATTGTATTTAGGCCAAACGATTAAGTTTGGCCCCTACTCAATGAAAGGCTTGGCTAGTTGGCCCCTATTATATATATATAATCAAACCCAAACTTCCTATAAGCTTAATTAGGGGGCAAACAAACAAATCAAGCGTAAAATAATGAAGCAAATGGAATAATTTTGTATGATTTGAAATGGTCACAAGAGACAACCAATGATTTGAAAAGGTCATGATAAGAGACAACCAAATTATGTTGCCATTGCAGAATCAAACTTCTATTTTTGGATATTCTTTACTAAAATTGGCAACTCTCAATTGCTTTTTAGTCTAGATCGATTGATGCCTAGCTTGATCATTCAAAGCATTTGGTAATGATTTATGTCCTACAATATGTTTCATCGATGAAGAAAGCACTACGTAGCAAACAAGAGGTTGATGATCATTTGCAAGAAAAGAAGGTAATATATGTAGCTAAAGAAACAGCTCTCCCAGAAAGTAACTTGCGGGTTATCATCAAAAGTGATTCCAAAAAGCCAAATCATTTGGAAGATTTGCAAGAGAAGAGGCAGCAGGTCCTAATTACCCCGCAAGCTCGTAAGATTCATGCAAGAACGTATCGTCGAAGTAAGTCCGAAATAACCAAACGAGTAGTGATTGACGAGAGGAAGAACATTGTAAGGTGGCCATCAGAGACTGATCAAAAGCACGAACCAGAGGTAGAAGAAAATGATCAGTTTTCAACCATGTCCAATGAGGAACTAAACAAAAGATTTGAAGATTTTATTCAGAGATTTAATAGACAAATTCGGCTTCAAGGGACTAGAAACTTTCGGCCAAATTTAAAATAGAAAAAAAATAATAATAAATCTCCCCTAGCTAGTCTATGGAATATGATCGAGAGAAGTAAAATTCTACAACATGTAGAAGACATTGACATAACTTGCGTTTGTTTATCTCAGAGTAATCGTAGTTGAATTAAATAAAGATAGTTAAAGTACTTATCTATGTAATTCGTCATAGTCTTTTAATTATTTGTAACATTATGGTGCAGAATTTATTTAATAATAGGTTTCTTCAAGTTAGACTTAAGTTATCTCCAAGTAATTTATTTGTATTAGGAGTTTATCTTAACGTAAAGGTAAGAGTTCATCTCCTATTCTATGTCTTTGTAATTCTATTATTTATATATATGCATGAGTGATTAATAAAAAAAAAAAAAAAAAAAAAAAAAAAAAAAAAAATCAGAATTAATCCCAAACTTTGTGTTTGAAAAAGTTTAGTTTTTTCAGAATCTAAGGCCTCGTTTGGTTTGCGGAATGTCTATTCCATTAGGAAAATGAATAACTATTCCTGAGAATAGATGAAGGTGGAATGGAATAACTATTCCTATTCTTTTGTTTGGTTGTAACGGTGAAATAGAACATTGCATATGTATTCTTTTGTTTGGTACAATGCAATATATCGGTGAATGGAATCATATTATAATCAAATTTTCTAAAACACCTTTATAATAAAAATATAATTTATATTCTTAAGGACATTTTTTTTTTCTTTATTTTAGAAACATAAACAATCATACTATGACATTTTTTTTGTTTTTTTTTTTTTTTAATTTCATAGAGTTCATGGCTTTTTTTTTTTTTTTTTTTTTTTCATATACAATTACACTACAAAATGATTTGTAAGGAAAAAAAAAAAAAAAAAAACATGCACACACATATAATCATCATATCACCATCATAAAAAAATAAAAATAAAAAAAATAGATCATCTGCAAAGCCCTTTTTATTTTATTCTTTTTTATTTGTTTTCCAGCAACAAACATTCATTCTTTGCTTACAAAGTAAAATGATTTATAAGAGAGAAAAAAAAAAAAAATCATCTGCAAGGCCCTTTTTATTTTATTATTTTTTATTTGTTTTTCAGCAACAAACATTCGTTCTTTGCTTACAAAGTTTTTCTCAAACCTCCGCCAGGCAATTAGAGTCCTCCCGATATTAAGAGGTACTCGTTTTGCTACGTCTAAGTGCATTCTGTAGGCTAAATCATAGGAGGAAAAAAAAAAAAAAAAAAGAAAAAAAAAAAAAGACTAACCCACAACAAATTAAGTTGGGTTGAGAAACAGAGAAAGGGGGATAATAATATAATTGTAAAGATAGAGAGAGATACTGATGGTGCATTTGAGTAATGAATTTTTGAAATCAGAATTAAATTCTTATTCTGTTTGCGAATTTTGAGATTTGACATTTTAGAAAAAAAAAAAATTGAATAAAATATGAATTGTTTATAAGAAGTTGAATAAAATATGATTTGTTTTTGAAAAAGTTGAATAAAATATGATTTATTTTTGAAAAAAGTATAATCAGAATTATATTTTATTTTCAAAATTTCGTATCCAAATACACCATGAGTTGAGAAACACAGAGAGAGAGGGATAAGAGACTTGGGTGTTGAGAGGGTTGGGGTTTTTGGGAAAAAGACGAATTTTATTTATTCCCACAGGAAAGGAATAGGTATTCCACTCCTTTTTGAGTGGAATACCTATTCCTCTTCGTAAGGGAATAGCTATTCCGTGGGAATAACTATTCCCTTAAATAATATACAACCAAACAAAGGAATAGCTATTCAGTAGGAATAGTTATTCCTTTTCATGGGTCTAATCCGCAAACCAAACGAGGCCTAAAGGTGTAAGTTTCCTCAGAATCTAAGGTCTAGATTCTCTCAACCCTATCAAATTATCCAGGCCCGTTCACGCAACATAAAATACTTTGGATTTTTGCATGTAGAGCTGCCATTCTCTAAAAATAAAAAATAAAAATAAAATAAAAATAAAAGAAAAGAAAATAATCTTCCATATTTTATGAGTGATGCTATACGCAAAACCTCTATCCCCTAAATTTATTGTATTTAGGCCAAACAATTTAGTTTGGCCCCTACCCCATTAAAAGGCTTGACCGGTTGGGCTCTATTATATTCAATCAAACTCAAACTTCATATAAAGCCTATAAAGCAAACAAATCAAGCATGAAATAGTGAACCAAATGGCATTTTGTATGATTTGAAAAGGTCATAAGAGAACCAAATTTTCTTGCTATTGAGGAATCAAATTTCTATTTTTTGATATTCTTTACTAAAATTGGCAACTCTCAATTGCTATTTAGTATAGATTGATGCATTCATCATTCAAAGCATTTGGTAATTATTTTTCTCATACAATATTGTATCACGACATTGTATTGAATTAGAGTAAGCATAATTAATCACATACAAATTAAAAGTATGATTTATAATTAAACAAGAGCAAATAAGAAGATATTTCATTGGACTTGTTCTTTCAAATGGTAGAATCGGATTCTTTAAAGTTTTTAGAGTAATTTCATCATATTTAACCATCATATCCTAACATTTACTGTTAAGTGAGATGAAACTTGTGATTTTCTAAATATGGTAAACACTTAATTAGTGATAAAATCTAAATAATTTAAAATTAATTGTTAAGAATTTATAAACTTCAAATTGAGATCAGCTTAAAAAATATATAAAACCTAATGATGTATATCAAAATGTATTTATGAACATGATAAGAGAGAAACCTCGTGATAAGTATTGAGAATTTTGAAACATTGGATTTAGTTCAGATAATGAAAATGTTGCTAAATTGATAGCGAAAGCTGAAAAAGAATCCTCTTGAACATCACGAATAGTTGGTGAACACCAGAAGATCAACTTATTTTTTGAGTTGTTACACTTGTGTTTACTCTTCTGGTTTCTACCGAAACTTTCAATCATATATGATTTTCAAGATCTAAAAGAACATTGCATTCCATTTTGATAGGTGAATAAGTTGAAAATCGAAATATCTTAATAAACAATTATTTTTTTCCTTACCTTTAATTTGTTTACATTTTCTTAACCCTAAATGGATACTAATTTTATTCTATTTTACTCCCTCTATTAGAAATCCTAATTTCATCCCTGGGTATAGCAGTTAAAAGTGCACATGCTTATATTATATCTAGCATAATAATGGATAACTATGTCAAAACCATCAAGGTATAATGGTGAAGCTTGTGCTGGCATGATTTATCTCATACATATGACAAGGCCAAGTCGTAAATTCATTACTAAGTTATGATATTAATAGTTAACTAATTTTTTTTTCTAACTTCATGATAACTATCTTTTTTTTTTTTAAAAATAAAAAATAAAAAAAAAATAAAATTATTAGGGTATCCCATAGGCCTATAAGCTTCGATGTATCTCGTTCGCTTAACAATTGGTCCACCTAAAGGTGGTAGTCGAACCATCTGAGCGCAGTGACCGACTGCTAGAAACCATAGATTAATCCCTGTGCCCCATGAGACTCGCCACTACCCCCATGGAGCATTTGAATCACAAGCTATACCCAGGTGGCTGCCCCAAGAGGGAGGTAGCACCCAATGAATTTCGAACTAGTGACCCCATGGGGATTGTCAACCATTTTTTATAAAGCTCAAAGAATTGACAGGTATGACACTTAAATCCATCAAACTACCAATTTATTGCATTTAAGACACTCTGTTAGAGGCTGCTGTCTATTTGAATAGAAAATTGGTTAGGTGCCACGCACGTGACGAATTTTCTATTCTCCTCCTTATAATACCCTTCACTTTTTAAAACCAAAATTAAAAAAAATAAATAAATAAATAAAAAGAAGAAGAAGAAGAGTGAAATGCTAAGGAGGGGTTCAGCCACCCAAATATAAGGTGGGGGTGGCTTCGAGCCACCACCATGGTGGTTATGGGTTTACCGCTAGCCACCCTCATTTCCTACTTTTTTGATTTTTTTGATTTTTTTTTTTTAATTTTTTATTGATTAAAAGTTATAAGATGTAAATTTGATTTTCTTGAAGTGTCAAAATGAGAGTATGTTCAAAAGACTTTGGTCAAATTCTTAAATTACTTTTATTTTTGGAAGACTTTGCAACATATTACCAAAAGATTTTGGTGTTATATTTTTAAATTATTTAGCGTTGAAAAGTGATTATTGTTCTTTAAGGAATGCTACATATCACACAAATACCTCACGAAGCTAATGTGGCAAAGTCTAGTAGCCATTAGATCAACCTTTGTTAAAAATTCGAACTAGTATATATGCAAAATTCTTATATAGAGAGGTACTGCATTCATGTGAATCAAAATCATCTAGCTAGCTTCTTAGGGAGCTCTCTACCTTATAAAGTTCTTAAAAATCCCAACTATTGTTTCAAGTTAAATAGTTAATGAGATTTTGTTTTCTCAGTATTTATTTAAAATAAAAAATATACTATATTAGGTAAATACAGAGGTTGTAAATGTGCTATATATTTTTAGTTAATAAATATGATAAATGCTGCAATGCAAAATATCAAACATTTGATTTGAAACAATAGTTGAGATTTTAAAACTCTACAAGATAAAATTCTCTAAAAACTCTAGAAATATTGATCTGTATCGACATGATATTCAAATAGAATTTTATGGAATGATCAATGCACTGCTATATATAGCTCATTTTATTTTGTGTTAAGGACATTGATGATCAAGAACTTCAATTCCAGTCAAGTCTGTTAAGATAAGATATATAATTACTGAAGATTCATGCAGTGTTATATACAAAGTCTTTAGTATAGTCTTTTTGTTGTAATCAATATCAAATTGTTGTAATCAAGAAGTTATAAATTGTATACAAACTCTTGCATGTAGGAGAGTCGGTCAAATTATAAATGTTAAAATATTGATCGAATGATTAAATTTATTATTTTATATCAACTTAATTTTTTGAGATAAGTGATGATTTAACATAATATTAGAGCAAAAGTCCCAAGTTCGAACCTTAATTTCGTCATTTACCTTTCGAATTAAATATTTCATTTGTTGGGATTTGGTCTCGAAAGCTTCCTATATGTTGGTTTGAGAGATACATGCAAGAATACTATTTAACATATATATTATATGTATATGTGTGTGTTATGGTCTTAAAAACATATTTCTCTTCTCACACACATTGATTTTTTAGAAAATTTGAAACAAACCCATTTCACCAATACCAAAAAATAACCTGAAAATATATATATACACACACTATGGAATGAAACCCAGCAAAATATATAAGAGAGAGAAATTATTATAGAAGTGAAGCAAGTAAGGCCTTAAATGAACATAAGTACTACTCGTAAACATGCTTGGGCTCGACTCGATTATTAAACAGGATATATGTTCGTGAACACAAAAGTAGGATAGATACGAGTATGAACTCGGCTTGACTTGGTTAACGATCATGAACAAGCTCCTATAAATTAAAGGCTCGACTTTTGTGTGTGTGTATATTATAATGTTATACTTATATGTTATAAAATATAAGTATATGCTATAATGCTATATATTGAATCATCTTATAAGGGAAAGGTACCGAATATAGCAACTATATATCCACACACATAGCTAGATTTTATTACATATTTCCAAAATCTCCCTAAACTCTCCATATGCTGAAAAATCTTCTCATACGACTCGTTCGCCTGCATATAAACAGCCATCCACCATTAATAAGTTTTTCGTATATATAGTAATCGGATTTTATGATTTAAAAGGTAGGTTCTTCACAAGAGATGGAAGATAAGTGACAGCAACTCGATTAACGCAACAAAAACAAACAAAGTTTTTGTGGTTAAGAAGACTGTTGATACCATATGGACCTCTTATGGGGCAGTAGAAGTTTTCTTGCTGGAGAATGGATTATACATGTTTAGGTTTTGTGATGAACAATCCCGTGATGCGGTTCTTGAGGAAAAATTATGGCACATTGCAAATAGGCCGTTCATTCTTCGTAGATGGAGTCCAGGTATGCAGCTTCTTACGCTACCTTTGTCCTCTGTTCCTGTTTGGATAAAGTTGCATAATTTGCCTTTAGAATATTGGAATGCTACCTGTTTGAGCCATTTTGCAAGTGGGGTGGGGATTCCCATTTGTGTCGATTCTGTTACTGAAGAACAGAGAAGACTTGGGTTTGCCCGAGTCTTAGTAGAGGTGGCTGTTGAGTCTGAATTTCCAAAGGAGATTGATGTTGTTGATCTTAATGATGGAATTATTAAAATAGGGGTTGAGTACCCATGGCTACCAATTAAATGTAAAAAATGTAGTTTCTTTGGGCATGCTACTCATACATGCTCAAAAACTGAGAAGGCTGTATGGGTCCCCCGGAAACAGGAGCAGAAAAAGGATTTTATCTCCAAAGCGCTTGTTTTGGAGAGGTTTGATGGGGTTTCTAAGCCTGGCCCTTCAGGTGTTGATAAGTGGACTGTGGTCCGTCGTGCCAAAAAAACCCCTAAATCTCATCCTGTTGCAGTTGATAACAGTGTGCATTGGACTAACTCCTTTCATTTGCTAGCTAGAGCTGAGGGTAAGAAGTATGATGATGAGGAGATTAAGAAATCAAATGAAGCTCTTCAACTCATTTTGGATGAAATGGTTGATCCAGTTTCCCCCCTTGCAGATGAGAAAGGGAAAGGAAAAATGGACGAGTGGGATGAGGTGGGATGAGAGGATTTTCTCCATAAACCTCCTTGTTTGGAATGTAAGGGGTTTGAACCACCCTTCCAGACAAAAAGAGGTTCAGAGAATTATTAGTGAAAGAAAGATCAGTTTAGTTTATTTGCTTGAGACTCGGGTTAGAGTAGCTAAGGCAGGTTCTATAGTGGCATCTATGCTTCCTGACTGGAATTTTGTTTTTAACTATGAGAATCATGAGTTGGGTAGAATCTGGATTGGTTGGAATAAAGTTCACTTTGAATTGCCAGTTGTTGATAAATGTGATCAGAGTATAAGTTTTGTTGTTCATGCTATAAAGGAGCATTTTAAATGGCATCACACTTTTGTGTATGGTGCTAATAAACCTTTGGATAGACGACCCCTTTGGCAGAATCTTTCTTCCATGAAATTGAATGTTGCTGCCAATCCTTGGATTATTTGTGGTGACTTCAATGTTGTCAGAAAGTTGGATGAGAAGTGGGGTTCAGTCAGCCTTAACTTGTATGAAAAAGAGTTTGATGATTTCCTGAATAATTTGGAGGTAACTGATTTGAATTCTAGTGGATGCTTCTTTACTTGGAATAACAAAAGTGAAGGGGCTGGGTTTATTGCTAGAAAACTGGACAGAGTTTTGGTGAATGAGGATTGGCTATGCAATTTTGGTAAGACCATTGTTGATTTTCCTCCTTGTGGTGTCTCGGATCATTCCCCTGCTATCATTTCAGTAGGCACTTTGGTCAGTTTTGGACCAAAACCCTTCAAGTTTTTTAATTACTGGCTGGAACATGAGAGCTTTATGGATTGGCTTGCTGATTCTTGGGGTCAAGGATTTCCTGGGGTTCCTATGTTTCAGTTGTGTAAGAAACTTAAAGCTTTTAAAGCTGTTTTGAAAGAGAAGACTTCCTCATTTTATGGAGATCTTAAGAGAAGGGTGAATAAAGCTAAAACTGGTTTGGATTTGGCTCAGCATGCAGTCTTAGAGTCGTCCTATTGCTTGTTGCAATGTCATCTATAAGTGCATAACTAAAATTTTATCTAATAGAATGCTTCCCCTTCTTGATGTTCTAGTTGGTAGAAGTCAATCAGCTTTTATTCCTGGAAGGTGCATTTCAGAAAATGTTCTTCTGGCACAGGAACTGGTCAGAAGTTATCATAGAAAGGAAGGGCCTCCTCGTTGCACTTTGAAGGTTGATTTAATGAAGGCTTATGACTCAGTTAATTGGGATTTCATTATTCAGTGTCTGATTTGTTTTGGCTTCCCTTTGAAATTTACAAATTGGATTAAGGAGTGTATCACCTCTCCCCGGTTCTCTATTTCTTTGCATGGAACTTTAGTTGGCTATTTCAAAGGTGGGAAAGGTTTGAGGCAAGGGGACCCTCTCTCTCCATATTTGTTTGTGATTGCTATGGAGGTTTTCTCTAGAATTATGGAAGATTACTCCAAAGCTGGTTCTGGTTTCAGATATCATTATAGGTGTGGTCGGTTGAGATTAACACAAAGCCATCTTTTTTGACGATTTTATATGATTTCTCTTGTCTCCCAGTGTTGTTGATTTGCAATCCAGATCGACTACAGAAAATGGTTTCTTTACCTTTCCTTATCTTTTTCTTTTTCTATCATTGTCGTTTGCCGACGCATGTATGTTTGTTTCTTCTAAAAACATGCTTAAACATGTCCTGCTCGCACTTAATGCCATGCATGTGTATGCTTAATTTATACATGCATGTGGACATGCTAGGGTATCTGCAAACACACACATATAATAATTGTTTGCTCATTGCCATGCCGATAAATTAAGGAGATGAAATTAAAGGATCAAAGGGTGTCGGAAAGGGGCTTTCCTTATTATAATTGGTTGTGATCATCACAAGCTAGCATTGATTGGTGAAAATGTTATTTTGTCTCCATGTACGTCCAGGATGACAATCCTAATTTCACACATGCATGATTGGTCCCTCGATCAGATGCCTTGTAAATGTGCATTCAAATCTATCCATGTGGAAGAAACGTGGAATCAAATCAGCATATACTGACTTGGCAGCAGATATTTTGATATGATGTGTTCTTAATTTTCCCCAACTTTTTGGCATTAATGGTCACCATATATGTTAGTGTACGAGTTTGTTTGTTTGTTTTTTCAAATGCTTATATATAGGTCTCATATGAATATACTAATTTGGACTATGAATAGTTTTCAATATTGTTGGATTACGTGAGGATTAGACATTGCATACACCCATGGTGATGCGCCATCGCATGTTGCTCCTTTCGATCCAGCTAAGGCCGTAAACGAACTCACAAACAGGTTCAAACTCAACTTGAATAAATTTGATTCGGTTTCGGTTTATTTAATAAATGAGCTGACTGTAAACAAATTAAAATTCAGGCTAGATTATTAAACGAGCCATAGTCATATATAAATTTGTTTTTATTATAGTTGTTATAGTATTATTTTACTTTTATAATGAGAACATCTTAAGTACCGTAAAAGATAAAAGAGATTTCTCTTCCTAATATGATTGATATATCTTGAATTATTGTACCCGTATATGAATGTGTTTGTGTGTATTTATAGATATATGCATGAAATTTATATACATACTATAAAGCATTTAGATAGACCCGAGATTGGATTATTTAAGATGGAATTTAATTAACTCAAATGATAAAATCTCAATCATATTATTTACTTTACTTTATATAAGAAATAAATTAGTTAATTGAGCAGTTTGTAAACAATTTTGAGTTTGTCCTAAAAATAAATGAATCGATCGAGCTTGATTAGATTATCTAGCTTAGCGATAAATTCGAGCTCGATCGACTCGTGTACGAAATAAAATTAAGTAAACCAAGTTTAAACTTTCAATATATACTCAATTCAACCCGTTTCGATTAGAACCCTAGTGACGTAGACCTCCAATAAGAGCAGCCCATAAACTCACCCCCATTATCGAGGCACCTATAACTTGCTGAATAGGACCACCATGCTTTCTCTGTCGATGATGCATAATATTCTGCATCATTCCTTTATATGGCGATGACATATATATGGTGGTCCAACCAGAAATATTGAGAAGATAAACGTAGCTATTAGCATGAAAGCAACATGATTGATCTTTTTGAGATATCCAATTCATATTATAATTAATTAAGTTATTTGAAATTTTATTAATTGGATATGGAATAGGATAGATGGGGGCGCTGGTGGGTCACCATATATTGAAATTATTTCCTGTGGGCATCAGAATTGGAGCATCAAAATTAAAAATTGATCTGGTAGGATGCCCAGAGTACTAAATAAGAAGGAAATTTAGGGGAAGAATTAGTTAGTACTAATTGAAACATTTATACTTTAAAATATTAATTTAAATAATTAAATTCATCTTTCTCTATTATAAAATGCATGTATGGAAACAAAGACGTGGAACTCAAAAAAAATAAAAAATAAAATAAAAATAAAAATTTGACCTCTTTCAAGAATTGTTGGTATTTGATTTCCTTTTTTTGATAAATAATATAAGTAAAAATGGTTTCTTTAAATTGTTGTTTGGTTGCCGAGAAAACTTTAAAAAAGAAATTAAAAATTAAAATCTTGTAGTAACTTGGATTTTATTTCAAATATTATTTTAGTTTCATATATACACGCTAAATCTCTTTCTTGTTCTAGGAATAACAAAAGAACTCTATAAGGTAGAATTTTTCAAATATTTATTTTCCACCTTAATAACAAATTTAGTTGAGGTTCTAATTTGGTTTAAGCGAAAACTTCACATAATTTTTCTAAAGTATTTTTTGCAATCATAACCTCTAATTATCAAAATTTGCAATGTCGATTTCTCATATTTCAGTTCTTTTTAATTTCATCCCTACTACTAGAGTTTATGATTAAATCAAATGGTAAAGAATTTAAATGTCCCTTATGGCCCTGTAAAAATTTTAAAATTACAAATTTACTATTAATTAAACAAAAATTAAAAAAAAAAAAAAAAAAAAAAACAGAAAAGAATTAAAGAGAGAAGTAAATGTGACCCATAGTGTGGCGGCAGGTCACCCTGAAATTTTTAGTTTTTATTTAAAAAGAAATAAAACTATGGATATTTTAGACATTTTGGCATCTTCTGTTAAGATTAAAAAATCTCTTAACGAATCAGTGAAATTAATACAAACTGAAACATGAAATACCAACATTACAAATTTTGATAATTTGACGTTATGATTGCAAAGCCAAATACTTTTACATGATTTTTTTTTTTAATTTTGTTTTTTAGGCTTTTATGGAGAATTTAACTGAATAGGCAGTGTTTGGATAAGGATGCTTGTGTGGCCTTAGAGTATTAGTAGCAGATGCCCTATAAGTAGTTCTATTATCTAAAATTGAAAAAAGTTACAAAAAAAAAGCCACAGCAATTGCCCAATTTTAGGGCTCCATCATTGGGTAGCACTATAACTACCCAATACATTATTTTAATAATAAGAAAAAGATTTCTCTCTCTGACTTTCTATCATTCACGCATCCTCAACCCTCAACTTCAAGAATTCATTAAATTCCCTTCTATCCTCATCACTATAGGGCATAGCCAATAAGCCAAAGCCGAAGTGGCATGGTGGGCGGCCAAGTACAGCTGGAACCGTTGCAATTGCTTCAACGGCAACAACAAAATCATCGAGAAGAACAAAAAAATCCACAAACAAAAAGACGCCCTGGGAATGTTTGGTTTCGTCGCTTAAAAGGGGGAAAAATGGCGATGAGAAGTAGTAGATCGGAGAAGGTGAAGAGGATTTTTCAGCAATTCGATGTGAACCACGGGACCGCTACGTGGTTGGTCTCACCCAACCACGGGATCGTCTTCGATGACATGTGGAAGATCGTCAACGACTTGGAGATTCTCATCAAGAGGCTCAAGGCAAAGCAAGCGAAGGTCTCCATGGTGGTTCGTTTCTGCATTGGAGAGAGAAATGAGAATAGAATTCAAGAGCGTTCATAATCATCTCAAGAAGGAAAAAAAAAAAAAGTCCTAAGAATTGTAGCAGCATGATTCTCATCAATAAACAAAGGCTTATCCATCATCTGCGATTAAAGTTTTCCTCCAATTGAATTCTTAAATTTACATGTGTTTTTGTCTTCAATGTCACTTTCAAATACATTTCAGATTTTGCAACTACATCGATGTTAGATGAGGTTCTTGATTTTGTGTCGGAGATTTCGACTCTCCTCGAGCTCTGGACCAATTTGGGAGGTGGGCTGTGCGTGGGGGGAGAAAGATCAGGTGGAGAAGAGAGGAGGTGCATTGGGGGCGCGGGGGGGGGGGGGGGGGGGGGGGGGGGGGATCATTTTAATTCCGTTACCTTCTCCATTACCTTCTAGGGTTCAAGCGCAAGGATCGCCACAGAGGACGAGGACCCGATGCAGGGCGAATTGGATTTTGTGGTTGCTTTTCTTTGAGAGGGCGATTTCCTCCTCTCTTCCCCTTCATCTTACCCATGTCTCTCTCTGGGGCCAGAAACCCTCCTCCATTTGTTTTTAACTATTTATAGCACACGGCACCACCGCCTTAGAAAAATCCAGAAACCAAACAAAATAAAATAAAATAAATTAAAAATCAGATCAAAAGGAAATCAGGACTAATTGTGGGGTGGCTCGCGCGGTTGTCTTCAACGGAGAAATTGGAGAAAAAAAAAATTAAAATTTTAGTCAAATTTTAACTAAAAAATTCACTTTTGTTATTTTATCTAGCCACTTTTTAATAGCACCAAGTTAAAGCTTCGTTTGGTTCGCGAAATAAGTCACTGAAATGAAATGACTATTTCATAAGAATAACTATTCTTTAGTTTAGTATGAGTATATTCCATAGAATAACTATTCTCATTAGAATAGCTATTCATCCTCTAAAAAATTAGAGGAATAGCTATTATTTGGAGTAAAGATGACATTTTTCAAAAAAAATAAAAAACTCATTTTTAATTTTCTTTCAAATCTTTTTTATTAAAAAAAAAAGGAAATCTAAACCCCAAAGTGGGCCAGCCACTGTGGAGGGCCAAGAGTGGTCGCACCACCACCAGAACGCCTCGGGGGAACCCCGAGGTATTCCTGGTGTGGTGCGACCACCCCCGGAGCAAGTGGGGGTGGCACAGGCCACCCCTAGTTCTCATCGGGGGTGGCTGGCCACCCCCGGAGGCAGGGGCGGAGCTACCCCTGGTCTTGGGGGGCCTGGGGTTTCCCAAAAAAAAAAAAATTAATTAATTAATTAGTTAATTTTACCCATAAATTTTGTTATTTTTATAGTTTTGGCCCCCCCAATTTATTTTTTTTCAATTTGGCCCCCCCCAATTCCTAAATCCTAGCTCCGCCCCTTCCCGGAGGCCACTTGGAGGTGGCTGCGGCCACCCACCAGTTTATTTTTTATTTTTTTTTTGGTTTTTTTTTTAATTTTATTTTTAAAAAAAATAATAATAATATAATGTAGGGTATTTTTTTGTAATTTTTTTGAATTCCGATTAAAATGTGTGAATTATTACCAAACAAAATAATATGAATAACTATTCCATTCCACCACCTTTTATTCCCAAGAATAACTATTTCTTTTCCTAATGAAATGGTCATTCCACAAACCAAACGAGACCTAATTAAACACAAAGAACTTCAACATAAATGTATTTCTTGCTTGAACTGCATACAGACATGTGAAATTATAAAAATGTCCATGTATACAAAGAACCTACTCCTTTCTAGTTTCTGTCCACCGGAGAGGATCCAGGGTCCTCTTGATGGTCGGTGAACATCTTTTACATGTAATGACATCTCCAACGTTGTAGTAGAATACTCCAATTTTTTTAATTATTATTTTCTTTTCTTTTCTTTTTAGTTAGATAAGCATTAAGTGCTACTAAAAAAAAATGATGGATTGCTCATAAAAAATAAATAAATAAAAAAGTATTATGTTTTAAGATCCGACTTGTGTGCTGTTATTTAAACTACAACACAGTAAAAAAGTTGAACGGCTCAGATTTAACTTTTGCATTGATGGCATTTTTGGAGGAATGTGGACAGAAGTACAGTTGGTATCATCAAGGAGAAGCTAAATCGGTCTGATCTGCTTCAACTTCTGCATTTGGTTCGGGGAGAAACGGTTGTACCAGAGCTGGTTAGGGTTCGACGATTATTGGCATTTTGGGGGAAATGGGGCGAGGAAGATGACATTAGTTAAGAAAAGAAACTTACGCGGATTTTCAACAAATTATATGGAATTGACTTAACATGTAGGATGTAGTACGTGGTATCTAAGACACATATCGAGTTTTTAAAGGTGTTTAGTAGCGCTAATGTGGATAACTATTAATTTTTTAACAAAATTTGGACGGAGGTACCATCTCCGCTTTTTGCTAAAGCTAAGATATCACTTGTAATACAAAATAAATAAAAGGGACAAAAAAAATAAAGGAGTTAAATCACTTGGGCAATTCCTTATTTAACCCTAAAGAGTAAGAAAGAAGAAAATATATATATATAAAAAAAAAAAAAAAAAAAAAAAAAAAAAAAAAATTAAAAGAGGCGCGGGCGGAGGCAATGAAGCATTGTTTTTTTTTTTTTTGATAAACATTCGTACTGATTTCATTCATAAAACGGGTAAACAACAAGAGCATAAAACTCTTAATGGATCAGAGTAGGTAACTCTGAAATTACAATCTCTCTAATACTATTCGGGTAACAATCAAGCCAAACTCGATCTGCGACAAACTGAATTCCCTCTTTTGCAAGCGTATGTGCCGCTGAGTTTGCATCTCTTGGCGTATGACAGACCTTCCAATCCCGAAAAAACCGGAGTACTTCGTGAATATCAGCCACAATGTGTCCATACTTTCCCCAATTTAATCCTGGTTTATTGATAGAATGTACCACTTGAAGGGAATCTCCTTCCAACATGATTCTGTCCAGCCCTCTGTCCTTACAAAATTCAACTGCTTTCAAAGCCGCTATGGACTCCCCAACAACCGGATCAAAAATAAAATCCACCACCTGACTAGCAGCTGCATGAACCATACCCTTGGAATCTCTTATTAACAAACCAATACCCATCCTGCCATTTTTGTTGTCTAAAGCCACATCACAGTTAATTTTAAAAAAACTGGAAGGAGGAGGGATCCATCTTACTATAGATGTTTCTGCCCGAGTCTTCAGTAGCGATACAGAATGTCCCTTTCTTTTCAGAGAATCCCGATATTCGTTAATAAAAGTTGCAGAAATCTTTATTATTTCATTTGGGTGGATAAACTCCCCATCATGAACCACCGAATTCCTCCTAAACCAAATACGTCTAGCAATCTCTGCATGAACTTCAACCTCATCCCCACTGAACCTATCAAAGAGATACTCCATAACTTCTGCAAAAGAATACTCCATAATAAAGAGAAACCATCTGGACCTGGGGCTTTTAGCGGGCCCATCTGTTGTAATGCTTGGCTGACTTCCTCTGGAGTACAAGGTTGTAACAAGTACTCATTCATCTCATCTGTAATTCTGCTTTCCATTCCTACCAGACATTTCTCCACATTTTCCAATCGGGTTGCTTGAAACAGAGTCTTGAAATGATCCACAAAAGCTTCCTCAATAGTCTTCTGTTCACTGCATACCACCCCCATCCGATTCTGAATTTGCTTTATCTGATTATTCTTCCTTCTCTGGTTTACACAAGCATGGAAATATTTTGAGTTTTTATCACCAAATTGAAGCCAATCTTGCTTAGCTTTTTGCCTCCACTTTAAATCCTCCAGTTCAATCAAATCATTTACTTCCTTACGCAACTGTTTGACATTTTCCATCTCAGCCCCAGTTTCATCAACTTGGAGTTTACCAAGTTGTTTTGTTTTTTCTGTAATCAGGCGGTCATTAGGATCAATATTGACTCTTCTCCACTGCTTACAAACAACCTGACTCTTCCCAATTTTTGTCTTCACACCCTCCCAAATATCATGGCTATGGACTTTAATTCTCCAAACCTTTTGAACCACTTGACTAAAACCTTCTTTTTTTTGCCACCATGATTCAAACCGAAATTGGTTCCTTCTTTTAAAAAGACCTCCTGCCGAAGTATTAAGAGATACGAACAGGGGAGTGTGATCCGAACTTCGAGCAGGAAGGACTTCCACCGAAAGATTCGGAAATTTCAAAGCTAAACATGAAGTAGCCAAGACTCTATCTAATCTTTCCTTAATAAACATACCATTATACTGCTTGTTTGACCACGTGTATCGTGAGCCGTAAAATCCCATATCAGCCAATCTGCATGTCTCCAATGTTGATTGGAAAGCCGTCATTTGAGCTCGAGCTCGACGCGACCCCCCCCATTTTTCTGCATCATCAATTATTTCGTTAAAATCCCCCATGCATAACCATGATAGAGGTGATAATTTGGCTAAGTGTCTCAAAAGATCCCAAGATTCCTTCCTCTTATGGACCTCCGGGTGTCCGTAGAACCCCGTAAATTTCCATGAACAATCAAACACTTCAGAAAAAATTACCCCATTAATATGCCTTAGGCTATAGTTTTGAATTATTACATGAAAATCCTCCTTCCAGAACAACGCCAATCCACCACTTCTGCCAACACAGTCCACCACAAATACACAGTCATAACCCAGTTTGAACTTTAAGCTTTCCATCCGGGCTGTTTTTTGCTTAGTTTCCATTAAGAAAACCATATCGGGTCGCTTTTCCTTCACCATCCGGCAAAGATCCCGAACTGTCCGAAGGTTCCCAAGCCCCCGACAGTTCCAACTTAATATACTCATAATGCTCGGCGGGGCTGAATATCAGCCTCCGCCTCAAATGTTTCTGCAATTAATAGAGTCTCACGTCCCTTTTTCACCGATAAAACCCCAGCTTCATGTGCCTCTCCTATATCTTTTCTACCTCTTTTCGTCTTCATCTTCATAGATAAATTGGTCGTAGAGTTTTTTTCCGACATGACTCGCGACTTTCTTCTCCAGGTTGTTTCTCTTACTGGGGAGACTGCACTGACATGAGTTTCACCCACAAAAATTTCAGCCGATTGACTCCTTTCATCCAACAAAGAAGGCTGGACATGGCCCTCAATATCCAGACTAATAGGTATGTCCACCAAATTTTTTGTCAAAAAACCTTCAGGAACAATATTCTCACCAGAAACCTGTTGTTGCAAACAGCCCGAAACTTCTTGAATTTTTCCTGTTAAACCTCCCCTGTCATTTATCTTCATTGATGAAATTTGGCCCACACTAGGAAGAGTTACAGTTGCAAGTTCAAGTGGCCCATCTGTAGCCCCATCAACTTTTTGCTTCACCCCGCCCGAAATTCCCTCACTGTCATCTGAAGTACTACCACTATCCTTTATCTTCAATGGTTCCATTTTCAGCAAGTCCCCCTTCTGTGGACTGATCTGAACTGGCAGGATAGCATCCCCATTATACTCGGTCATATTTTCCGCAAGTGAAGGTATAATAGATCTCTCCACTGAACTGCAACCTCCTGTGGCCACCTTCTCCACCGCCAAACACCGACTATAACCCCTGTGTATTTCTGCAGTAGCCTGTTTTTCAATATGACGCTGAATACCAGTACCACTGTCAGCCCCGGATTGGCTTTCTTCTCCTCTCGCTGAACCAGAGGCAGTAGTCGGGGAACCATGTATGACATCAGTCCAACCTCTACCGTTTCCATGCCGTTTGTAAGCAGGAGACGCTCTTAACCAGGTACCGAATTGCGCCTGCGAGGACTCTGTAGGAAAAAAAGCCCTGTATTTGGCGGAACACCCCCCTGCTCCGTGTTGTATAACTCCACAACGAAAACAAAACGTAGGCAATCTTTCATACTGGAATTCGATCCATGATGATTCCCCGTTAAGTTTCAAAACTCGTCCCCTCGCCAATGGCTTCATAATATCCAACTTTATACGCACTCGCAAATACTCCCCCCATCCAATACCATCAACATCTGTATCTACCTCTTCCACTTCTCCCACCGAGCTTCCTATTTTTACTCCCATTGTTTCATTCATGCATGCTAACGGCAAGTGAAACATACGAACCCAAAACAAAACCTTCGAAAACTCCATTCTGTCAGGTGCAATAAGGCCATTATAGTCCTCAACAGAAAACAAATTCCCTTCAAAAATCCACGGTCTACCTTCAAGCACTCTAGATTTATCCCACACATTTTCAAATTCCACTAGAAACAGATTGTGCCCAAGACTCTTAAAAATAGTGGTTCCAGAAGGTTTCCACCCCCTAATCAACGTAGATTTTATAATGTCCCTTCCAATAATACGGTCAGCAAATAACTTTCCCACTAGACAGGATTGGCTTCGATCTTCCATAGTTTCTAGTCCCAACACTGTCCCCTCCACCTCCAGACTCTCCTCCTCCGAGAGAGAAAGTTTTCTCCATAGATTTGGTAACGCATCATCCATAACTCTGCACAGAGTAAAACCGAAACAAAACAAATAGAACCAACAGTGATCCAAACAAAAGAACAGCACTCGAAACCAAGTCGAGATGGTCTTCTCAGTCCTCAAGAGGACTAGAAAAATCGACTTTCTCCTCCAAGGTTCAAAATCGCCCTAGAGAGAAAAAAACTGCCACTAACCGTTGGTAACCGCCCCAGAGAGAAAGTTCCAACAGGTCTTACTTTGTCTTTGTGCAATGAAGCATTGTTGCGCGGCTAGGGTTTCTGGTTCTAACTTCTAAAAGCCGTGCCGTCTGCTATAAAATACAAATAGAAGAGAAATAGATCATCATAAGCTACGAAAGGGTTTCTGGCTAGTGAGAGAGAGATAGAGAGAGAGAGAGATTGATAAGATGAAGCGGAATACTGGAGAAAATAGCCTTCTTAATGAAAACCATCCACCAAACCCTAATCCCGACGCCGACGGGAGCCACGACAAGCCCGAAAAGCAAACGGCAATTCATCCAACGAGGGCTGATTACTCTGATGATATTTCTGATCCGCATCCAATGACCGATGACGAACTCGTCCGCTACAATGAACAAGTTGAGAGGAGTGCTGTAAGTAAAATTAATTCCCTTCGTCTACTACGCCTATATATGCCTGTGCCTTGCAGCTTTAACAGTCTTTCGTTGTTTTAGGGCTTTGAAATTGATCCCATACCTGGCGTCAATGTATTAAATCTGGAAGACGCCCGCTCGGGCATGCTATGCTCGGATCAAGCAATCAGGAAATACAACATCAGAGGTTGGTGTTTCTTTCTTCTTTTCTTTTTCTTTTTCTTTTTATTTTATTTTTATTTATTTTTATTTGTTAATAGTCTTCTTTTTCTGTGACAATATATAATTATTTGTTCATGGTGACTACAAAAGGGAATCAGCCCTGCCTCGGGTCCTGCTCTGAACCCTAATCGCGATGCCGACGAGATCAGCCACGACAAGCCCGAAAAGCAAATGACAATTCTTCCAAAAAACATAAAGAAACAAGTGGACCTCTTTGATTTCTTTGATGGTTTCTCTGTTTTGCATAGAATGACCGAGGACGAAGACCGCCGCTACAGTGAACAAGTTAAGAGCAGTGGTGTAAGTAAAATTAATTCCCTTGGTCTACTACTCCTATCAGTATGCCTGCAGCTTGCTTTAATACTCGTTCGTTGCAGGGCTTTGAGGTTGACCCATTCCCTGGCGTCGTCGCTTTTGGTTTAATTCAACCGTGGGATATAAATGTTCCCGATAACGCTCGCAGATGCATACTATATTCGCATAATGCTATCGACACATACAACACCAAGGTTGGTGTTTCTTTCTTTTCTTTTAAGAGGGAAGTTTTCTATTCCATATGCGGGAATAATAGTCGCAATAATTATTTGTTAATTTTGACTTTTGTGTGTAGTACGGAACTCCTCAACTGAAGTTTGTGAGGGTTTTGAAAGCTATGTGTCAGGGTTGCGATGTTTTTAGGTGTTATGTAACCTTTGAGGCCAAGGATCTTGCTGATGGTGGCCAGACTAAGATCTATCAAGCTGTGGTGCGTTGCCAGATACCCATAGATGTTAATATCTCCACGTTGTCTTTCAGGGAGTGTGTGCAATTAGTGAGAGGTAATGGATTAATTTGTTTAATTCTTCACAATATTGTTTGTCTTTGTTGCGTTAATCGATTCGCTGTGGCTTATCTTAAGAATATTTTGAGTCCATCTCTTGTTTTAAATCATAAAAACCGACTACTGTAGGAAAAACATGCTGGTGATATTGACTGCTAATTTAAGTGAATTTTATAGATGTATGATCTTCAGCTTTCATTTTTTGTTTCAATTAGGTTCAGGCTTTCACGGGAAAAAATGGAATTGGAAAGGTCACTGATTTCTGCGACGGTTAGTACTTCATATGATCATGACATGAAAGCATGGTTTGATTTTTCTGAACTGATAATTATATTTGGTTATTGTGAGTTGAAGTAATTATATATTTCTTTGATTATTGCTTGTTATCTTATTGTTGTAATTAATGATGCACGACACTCTAAAGTCATTGTTGGTGCTACATATTAAAATACTTTTTAAGGATAATCCTCATGGATCGCTATGGTGGACAAATTCTTGGTTTTCCATAAGCAATTTCTTCTTTTTTTGGCACTCATTCGCTGTTATTTTCTGCATAGAAAAGGTATTTGTTGAATAATCTCTTTTGTTGAGATTGGAGTCGGGGGGGAAGGATGATGGAAAAATAAGGAGGGATTAGGGAATTGAAGTGCATGATACTTTAATTTAAACCATTGGTCCGAAGTAATATATTCAATTAATTTATTGCAGAAGATGTTGAAAACTTTGAAATTTTGACATTGTAGATTGTGGATAAGAACTTTGACTCCTAAGCACATCCCCCTATCAAATTCGTAGGTTCTCTCTCCTCGCTCCTTTGGAACCAAACTTATTTTTATTATGAGTGCAAATGATTGTCGACTATGTTTTCTTTGAAGAAAAACAATAAAAGAAGAAAATTTCACTGGCCCGCTTTTCTTTGTTTTTTTGACATATTGTAAATGTTTCTGCATATGAGAACCTGGGCTTCCAATTTGGGTAATTGGGTGTGTAAAAATACGAAAATGTCTCGCAAAAATACGAAACCCATTAGTAATTTTATTGTGGCAAGTTGTGGTTGGCTAAGGAGTGAATAATTTGGAGTTCAAACTGGTAGCTTACATCACACAAAAATTCATTTCTTTGTTTCTTTGAAAATTTACATTATTCTCCCAAAAGTGTATATATATGATATGATCGACGAAACAAGTGAATAGGTTATGAGGCAAAGCATATTGCATGTCACGTATCTCTCGGCATTATAACATTGACCTATTGGTGAATGGCTGTTTATATGCAGGCGAACGGGTCGTATGAGAAGATTTTTCAGCAGCGACATGCATATGGTGATCAGTTTAAGGAGATTTTTGGAAATATGTAATACCTAAGCTACTATTCATCAGAAAAAGGGCTAAATCACTTTTCTTTTTCTTTTTTTTCTTTTTCTTTTTTACACTAGTTATGTGATATAAATAAAAGATATCTTCTAATACTTGGTGTTAGTGGAGCTAATGATACTGATGATTTGATCATTTTTAATTGTTATATACATATGCATACACATATGCTTTCTCGCTCTCTCATACATATAATAATAATAATAATAATAATAATAATAATAATAATATATACACACCAATAACTCTTGCATCATTTGGGTCTTTCTCCCAGTATTTGGATTTCGTTCAACCAATCATGCCACCCCACATTGCTGCCCCACCTCACACAAACGAGCCAGCGCTTTTCAAGACGAGAGATGGATGTTACTTATTAGTACGGGTGGGCAAAACTCTCAAAATCCGGCCCAAAAAAATTGGTTTTTAGGCTAAAAGTTGCGGGTACGGGTATTTTTGCAACAATGTGCAAGGCGCGTGGGGTGGGTCTCAAGTTTAGGATTTTAAAAATCTCAGGCATCTGACCCAACCCGCCCTACCCCACACAAAATCTAAAACACCTAAAAAACTTTAACACCTGCGCTGCTCTTCATTTTCTCTTCACCCCTCAAATGAAATTGCCTAAAACATAGACACTTAGGGTTTTCTAGCCCTGGCTCATATCAACGTCGCTCTTCATCTTCTTAAACCCTCATTCTTGCCTTCCCTGCACCAAGATATCAAGACCCCTATTTGCAAGCACGCCACGAGAACCTTCTCGATGCATCTCTTTGTGGGTTCCTTCTGGCCTAGCAGACGATTACCGGAAGCACTGAGCAGATTGCTGAATTTGGGTTCCTTCCTTTCAGTACTGCTAAATCTGACAATTACTAGAAGCATTGAGCAAACGATTCTGGATAGGGGACGAAGTAGAGCTCGACTTTGTTCACCTCACGCCGAGCAAAGGAGCGGTCATCACCCTCACAAATGGGAAAGCGTAAGCCTTTTGTCCTTTTCTTTTTGGTTTGTTAGGATTAGGAACCCTGAATACCCACCCTGCCCCGTCTCGCCCTACCCGCGGCCTTGCGGATATAGTGAACAGTAGCCTAGCCACAAATAGGAAATTTGGAACCCGTAGGGTGCGGGTTCGGGGGCAAAAATTGCGAAAATCCACCTTGCCCCATTCCCACCCCTACTTATTAGAGGTGCACATGCGGGCAAATAATGGATAATATCCGTTCACATCCGCTATCCACACATGCACAAGCACATGCAGATAGCAAAAAAACACTATCCGCAAGTGCGGATGCGAATAATAACCACATTTATTTATTTTTTTATGTTGGATTTGTAATTTATGTGTATTTTATGTTTGTTGGCTTGACTATTATTCTTATTGAATCATGGATTAAAAATATAAGGGTGCTTCTTGTAAGCATTGATTACCATAAATATTTTGAGGTCGTATCCATTATCCCCTTTTTTTCTCGGTTCTACATATTTTTTGTGTTACATTATATTTTCAAAACAAGCCAAAAAGACTAAAAATTGGTCAAAATTATTTTTAAAAGCGTTTAAAATAGGTCAATTATCGCATTTTGCGGATGCAGTATGGATATCATAAATAACCACGCGGATATATACATGTACACACATACTACTTACTAGTGCACAATGAATTTTATAACTCAAATTGTTCCTAAATATATATATACAATTAATATTATAAGCCATTTAAAAAAAAAAAAAAACAGTACAATATTAAACGTAAAGTTTCACTGCCATGTACAATATTAAGCGTAATTTTTTTTTTTTTTTTTTTTACAAAAGCAATTTGGTATCAATCTTTTCATAACATGCATGCCCTAATAACACTGACAGACAACTGAGTTTTTGAGTAAATTGCTCTTATAAATGCTATTTATATAGAATCGTCTTCGGAATAAATAAATTGCTCTTATAAATGCTATTTATAAAGGTTTCCTCTCTATATATTTCTTTATTTGTAATTAAATAAAACTGTCGTATTATATTGTAATTTGCATGGTTTGAACAGGCGTTTTATACAATAGGCCAGTGGCAAAGTTGGAGGTCTCAGCCTATCTAAAACGGTATTTTGTACTTTTCTGACAAAGTAGGGTTTGAGACATCAAAATTCAGATAGAAACCACAAGAAGAAATAGAACTATGCGAGAAGCAATAGCTCCATTCGAGAAAGAAAGATCACAATATTCCAATTATAACTGAAAAAAAAAAAAAAAAAACCACAAATACTTAATAATTATTTAATGATATGTTCCTTACACATAATACCTATTTACAACACTTGGTTTACTACTACCAAACATAATAGGAAGACCCTAGACTTATATAACACGTAAAAGGACTTGACAGCAACAATACTAAATGCGAATTTTTCATGCTTTAAGCTTTTTGCCGTGATCGAGGTTGGTACATATCATCCATATTGGGGATAACAATATTGTTTTTGGCACAAAACACAAAAACTTCTTCAAATAAAGAGTTCCACCATTCTTCTCTCATTAACTTATTGATGACTTATTGATAGCAAAGACTGTGGACTAGAAATGAAGAGTTGATGACTTTTATTGATTACTTGTTACAGGCTTACAGCTGTTCTATTCTAAAGTATGTAAATTAGAGTTGTAGTCTTGTCGACTTATTGATTACTCTTGACCTTTTTCTTTTTTTTTTTTTTTTTTTTGAAGTTATTGATGACTTATTGATAGCATAGACTGTTGACTAAAGATGAAGAGTTGATGACTTTTATTGATTACTTGTTACAGGCTTACAACTGTTCTACTCTAAAATATGTAAATTAGAGTTGTAGTCTTGTCGACTTATTGATTACTCTTGACCTTTTTCTTTTTTCTTTTTTCTTTTTTAAGTTATTGATGACTTATTGATAGCATAGACTGTTGACTAGAGATGTAGAGTTGATGACTTTTATTGATTACTTGTTACAAGCTTAAAGCTGTTCTACTCCAAAGTATGTAAAGTAGAGTTGTAGTCTTGTAGACTTATTGATTACTCTTGACTCTTTTTTGAGACTTCTAAACTTTGCGTTTTGTAGAGATTAAAAGGATTGCCTTGTCAGCTTGCCTTCTACCTTCTTCCCTTCCGCTTCTTCAACCTCTCAAGTCTCAACTTTGTATTTTTTTTCTTTAACCTACTTACAGAAATGAAAATTTCATTGTCATTTTATGTCACAGCAGCACCAATAACAATGAAACATATGTTCTGTTTAATAAAATAAAGTGCAATTAAACTCCTAGTTAAATTAATAATATAATATCGGGCAGGAAGTTTCTCTAGAAAAATAAGCCCAAAATTGCAAATGGTAACACATGGGGAGGGCCATGATGGATATGGACGGAGGGCTCCGGTTGGTCAACGTCAACTTAAAGCCACGTACGAGGGCCACCGAAGAATTGTTCAAAGAATTGGGACGTCACATGGGCATGTGAAATTATGGCAACTTTAATATCGTTTCCAGTTTCATGAAAAATTTCATTTATAACTATTGGTTTCTTTGTTATTTTTTAAAAAATATATCTAAACTCTAAAAAGTGTTAATTTAGATTTTTTTTTTTTTAATTTTTTTGCAATTTCAATTTTCTGTTAAAATTTTTTGTTAAATCCTATCAAAATTTCTAAAATATGTCTGTTTTTCTTTTCTTTTCTTTTCTTTTTTTTTTAAAATTATAAAAAATTTCAAAGATTTAGATATAGGTATTTTTGCAAATTCTGTGAAATTCTGACCAATAATTAAATCCTAGCAATTTGTTTTTCCAAAAAAAAGTGGGGTATTTTGAAAATTTTGATAGGATTTAACGAAAAATTCTAACGGAGAGTTGAAATTAAAAAAGTTGAAAAATGGATACTCTAAATTGATATTTTTTAAAGTTTGAATACCTTTTTTCAAAAGTAATAAAAGATCATGAGTTATAAGTAAAGTTTTCTACCAATTTCACGTCTAAAGAGGTTTGTTTAACCTTCTTTTTTTTTTTCTTTTTTTTTTTCATAATAATTGTAACATTTAAAAGCAAAATACTTATTTTGGGAGGGGTTCAATATTTTATATTAAAGTCATCCATTAAAGGAAGAAAAATATAATAACCTTCTCCACAAAAAAAAAGGTAAAAAATAATGCTATAACCTATTGGTCCATCAAAGGAAGAGATGCGGATTGGATGCTCATCTAAAGATTATACTCCCTGACGTAGCGGAAGCGATAGATGTGATCGAGAAGCTGTGTTTTCAAAGCACAAAATTTCAACAAACACGTTGAAGGGAAAAACTGAATTCTTATTAATAAACTGTCGATTCTATTACAAACATCTCATACTTATAGCAAAATCCTAACGGTTACAAAAGGAAATAAAATCCTCTAAAGCTGGAAATAAACATAATAAGGAAATAATGGGCAGTACCGGATATTTCCAAATTAATGGAAATACATGGGGACAAAGAAAACCCACTTTAGGAAAAATATAAGACTGAAATCAAATCTAGACGGAAAAGGAAAATAACTGAAGAAGCCATATCAATGACAATGCCACCAATGAATAAACCAATGAATACACGATATCTTTTTTCATTTCTACCATCTTCTCAGCAAGTTGTTCAATCCCTATATGTGTTGTGAATTCTTCACTAGAACGCATATCAATGATATATGTTTCAAGTTGGTTGTCCAAGGTGATAAGTTGAACTGTTGAAAAATCGTTCGGATAAAACTGAGCAAGACGAAGTACATTATCCTTATTAAAAGCAGCAAATAAGTCATCTGGACTCAGGCACGCAACACAAAGTAATAATTTAGAATTCGTCTCATTAAAGCGACTGCTAAGTTCTTGGAGTTGTATGTCTATAATAGTATAATAAAGCTCTACGCGGTAATGCTGCGAATTTTTCATGCTTTGAGCGTTTTGCCGTGATCGAGGTTGGTACATATCATCCATATTGGGGACAACAATATTGTTTTTGGCACAAAACAGAGAAACTTCTTCAAATAAAGAGTTCCATCATTCTCCTCTCATTAAGTTATTGATGACTTGTTGATAGCATAGACTGTGGACTAGAGAGTTGATGACTTTTATTGATTACTTGTTACAGGCTTACAGCTGTTCTACTCTAAAGTATGTAAAGTAGAGTTGTAGTCTTGTAGACTTATTGATTACTCTTGACTCTCTTTTTTTTTTTCTTTTCTTTTTTTTTTTTAAATTTTATTTTATTAAGTTATTGATGACTTATTGATAGCATAGACTGTGGACTAGAGATGCAGAGTTGATGACTTTTATTGATTACTTGTTACAGGCTTACAGCTGTTCTACTCTAAAGTATGTAAAGTAGAGTTGTAGTCTTGTAGACTTAGGGTGCGTTTGGGATTGCGATTTCGTAGACAATAAGTGCGATTTTAAACCAAATCGCAGAATATAAATCGTTTGGAAATTGCATTTTTAAAAATTGCGATTTGAAAACGCAGAAAATCTGTTTTTTCAAATCGCAGGTTAAATGGTGCTTCAGAATTTTAAAGGCTAATTTGCGATTTTAAATGCTAAACTGCGATTTTGCCAAACGCTTAACTGTGTTTTTAAAAATCATTTTTTTCAAATCGCACATTTTAAAATTGTGATTTTAAATTGCACTTTTTGAAATCGCAAATTCAAACGAACCCTTATTGATTACTCTTGACTCTTTTTTGAGACTTCTAAATTGTGCGTTTTGTAGAGATTAAAAGGTTGCCTTGTCAACTTGTCTACTACCTTCTTCCCTTCCGCTTCTTCAACCTCTCAAGTCTCAACTGTGTTTTTTTTTTTCTTTTACGTACTTACAGAAATGAAAATTTATTTGTCATTTTATGTCACAGCAACACCAATAACAATGAAACATATGTTCTGTTTAATAAAATAAACTCGTACATACATACCTAATCATTGTTACAAATTAAACAACGAGGAAAAACTGCAAATCCCGGCCCAGAACGCCGTAGTCAAATTGTCGAGACAAAACCAATTAAGAGCATTTGTCTACTTCTGTATTACTCATTAATTCAAACAACCTCAGAAGTCAGACCACTGAATAATAATAATTAAATAAATAATTTAATATCGGGCAGGAAGTTTCTCTAGAAAAATAAGCCCAAAATTCCAAATGGTAGCACATGGGGAGGGCCATGATGGAAATGGACGGAGGGCTCCGGTTGGTCAACGTCAACTTAAAGCCACGTACGAGGGCCACCGAAGAATTGTATGTTCAAAGAATAGGGACGTTACATGGGCCTGTGAAATTATGGCAACTTTATCGTTTCCAGTTTCATGGAAAATTTCATTTATAACTATTGATCTCTTATTATTTTTTAAAAAATATATCTAAATTCTAAAAAGTGTTAATTTAGGATTTTTTTTTTTTAATTTTTTTTGTAATTTCAATTTTTCGTTAGAATTTTTTGTTAAATCCTATCAAAATTTTAATATCTCTATTTTCTATTTTTTTTTAAAAAAAAATAATAAAAAAAAATTTCAAAGATTTAAATATGGGCATTTTTGCAAATTCTGTTAAATTCTGACCAATATCTAAATCCTAGCAATTTTTTTTCCAAAAAAAAAGTTGGATATTTTGAAAATTTTGATAGGATTTAACGAAAAATTCTAACGGAGGGTTGAAATTAAAAAGTTGAAAAATAGATACTCTAAATTGACAATTTTTAAAATTTGAATACCTTTTTTCAAAAGTGATAAAAGATCATGAGTTATAAGTAAAGTTCTCCACCAATTTCACGTCTAAAGAAGTTTGTTTAACCTTTTTTTTTTTTTTTTTTTTTAATTTTTTCATAATAATTGTAAAATTTAAAAGCAAAATACTTATTTTGGGAGGGGTTCAATATTTTATATTAAAGTCATCCATTAAAGGAAGAAAAATATAATAACCTTCTCCACCAAAAAAAAAAAAAAAAAGGTAAAAAATAATACTATAACCTATTGGTTCATTAAAGGAAGGGATTTGGACTAGATGCTCATCTAAAGATTATACTCCTTGACGTAGCGGAAGCGATAGACATGATCGAGAAGCTGTGTTTTCAAAGCACTAAATTTCAACAAACACGTTGAAGGGTGAAAATTAAAGGACTTCTAATTTGAACAAGTGTGTGCAAAAGTGTGCAACAAAATATCACAATGCTGAAAATAAAGAGACAGATATTTTGTTGACAAAGTGAAAACTCAATTAAGAGAAAAACCACTTCGGGCCAGCCAAACCCAGGATATCTACTATTTAGAAGACAAAGCTAGTTACAAAGCAGTAGCACTTATATACCCTTATGCAGTGGTCGTACTTTAAACTCTGACGTGTAACCCAACATGAACGTCTCCTAACCAAGTTACCTACTTGAAGGGGTCTTCAATGGAATCCTTTACCCTACAGCCTACCCTTAAGATAGACTTCAGTTCAGCACAGCAACAGCACTGGGCAATGGCTTGAGAGTGAGTGGATCAGCACAATAACACTAAAATATAACTTTCTAAACACTACAGAATTCAATACCGAATTCTTACAATTCTCAAGCCTAGGGACCTCTATTTATAGGCTATAGGTTCAAATGAGCGTTTGACTTAAAATACTTAGGCGCCATTCGGACGATAGACATAGGGCGTTTGAACAGACAACTGTGCGATCGAACACTGAGTGGCATCCGGACGTGCTGCTGAGATGTTCGGACGGATGCAAGTTGGAACAATTCGAAGCTTCTCGACACAGAGGAAGGTCCGGAAGGAAAGTTCTCGTCGTCTGGACGGATGATGCTTGGACAGTTGAGTGTCCAGACGATATATCACGTTGTCTGGACGGTTGCAAGGGAACCAAATTTCACTGCCTTGAAATCTTCACAGAGTCTTCTTAAAGCACATAACAGAAGTGTAGACTCTAGATAAAATCAGCATCCCTGTATAAAAGCATCATTACATAGAAGAGATTTTGTCCAACAGAATGTAGCCAATTACACACCAACAAACTCCCCATTTGGTCATTCTGGGACAAAAATCACTTGACCGGTTTAGAAATACAATCCTGGTCCAAATCAAAATTACTTCCCCTTTTTGTCACAAAAGGACAAAGGATAAAATAAAGTAATGAGAAAAACCACACATAAATTACTCTCCCTAAATGTCTCAGAAGGACAAGGGTAAACAGAGTAATAAAATCCAAGATGTTAAAATGTTTAGCAAATTATCCAAATAAAAGAACAGTCAAATTGTCTCAAGATACAACCAAGCATAACATAAAATCAAGCAGCCTCTGTCACAGGCGCATCATCCTCATCATCACTGCTGAAAGGATGATGGTACTTTAGACACTCTTGGAGATCAAGCTGGTTCTGCTCTACATGGAGGTTAATAGAGTGAACCTCTTGCTGCATGAAACTCATACCCCCTTGTATAGATGCCAATGCCTAGAAAATCTAAGCATAACTGGCATCCTACTGAGCAGGTGGCGGAGCAGTCTGAGAAGAGGATGCCATATCAGGTACTGCGACATAAATAGGAGGGGGTGGTGGAACATCATCCTGATCATCACGCCTCAGCTGGGCGTTAGACTTCATCAGCATTTGCTTGCTGATGGGATCCTGAATCTTCATCTTCGGCTCTCCAGCTACACCGATGCCTAACTGTAAAATAATATGAGTGAGCAGGCAGCTAAAAGGGAGACTGGTATTGCCCTCATCACGAGCCTCTGGGATAACCTCCAAAATATGCTTGCATAGGCAGAAAGGCAAGCGAAGACAGATGACATAGAAAAACTGAGCCCTCTTTAAGATCAGATCACTGCGCCTAACAACGGGACAAAGGTTGTGTTGAATAATCTTGGCAAGCATGCGGTGTGGGGCAGTCAGGGCACCGATCTTGATGGTAGTGGCACGCTCCTCTCCTTGAGGGACAGCATGGAAAAATTCTCTGAGATCATCCAAAGAGGGAGGCAACACTACCTCATTGTATGGACTGGCTGGAATCTGGAGTACTGGCACCCGAATGAACTGACTGATGATCTGAGGATCAACAGTGATAATATGCCCGGCCACGAAAGACTGAAGAACCCTCCCGTGGTCATCATCTTGTACCACCTTGAGATTAGCATAGAAAAGTCTGACTAGCATGGTGAGCACAACACAGGCCCAGTGGTAGGTCTGGATAATCTCATGGATACTATCCAGAGAAGCCACCATGACGTCCGCACGAATAACATTTCTCTCGGTGATGACAACTTTGTCCATAATTTTGGCCTTGAGGGCTGCCAAATCTCCTTCTGTCCTCTGTCGGACTCTACGTTGTGGACTGCTAGCAGACATGATTCTGCAAAAATAACCAACAAGATTTGCCAAAAAAATAATAATCCTAAAACGATTAGATTCTTGTTAGTTCCAATGAAAAGCCGGCATTATAACTGTAGTAAAATGGACTTTTCAAAAAGTTACAACCAACAAATAACACAATACAGTCCAAAATAATACCGAGAGATAAAGTCCCAACACAACAGATATCACAAATATGTATTTTATAATTTCAAAAACATTCCCCAAAAGATAAAATATTCCAATAGTTAACAAAACACTAATGGACAAAATAGGCTGAGATGATGCACTAACCCATGAGAAAAGCTCACAAAAAGACAAAAGATGCAAGAAAATTTCGAGAGAAAATGAGAGGATGTGGCGGCTAAGGTTGGGTCCATGACATATAACCTGTCGGGTCCTCGTCCGGAAGGCTCACTAACCCGTCTGGATGCGTCTTGCCACATAAGCAAGTGGCAGGCCGCGCGCGTCCGAACATTTAACCTTACCGTCCGGCCTTTTGAGCCGTATCCGTCCAGACGCATGGAGAGACCGTTCGGACGCTTCACACTGAAAAACCGAAACTAAAGGAAAAATCGCAGAAAAAATATTTTCCTAATGTCAGCTTCAGGACACGCATGTATGATCAACTGATAAAACAGTCAAATAGCATCTCAAAACTATGTAGAGATATAAAAGAGAGTTTAGAGTTCAATCAGCATAAAGTTTTCCTGTAGACAGAAAATTAAAATAGATTACTCAACTCACGCAATGCGTGTGTATGTGAAAACTTTCTCAGTAAGGTATGAAGTTCACTGATATAACAAAAAGCAACCAGATTTTCTAAACAAAAGAGAAAATCAATGAATGATCAATCAAAGTCAATCCTTATAAGGTACTAGGGCCTAGCCACCCTCATCTGATACACTCCCCCTAAGAAGCAGCACCCAATTTGTTTTACTTGTATCATGAAGGACAACGTAAAAATTTTATTTGCACCACAAAGGACAAGATATAAAGCAAATTCAGCTCAGAACATATAACACAGAATTCATAAGAATAACTACTTGATTCTTTTTGGTGCTGCAACCTAGAGAGAATGCTAGATTTTCTAGGTTCTAGATTCAACTAACATGTTGGTCAATTTGACTATTTTATCAAAAATCTCTCTTTTATGTAGAATTTCCATAAGCAAAAAGTTAGAGAGGAAAATACGTACCTTAGGGGAGCCTTGGATAGTGCACATTTACATCGCATGAGGAAAGTAACTATTCAGCTTTTACATGCACAGGAAAAACTTGGCAGAGATATAGACATAAACTCTCAATCATATCTAAGCATAGTCAATTAATGCAAAATAAACTGAGGTATCAGGAAAAAGTACAAGCTATATCTGACATGCCTAGAAAAGAAAAAAATAAAATTCCATGCATTTTCTCCCCCAATTTTCTTTTTTTTTTTCAATAGAAACAAAAATTTGCTTTATAGAAATAACATCATAAGCATGCAGGGCAAGATCAAACCTGTGAAAGATCAAAGTTGCCAATACAGAAAAATAGTCGTCCGACATGCTTTTTCTGTCATCCCCAGATAGTACTTGCAATATTCTTTCAAGAGAAACAACAAAAAGGGGCAAATAGCAGTGGTTCCAAGATTGCACAACAAGCACAAGATATAACAAGTAAAAGATCATGCAATCAAACCTGATGCCTTAGGATTAAGAACCAAATCCTAGGCATGAATACCTTCACCAACTAGGTGAGTCCATTCCCCCTCATAGGGTGAATGTCTTCCTTCTTCCTGACTCAAGCCTACCTTCCTATGAATGGTTGTTGGCAAGATTTCATCTGCTAATCCATCCATTGCATCATACTTTGCATCCAAATAGGTGGCTCTCTGCAGTATTGATCATCCTCCACATTCTGCGGCTTTTTAAAGTGCATGGATTTGTTGATCTTGGATTTGTCACTATGATTGGCAGGTACAAATCACTGCTGAGGCCACTGATGCTGAGGAGCCTGGTGCGGTGGTGCATGATGCCAAGGGGCTTGATATTTAGGAGCCAGAGACCATGGTGCCTGATTCCATGGAGCATGATAAGGAGTCTGATGCCATGAAGTCTGATACTGGACTAAAGGTCTTGTGCCATAATTTGCTTGTTTGGGCACTTCTTTCTTGATCTTTGCTCTCTGAGCCTTGAGGAGGGAGCACTGGGGTCGGACTTGCCCACTTAACCCGTAGTGATGGCATATGGGAGATCTTTTGATGGTAGGAAGCTTCTGAGTGACCGAAACATCTCCATTGATTTTGTCCTTCCCTTTATCCTCAACAGTGGGTGGAGGCTCGGGGACTGTGGGTTTAACAAAGACAGTCCTAGAAGTAGAAGGAATGTCAGAGAAAGAAGCTACATACTCGAGTCCAGTCTTGTCTGTTGGGCTTTTCTGGATTGACAACATATGGGTTAGCTTGTCATCGGTGACCCTCTCCAACTGCAGTTGTGTCTCCAGTAGCTTCTCCTCCAGTCCCTGTATCTTGAGCAACAGTAAACTTTTCTTTATCTGTAAACTGTTTAGCTCATGAATGTGCTGCTTGCGAGCCTCCCTCAGTTTCTCGAACTCTACATAGAGGGTTTTATAAGCCTCCTTGAGTTCTTCCCTATCTTCATCACTATGCTCTGAGTAGTAAGAATCTTCTTCTACAAGTGGAGCCACAAAGGCTAGAAATTTCTCTTGCTCAAGAGCTTCCTTCGGACTCATCACTAAGAGTCACATTGTATGCCTTCCCTTTGCCCTGCTTGAGGTTTCCACAGTCAGCTCATAAATGCCCAAAACCTGAGCATTCAAAACATCTTGGGCCTCTAGGATCTTTCTTCTCAGCTTCCTCAGGTTCAGATTCTTTGGGGGCCTTCTTTATTCTTTTGGAAAACTTCTTCTTGAATAGCTCATTTCGCATTAATCTTTCGAAATTTTTGGCCAGCATGGCCACAGCTTTTTCTTCATCCTCAGAGTCGTCTTCAGATGAGACTTCGACCTTCGTCTTGGAAGCTTTGAGGGCAATGGTCTTCAACTTTTGACTAGGGGCAGGGACAGCTCATAGGTTTGAAGAGATCCCACCAGCTCTTCAATCTTCATTTCTTCCAAGTCTTTGCTTTCTTCAATTGTTGTTACCTTGATTCTAAAACGCTTAGGAAAAGATCTTAGAATTTTAACAAGTGTGTGCAAAAGTGTGCAACAAAATATCACAATGCGGAAAATAAAGAGACAGATAGTTTGTTGACGAAGTGGAAACTCAATTAAGAGAAAAACCACTCTAAGGTAACGAAACCCAGGATATCCACTATTCAGAATACAAAGCTAGTTACAACAGTAGCACTCACATACCCTTATGCAGTGGTCGTACCTTGAACTCTGACGTGTAACCTAATACGAACGCCTCCCAACCAAGTCACCTACTTGAAGAGGTCTTCAATGGAATCCTTTACCCTAGGGCCAACCCCTAAGATAGACTTCAGTTCAGCATAGCAACAGCACTTGGCAAAATTTGCAGAAATACTTAGGTGCCATCCGGACGGTAGACATAGAGCCTCTGGACAGACAACTGTACGGTCGACTTTCCAAAATTTGCAGAAATTCTTTCCTGATTTGAGCTGCGTCCGGACGGTGTTGCCCTGTCGTCCGAATGGTCGCACTATAATTGCACGCAATTTCCATATCAAGGTTAGACGAGTCCGGACCATAGGATTTGTCATCCGGACGGTTGATCTGATGCACGCAATTTTCATTTATGAAGCTCAGACATCCAGACCATAAAGACTGGCATCCGAACGTCTTGATTTTGAATGCACGACTTGCCTTATGGATGAGCGCGTCCGGACAGGAATCCACATCGTCCGAACAGTTGCAGCTGTCTTCCCATATCTGTGTTTTGGAAAGAAATCCCATAGCTAATCGAACACTGAGTGGCATCCGGACGTACTGCTGAGATGTCCGAACAAATGCAAGCTGGAATAGTTTAAAGCTTCTCGACACAGAGGAAGGTCCAGACGGAAAGTTCTCATCGTCCAGACGAATGATTTTTGGACAGTTGAGCGTCTGGACGGTATATCATGTTGTCCGGACGGTTGCAAGGGAACCAAATTGAACTACCTTGAAATCTTCACAGAGTCTTCTTGAAGCACATAACAGAAGTGTAGACTTTGGATAAAATCAACATCCCTATATAAAAGCATCATTACATAAAAGTGATTTTGTCTAATAGAATGTAGCCAATTACACACCAACAATGGGAAAAATTGAATTCTTATTAATCAATAAATTGTTGATTCTATTACAAACATCTCATACTTATAGCAAAATCCTAACGGTTACAAAAGGAAATAAAATCCTGAAAGGCTAAGACTTTGAGACGTTGAAAAAAAAAATTATAAGTCAAAAGGAAAGATAACACTCAAGAATTGAATCTATATAGAGTGTACCAAGCTCTGATACCAATTGAAAATTAAAAAGACTTCTAATTTAAACAAGTGTGTGCAATAGTGTGCAACAAAATATCATAATGCAAAAATTAAAGAGACAGATATTTTGTTGATGAAGTGGAAACTCAATTAAAAGAAAAACCACACCGGTGTAGCCAAACCCAAGATATCTACTATTCAGAAGACAAGACTAGTTACGAAGCAGTAGCACTCACATACCCTTATGTAGTGGTCGTACCTTGAACTCTGACGTGTAACCCAACACAAATACCTCCCAACTAGGTCTCCTACCTGAAGGGGTCTTCAATGGAATCCTTTACCTTAGGGCCAACCCCTAAGATAGACTTCAATTCAGCTCAGCAACAGCACATAACAACAACGGCTTAAAAGAGACTAACTCAATACAATAACTCTCTAAGCACTAAGGAAGTCAATACCAAATTCTTACGATTCCCAAGCCTAGGGACCTCTATTTATAGGTTGCAAGTTCAAACGAGCGTCTTGCTTGAAATACTTAGGTGTCGTCCGGACGATAGTCATAAGAAGTCGGGACGGACAACAATGCGATCGGCTTTCCAAAATTCGCAGAAATTCTTTCCTGATTTGAACCGCGTCCGAACGGTGTTGCCCTATCGTCCGAACGGTCGCACCTCTGCTGCATGCAATTTCCATATAAAGGCTTCACGCGTCCGAACCATAGGATCTGTCATCTTGACGGTTGATCTGATGCACGCAATTTTCATATATGTAGCTTGCACGTCTGGACCGTGAAGGCTGGTGTCCGGACGTCTAAATTTTGAATGCGCGACTTGCCTTATGGATGAGCGCGTCCGAACGGGAATCCACATCTTCTGGACGGTTGCAACAATCTTCCTATATCTGTGTTTTGGAAAGAAATCCCATAGTTGATCGAACACTGAGTGGCGTCCGGACGTGCTGCTGAAACGTCTGGACGAATGCAAGCTAGAACAGTTTGAAGCTTCTGGACATAGAGGGACATCCAGACGGAAAGTTCTCGTCGTCCGGACGGATGATGCTTGGACAGATGAGCATCCGGACGGTATATCATGTCGTCCGAACGGCTACAATGGATCCGATTTCAATGACTTGTAGATTGTGCAGAATCTTTTAGAAGAATTCTAAATAGCTGAATCCCTATATAGAAGCATCATTACATAGAAGTGATTTTGTCCAATAGAATGTAGCCAATTACAAACTAACAAAATTGAATCCATACCTCGTTGGGTCCTCGGGAGTCCGAGTACGAAATCCATACTCAGGTCTTCCCAGATACTGTCTGGAACTGGAAGTGGAGTGTATAGCCCGGTATTTTGTGAGTGGCCTTTCTCGATTTGGCACACAAAACACTTCTGCATGAACTTGCTGACATCACGCTTGATTTGTGGCCAATAGTACTGCTCCATAACCAGGGAAATAGTCTTATCCCGGCCTATATGACCACCGAGTCCTCCCAATGTAGTTCCCGCAATATTTGTTAATATAGAAAGGTTCGGGGAATAAAAAGTTGGTTCCCTCGGAACAAATAACAATCTTGAATGTGAAAGTTGACTGCCGAATCTTTAGACATGTACTTCTCCCAGACTTCTTTAAAATCCTCATCCTCGGAATATAGAGCCCGTAGGTGCTCAAAACTGATGATCTCAGACAATAACGTCACGAGTAAAGCTGCTCTTTGGCTCAACGCATCAGCCACTTTGTTCTGCTGTCCCGACCGACTTGTGCTTGATTACAAAAGAAAACTTTTGCATGAAAGCTATCCACCGAGCATACATACAGTTCAAGGTACTTTGAGTATTGACGAACTTCAAGGCTTGATGGTCGCTATATAAAACAAACTCCTGATTGATTAAATAATGCTCCCAATGCTTCAACGCCCGGATCACGGCATAGAATTCTAACCAATAAGTAGTCCACTTTTGCCGAGCCTCATTTCGTTTCTTAATGAAGAACTCTATAGGCCGACCTTCCTGTGACAACACAGCTCTGATTCCCATGATGGAGACATTGCAATCCACCTCAAACAGTTTATCAAATTCGGGTAATGCCAAGACAGGTGCTGAGCATAGCCGTTCCTTAATCACTGTAATGCTAGTCTCTTGTTCATCCCCCCATCGGAACTGTCCTTTCTTCATGCACTTGGTGATTGGAGCCACAATGCTACTGAAATTCTTGATGAACCGTTGGTAGAAGGTTGCTAGTTTGTGGAAGCTACGGAGGTGTTCGACCGTAGTTGGGGTTGGCCACTCTAGAATGACTCAGACCTTCTGTGAATGCCCTCGGCACCCACAATAAATCCAAGGAACAGCAGCTTGCTCGTGAGAAAAGTACACTTCTTAAGGTTGACATACAACTTGTTGGCCCGCAACACCAATTAGACTTCTCGCAACTGCTTCATGTGCTCTTTTGTGCTTTGACTGTAAATCAAAATATCATCAAAATATACCACCACAAACTTATCGATAAAGAGTTTCAAAACCTAATTCATCACACGCATGAAGGTCCTCAGAGTGTTGGATAATCCGAACAACATCACTAGCCATTCGTACAAACCCTCCTTTGTTTTGAAAGATGTCTTCCATTCATCTCCCTGTCGGATCCGAATTTGGTGATAGCTGCTACGAAGGTCAAGTTTAGAAAAGACCTTTGCCCCGGCCAAAAGGTCCAGCATGCTGTTCAACAATGGAATGGGGAATCGATACTTCATTGTGATATTGTTGATGGCTCGGCTGTCAACACACATCCTCCAGCTTCCATCCTTTTTCAGTATGAGTAAGGCTGGTACTACACAAGGACTCATGCATTCCTTGAGTAAACCTTTACAGACAAGATCTTCTACTTGATATTGCAAAATCTTATGCTCCTTGAGACTTTTACGATAATGGGGCGGCTTGCGGAGGCTTGCGCCCGACACTAAATTGATGTGGTACTGAATATCTCGCATGGGTGGCAACTCGGTTGGTAACTCAACTGGTGCGAGGTATCTGAAATCTTCCAACAATGGTCGTACTACCCTCAGGATGACTATGTTGGGCACCGACAACTGACCTTTGACCACCAGTGTTAAGAATGCCCCGGTTGCCTTCATTTCCTCCATAAATTGTCCTTCCCCAAGCGTTAGAAAAGACATTCCTCCTATTGCAGTATTTTTTTGAAGTGGGTTGTTAGTCCCTTTCGGTACTAGTATGATCTTCTTCCTGTGCCACCAGAATAGGTACGTATTGTCCCGACCCTTATATGTGGCATCCATGTCGTATTGCCATGGCCTTTCCAACAAAACGTGACAAGCTTCCATCTCAACCACATCACAGATAACTTCATCCCGATAAGATTGACCAATTGAAAAGAGAATGCGATAGGTATCGGATACCTTAGTTTCGGCTCCCTTTTCGATCCAACTGATCTTGTAGGGGTTTGGGTGCTTCTCAGTCTTCAACTGCAAAGTGGCGACCAAGGACTTGGAAACGATGTTCTTGCAGCTGCCACTGTCAATTATCAAGTTGCACACTTTTCTGGTTGACGGTGCAACAGGTCTTGAAGATGTTGTGCCGTTGCGTTTTGTCTTCATTCTTGGGTGCTAGCAAGACCCTTTGGACAATGCAATTGACAAATTCTCCGTCATCACTTTCTGTGAATTCTAAACCCGTGTACTCTCTGAGATCCTCCTCTTCAATCTCCCTAGATTCTTCATGTGGGGTCCCATCTTCTCATACTGACTCCACCATATTCACTTTGCACCGATTCGGGCACTCATTGGATCGATGACCGAGCTGGCCACAACGAAAACACTTCCAAAGCATCAGTCAGGAATACGGGTTGCTGTTGCTAAGGTTTTTTTCTCGAGGTGGGACGTTCACTCCTGTAGTGGCTTGAGTACCGCTGCTCTCGCCTTGGAACCTTCAGGATGGTGGGATCTGCTGTTGGCTCGACAACACTGGGGACTCAATTTTCTTCTTGGCTTGCTTGAAAGATTGTGACCGCGCGGGTTGACATGCCATCTACATTTCAATCTTCATAGCCAGGTTGACCGCTTCGAATAAAGTCCATACAAAATGTAATGAGACTTGGTCTTGAATAGTTAGTCACAACCCACCGACATACCGAGCCCTGTCCTTCTGTCTCCAAGAGATTATTCTAAGAGTCCAGGCGATAGAATTCCTTCGTATAATCGGTAACAGACCAAGATCCTTGTCGGTAATTCTGATATTGTTGGTACGGAATTTACTCGTATTCCGATGGTAGGAACCAAGCTTTCATTAACTTCTTCATCTTCAGCCATGTATGCACCGGTTGTTTACCATGCCTCATCCGGTAACTCTGCGTCTGCTCCCACCAGGTTAAGGCTTCCCAACGCAATTTGTACACTACCAACTTCACCTACTGCGCCTCCAGAGTCTGCATATATTCAAAAAAGTTCTCTACTTCGAGAATCCAATCAAGGAAATTCTCGACGTGGAGATGGCCATTAAAACATAGAAGGTCGACCTTGACCCGAAAGCTATGGGGATTCCCCAGTGTCCTTCTGCCACCAACTTCCTCCTTGAAGTGGTCGTCTTCGTCACTCGATGTCTCTTCGAAGGCTTGGTGTCTTCGTCGAGGTCCAGGACCATGTTTGTAACGACCCACCCCCAATGACACAATATTGTCCGCTTTTGGCTCCCCAAACCAGACTTCCCAGGAGGTCACCCATCCTGGGATTACTCTCGCAGAAGCACGCTTAACTACGAAATTCTGATAAGTTCATCACCATTACGGCTTTAAAACGCGTTATGTCATAAATGATGCATTTATACATATAAGCACATCCTCATTCCCAGGCGATGTGGGACGTCACAATGTTCTCCCCCGAGATGGCCACGAGCCTCTTCATGGTTGCGATTCCGGTTGTGATCATGGTTCCTGTTGCAATCAAACCCAACCCCAGCAATAGTTTGTTGCATCTCCCGCAGTAAGCGTTCCATACCATCAAACCGCTGGTCATGAGCACGGACTGCTGCCCGAAAGGCCTGCACTCCCCACTCTTCGTCGTCGGAGTGGTTGCCTGCATTTCTGTCTCTTGCCATTAGACCAAGTTAGTCAAGGCTCTGATACCAATTGACATAGCAGAGGCGATAAACGTGATCAAGAAGCTGTGTTCTCAAAGCACAAAATTTCAACAAACACATTGAAGGGAAAAACTGAATTCTTATTAATTAATAAACTGTCGATTCTATTACAAACATCTTATACTTATAGCAAAACCCTAACGGTTACAAAAGGAAATAAAATCCTTTAAGGTTGGAAATAAACATAATAAGGAAATAATGGGCGGTACCAGATATTCCCAAATTAATGGAAATACTTGGTGACAAAGAAAACCCACTTTAGGAAAAATATAAGACTAAAATCAAATCTAGACGGAAAAGGAAAATAACTGAAGAAGCCATAAAATCAATCGAGTAGGTCGGAGAATCAGCCAGCTATGTGACTCGGGATTTCCGGGCCGTATGGCTCGGGATGACAGAGCTAGATGATGCGGGGTCGTGCTCGGATTGTCCTACATCACTCCCTCGTTCTCATATTATAATATTATTTGACATTTTTAGAAAATTATAATTTTTAAGGAAACGTCATTCAATGCATTGTATTTTAAATCAACAAGATATAAGCTTTCAAAACTATCCTTCTTGATTTAAACTCAAGTAAAATAAATAACAACATGTAGGCTTTTCAAAATAAATCATATTGATTTTTTAAACTGGATTTTCTTTTTTTTTTTGGGGGGGGGGGGGGGGGATTTATTCTTAGGTTTTCATGTAATTTCAATTTAATCATGTATAAGTTTTAAATTTCCACAATTAGGTTTTTAAGTTTTCTCTAATTTCAAATAAGTCTCTTCGTAAACTTATTGTCCAATTAATTAACAATATGCCACATCAGATCAACCAAGTAAGGTCACATAGCTCTGATTTGATTTGTCATCTGCCAATTGTACGTGTCACGTGACACTATTACTTCAAATTACAAATATAGCTTAGATAAAACTTTAAAAATAGGAAAATGTAAAAAAAAACCAAGTGCACACCGGGTGTTTTTCTAACGCTCCCTTAAAAATATGTGTTATAAGAGTAATGTTTCTTGTACAACTCTTGCACAATTCTTACACAACTTTAACAACTTTTTATTTAAGATCAATCATTGAATATTTAGGGCCCACATATAGGAAGACAAATTTAATGGTTGATCATAAAAAGAAAGTAGTTAGAGTTGTGCAAAAATGGTGTAAGAATTGTGCAAGAATCATTACTCGTTTTATAATAACCATGTCATCACGTACACTTAGCATATATATGACGTGTCAAATGAGACTCATATGGTATTAATTGATTGATTTAATGTGTCATATCGTTAATTAATTAGACGATAGGTTGATAACACCACCCATTTGAAATCATAAAAAAGCTTAAAGACGAAATTGACGAAATTGAAAATATAGTGACTAATGACTATATTAAAATAAAATGAAAATCTAAAATCCAAATTTGATTTTTCCCTATTTTGGGATGTTAAAAAACAAAATAAAATACTAAGGCCTCGTTTGATTTGCGGAATGACTATTCTATTAGGAAAAGGAATAGCTATTCCCAAGAATAGAAGGTGTCGGAATAGAATGGCTATTCCTACTCTTTAGGTTGGTAAGAACTCATATATTTTAATTGGAATCCAATCAAAATTACTAAAAAAACCCCACATTTAAAAAAAAAAAAAAAAAAAAAAAAAAAAAAAAAAAAGAAAGAAAGAAAGAAAGAAAGAAAGAAAGAAAACCCATGGGTGGTCGCAACCACCCCCGGAGTGGTCTCCGGGGGTGGCAGCGGCCACCCTTGAACCCCAAAATACGCGTCAATCTGGGGCGGCCAATTCCAAAAGCACCGGGGGTGGTCGCACCACCCCTGACTCCGTATATGGGCTGGCCAGCCAACCAATGAAGGGTTTGGCTTATTTAATTTTATTTCATTTTTTATTTTTGTTATATATATATATATATATCAAATAATTGGTTTTTTTCGAAAAATATTGGAAATTGTTTTTTTTTTTAAATATTGCCTTTACTCCAAGGAATAGCTATTCCTCTCATTTTTTAGAGGAATAGGTATTCCAATGGGAATAACTATCCCAAGGAATAGACCCCTACCAAACAAAAGAATGACTATTCCATAAGAATAGCCAGTCCATTTCAGGGGTCTATTCCGCGAACCAAACCGGGCCTAAGAATAGAAGACGAAGGAAAAGTCCATTGCAGAACTTGTCCGTTGAGCAAGACGATGCTACTGGTAGAGATGAGATTGCGACTCTTTTGTTATCACTTTTGTACTATAACAAAAAAAAATATATTAAGGGTGTGTTTGAGATTGCGATTTTGTAGATAGAAAGTGTGATTTTAAACTATATCGCAGAAAATGAATTGTTTGAGAATTACGTTTTTAAAAAATTAAGATTTGAAAACGTAGAAAATTGCTTTTTCAAATCGCAGGCAATGGGGTGTTTTTTTGAAAACGTAAAATTTTAAAAGGCCAACCCGCAATTTTAAAGGCGAAATTGTGATTTTGCCAAACGTTGAACTCAATTTTTAAAAACTATTTTTTCAAATCACATATTTTAAAATCACAAATTCAGACGGAACTAATTAAGTTTTTAATTTCGTTCTTAATAAAATAGTCATTCTACCAGCAAAACGAGCGGCAGTCTGCATTCTATTCCAAGTCGGAAAAAGAGTGAAACTCCGCTGCAACTTCAAAAACCCAATTCGAAGAACAATCAAGAGTCAAGACAGTTGGACCCCGCACAATAAGTCTTGATATTAATTATTCATGTCGGAAATCTGACAACATGGAAAATAGAAGTTTAACAGTAATGATCCAAGAAAAGACCGATGCATGAAATGTAAGCGTAAATCTGTTGACTAGGAATGCTCTAACAGTCTGGAGAGCGGAGACAACACGGGTTTTACTTTTTGTCCCTTTGACGTGTGGAAAATCAAACGAGCTAGAAAGTGAAAGGCTAACATTTTTCATAGAAAAGCTCATGAGAAATTGCAGCCTCGTCGAACTCTATAAACCCAAAAAGAACACTTACCATACTTGTGCAAATTGAGCAGTCTGTGCTGCCTGATACAAGTATGAGCAGTAGAATTTCCCTTCTGTTTTTGTTCTGCCTTGGTTTGCAGTTCACCAATGCTACCCTCAATGATACTATACGACCAGGACATTTACTGTCCACGTCGGACTCCATTCAATCTGCCAACGGAAAGTACATACTTGGTTTCTTTTCTCAAGAAAACTCGTCAAAGTATCACGTGGGAATATGGTTCTATAATGCTCCTGACCGCAACGTAGTTTGGGTTGCAAACAGGGAGCACCCATTCCCAAACTCCACTGCCGTTCTTACCATCAACGCGGATGGAAATCTTGCAATATCCGATGGCAGATTGTTGCAGTACCATCTGATCACTAACGTCTCTTCAGGTGGCAACAATACCTATGCCAGGCTATTAGATACAGGTAATCTTATACTGACTAACACGGCCTCAGGTGATTTGTGGCAAAGCTTTGACTATCCTACTGATTCTCTTTTGCCCGAAATGATGATTAAAGATGATAAGACAGGATGGTCATTAACATCATGGAAAAGCAATGAAGACCCTGCTCCTGGTCTTTTCTCTCTGCATCTGGGTTCTCGGAAAGAACTAATCTTAATGAATGGGTCTGAACCATACTGGACTACTCCACTCATTGGTCAGCTAGCTGAAATGTTACACATTAATGGGGACAACATTTCTTACACTACTAGTAATAATTATCCTTCTGAATTTAGAAGAGTGTCGTTGAGTGTAGACGGGGAGCTTCGACTGCAGACAATAATATTGTCAAACAATTTGCCATATTCTACTTTAAATTTGTCCGGATCAGTAAGGTGTGGGGCTTATGCTTTCTGCGGTGAATTCAGCATATGCAGTGAGACAGCCGCTGAGCCATGCGACTGTTTGACAGCATTCAAACCAATCAAACCCAATACTACTCAAGGATGTAAGAGAAAAACAGATTTTCCGTGCAGCGATGTTGTTCAGAAAACTGGGTTTCTTAAAATGTCTGAAGTTTTTTTGCCCAGTAATCCCCAGCCGTTGCCGTACGCTGGCAATGTTTCAGAGTGCGAATCAGTTTGCTTGAAAAACTGCAGTTGTACCGGTTATGCTTATGATCGAGAGCATCGCTGCCTGGTATGGGAAGGTCCTTTGTTAAATTTGAAACAATTCTCAGAAGATAATTCAGATAAACAAGACTTCTATCTGAAAGTTGCTCTTGCGGACTTGATTTCCAAAGGTTTTTATTAGTTATTTTGGTGACTATTATTGCTGTTCTGATGTTTTTTTCCTATAATTAACAAGTTCTGTGACTGAAATATTTTTGAAGAGTTACCTCTAGGCATTGCCAACCTGTATATCAATGTCTATATTATTTATTTATCTGATTTCCTTTTGCAGATACAGGATTTAAGAATTTGATATGGAAAATTGTCTTTCCGACTGCCTCTATCGCAGTGGTTGTTACATTGGGCCTTTGTGTTTATTATGTGAGGAGAAAGCCGAGAAGGAAGGGTGAGTAAAGAATGGTTCACAACGTTATTTTAGCAATCTAAATTTATATCCTTAAACATGTGTTGATCACCATTCAGGGGAGGATTTGTTACCGTTAGATTTGGGCATGACCCTAAAGGCTAATAATTTGGATCATGGAGAAGTCCAAATGCCCTTATTCAGTTTTGCAAGTGTTTCTGCTGCAACTGATAATTTCTCATCGGTAAATAAGCTCGGAGAGGGTGGTTTTGGACCCGTTTACAAGGTATGGCTCATTGTCCCTAAACGCAATGCTTTGAATATAAAATGCAAGTTAACAAGCACAAAAGGGCACGTCCCACTTTTGTTGATGTGTATGCTGTGAAGCCACTTAGTATACCAACTCAGATAAAGTTTTATTGTGATAAAATTTTGCTTGGTATGTGTTAGTCTTATGCTCCGTTTGTTTCTACGTAAAATATTTTATGGCATTTGCCTCGTACGAAAAAATCACCAACGGCGTAAAACAGAATCCGGCAACGTCCAGCCACTGTTGCCGAATTCCGGGGAACCAGATTCCTGCCAGTTTCACCGGAATTTGGCCTAGTTTGGCAGGAATCCGACCGTATTGGTCAACCGGAATCCGACGATGTCACCGGATTCTAGCAAAAATGTCCAAATTTCGGCTTTGGTCCATCGAATTCGGCACATGTGGCACCGGCCAGATTCCGACTGTCTTGCTGGAATCTAGCGGCACTGGCCGGATTCCAGCGGTGGTTGCCAGATTCCGGCGATGTGCCGCCAAACTCCGGTAATCGGATACCAAAAGTTGGGGATCTTTAGCGGTAGAGTCGGACTACCAACAAACTCCAATGCCTGGTGGAGGCGGATTCCCACAAACATGCGTGCAAAAATGAAAAGATTAAATCCAGAAAACGATTTACGATTTTCAAAACCGTAAATCTTTTTCGAAAAATTAATGAGGCTTTTACGGTTAAACTGAAAATAATTTTCGTTGACCATTATTTTCACCTCCACCAAACACTCAAAAATGCTGAAAATATTTTCTAGAAAAGATTTTACGCCGAAACAAACGGAACATTATATGTAATTGGATACTTAATATATGTTTGTCAATCAGTTGATAGTTAATGTTGAGTATACAAGTGTGAGTATAAAAAGATTGAGACCCACTTTCGAAAGATATCACAAGTTTGAGTGGTTAATATAGCATAGTTGTGTCCAAATAGATATGATTAAGCTTTTAGGTTGGGTGATGTCCTAATATGATACATTATGATCTCACTAAAAACTCCTAAGGTGTCAATGCATTGATTTTTTTTATGTCTAAATCCGGAATGTCGGTCTCTAATCTTGGCTCAATTAAGGACCAGAGATCGATTCTACAACGACAAAATGCTTTGTATTTGATTCTTGATAATGGATTTCTTATTAATGTATCTTACTATTTTTTTTTTCCTGTATTTTTTACAACAAAAAATTTCAGGGAATATTACTCCAAGGGGACGAGGTAGCTATAAAAAGGCTTTCAAAAAGATCTAGGCAAGGTTTCGAGGAGCTAAAAAATGAATCAATGCTCATAGTCAAGCTCCAACACAAGAATCTTGTTAGACTTTTGGGCTGCTGCATTGAACGAGATGAAAAGATACTAGTTTATGAGTATATGCCCAATAAGAGCTTGGATTTCTTCCTTTTTGGTTTGTAATATCTCACATCATATATATATATATATAATTCTTCTTTTTGTTATGTTTGATTTTTATAGTCCTTTGCATGTGACTTGCTAATTGTCAATCTACTCATAAATGTAAAGCAGATGGTGAAAAGCGCAAGATATTAGGTTGGAGGACTCGTGTTAGAGTCATTGAAGGAATTGCTCAAGGGCTTCTTTATCTCCATCAGTATTCCAGGTTAAGGATTATTCATAGGGACTTGAAGCCTAGCAACATCTTGTTGGACATCGATATGAATCCCAAGATTTCGGATTTCGGAATGGCAAGAATATTTGGAGAAAATGAGTCACAAGCAAATACAAATAGGATTGTTGGCACTTAGTAAGTAATATAAAGGGAGTTTCTTAATTATAAAAATCAACATAAAACATGCAATTACTAATATTTTTAACTTGATGATATGCACAGTGGTTATATGTCCCCTGAATATGCTTTGGAAGGCCTCTTTTCAATCAAATCCGATGTCTTTAGTTTTGGCGTCTTATTGTTAGAGATTATGAGTGGCAGAAGGAATACTGGTTTTTATCAAACTGATTGTTTCCATCTTATTGGATATGTGAGTATCTTATTTGCATCTTTTGTTGTAGAAATTGAAAACACTTACTTTGATTCGTAGCTATGAGTAGTTGAACAAATGTGCATTCATTGTTATTAAAACAAAATTAGTCATCTATTTTTGAAATTTTAGTACACTAAGAAGAGTATAAAACAACTACTAGTCTCAAAAACTTAAACTAGTAGAAAATTATGTATTTAATCATTAACTATCATTCTAACGTCCTCCAATTTTCCTTTTTCTTTTTTTGGGATTTTAAGGCATGGGAATTATGGACAAGTGATAGGGGATCAGACTTGGTGGATCCACTACTTGATGACATATCCTCTATTCAGATGGTATTGAGATATGTTAACATAGCTCTCCTTTGCCTTCAAGAAAGTGCAGAGGATAGACCTACCATGTCTGACATTGTCGCCATGCTTAACAATGAAAGTGGAGTTCTACCTTATCCCAAGGAACCTGCTTTCTTGAACATGAGAAATACGTCGAAGGCAAACCCAGCTAAATGCAGCAAGATAGAAATTTGTTCTGCGAGTAGTGCAACAATTTCAATTATGGAAGGCCGGTAACATTTGCAAGTTTAGCAATAAGTGTTCATATTTTCCGAGTAAATTGTTGGAACGCATTCAATCTTTTTGCCTATGGTCTATAACATTATTCAATTGTCTATTGAATCTTTGGATCTTTAGCCATATAATATGGAATTATAGTTTTTTATATGTATCATGACATGTTTCTTATACATCTTTTACGCCTTGACAAGCATGGACGAAACGAGGGGGCTAGGAAAACTTGGCTTTTTTTCTTTTTCAAGTGGCTAATATGTAAAGTCACTTAAAACACGTCACGTCAGCCGATACAAAATTGATGTGATAAATAGGCGTATGAAGCTTAGCATTACTCTATCAAAATTAGGTTTTACCCCTCATTTATGGTTTGGCCTCCTGATGACAAATCTTCATTCCGTCCCCAGTGACAAGTCAATTTTGCATTAAGAGTAACAAATCTGTTTTAATAAATGTATTGTGATTATTCTAGTACACTTGCAATGATATTCAAGAAAATTTTGTGAATAGTTTGTAGAAAAAGTGTAGTTATGTGGGACGAACTAATGACATCATATCCAAAATGACTAATCACAATTAAGGTTCATTGCAATCACTTATATAGTCCAATTTGACCGAATACACATTTATCTTCATTCTCAAGTTTTAACTTTACAACCAAAATTACAGGATTAAAGTGAGAAATGGAATGCCAAACGAAAGGGATTAAAAATTAGCAGGGGGGAAGAAGGTAAGTACTGCGACAAAAGAAGCCTTTAGGCAATTCCATCTCAAATTTTCTTAAGAGGTAGTAAACACAAAATGATTTTAAAATTGATTAAAATTGTCATGAATGTTTTTCAGTTTTATATTATATTTTCTTAAAAAAAAAAAAAAGTATTTATAGGGACGGTATCCATTGGTCACACAACTTTGAACCCTCTATACATTTTTTTTTTCTTTCAACAAAATATCAATGTCTCCCTAATCCAAGAAAGTGTGTACCCTTTGTTTATCTTTGGATTTGGCTAAATTGGCTTCTATGTAAACTACCGCATATGTACGGTACTTTTTTTTGGGATGGACAAAATTCTTCCCAAGAGTTTTTAACCCAAAAACTAACGTTGTTACCATGCAAAGAGGCAAACAGTGAGATCAAACTTTTTTCTGTCTATTTTCCACTTATTGGGGCTTTGATTTTGGGGTTCGGTGGTTGTGGGTGATTGATAAAATGTGTGGGTTTTGATTTCGGTTCTACTAATTGTATTTTCTATTGAGAATTTGTAATGTGTTACTCTTCTTTGTGATTTTGGTTGTGATGGCCGATTAATTAGAATTTTGTGGGTTTTGTTGTGAATCGGCTGTTAAGGATAAACCAGCTTATCCTCACTTGAACAAGCTCTCCATTGACACAAGTTACCATCTCAATAAATTTCCACTGCAGCACTCCACCAATGCAAAACATAGCTCACAGAAAATTCATGCAATTTGCCCAAATCACTTGCACAGCACGTCATCAGCAAGGCCACAACACCTAAACCATTTTCTTAATCTCTCTAACCATACCTCTGCTCCTCTGCTACAACAGCTCACTTAAATTACAAGATTAAGTTTACTTAGTTGACATTCCAAAAGTTTGCAAGTGCAACTTAGTTTTCTTCTTTGTATCCTGGTCATTGACCACTTGAAATGTATACTCAATCTCTTGTAATTGTCTATAAATATCAATGGAACACAAACTGTTTTGGTCAAGCTACCAAAACAGCTTTCTCATTTTCTCTCGTTAATGGTCAAAACATCTTTCCCATTTTCTTCTTACATGGTATCAGAGCGTACTCAAGCTCACGCTCCTCCCATGGCTGAATCAAATGTTGCATCAAACCCTACATCCTCTTCCTCCTCAACCCAATCTCATTCCTCAAATGGCATAACCTCTACTGTATCCAATCTGCCGAACACAACCCAGTTCGCCTTAGTCAAGCTTGATGGCCCAAATTACCTAGCATGGGTCTCACAGTTCCTTCCTATTCTTCGTAGCTACGAACTGGACTGGTGGATGGTTCTGAACCTTGTCCCCCAAAGTTCCTAACCAATACCGAAACCAATGAGCAGGTTCTCAACTCTGCATATGTTTTATGGCAGAAAAGAGATCAACATCTACTAAGCTGGATTCTGTGCTCACTTGAACCAGCTCTCATTTCATCCATGTATGGATTGAACACTTCACATGAAGCGTGGAGTGCCTTGGCTAAAAGGTTTGCAAGTCAGTCAAGCTCACACATCTCATATCTCAAAAGACAGCTCCAAACATTGCAGCAAGGGAGCAAGTTTTACACCGAATACATCCATCTAGCCAAACAATGGGCAGACTAGTTAGTAGCTGCTGGAAAACAAGTTGAAGAAGATGATCTCATCTCTTACATCATAAGCTGGTTGAATCCCACCTTTAATCCATTTGTTACTGCATTCTCCCTTGCCATTTGCACTACTGATATGAGTTTTGCAAATTTTCAAACTGAGTTTGCTAAGTCATGAAATGTTGCTGGAAACTCAACAACAACATACCCCTGCATCAGAAACTAGCTCATTTGCTTTCTACTCTAACAAAACATGTTCCTCCACCTTTCATCCCTCCAACATGAAACCAAAATTCCCACCCAAAACTCCTTCTCGATTTTCAACTCCATCTCCCAGATATTCAGCCCCAACTCCTCGGTTTTCAGCCCCACCAGCCAGACCTCACCCACCACAGCCCCACCCAGCAACAACATACCCCTGCATCAAAAACTAGCTCATTTGCTTTCTACTCTAACAAAACCTGTTCCTCCACCTTTCATCCATCCAACAGGAAACCAAAATTCCCACAAAAAACTCCCTCTCAATTTTCAACTCCATCTCCCAGATATTCAGCCCCACCAAGCAGACCTCACCCACCACAACACACTTCTGGCAGAAACACTGCACTGATTGTCACACCAAGTGCTTCTCTCAACAACACCAATTTAGGTCACACGGTTGCTTGCCAAATCTGTGGCAAGTTCAACCACACTGCATTAGACTACTATTACAGGATGGATTATGCCTATTAAGGCAGACATCCACCACCACAACTTTAAGCAATGGTTTCTCACCACCATGCTGATATTGATAGCGATGAATGGCTAGCTAATTCTGGTGCCAATACTCATGCTGCAGCTAATCCTACCACCATCAACAATCCACAACCATTTGCAGGAACCGAGAGACAGTAGGGGTTGGAAATTGAATAAGTTTGGATATCACTAGCATTGGTTCATCAGTAGTTCAATCCAACTCCTCTAAGCCTTCTCAATTTCTGCTCAAAGATATTTTATACTGTCCCTGTAATGCCCAGCCTTTTTGTAAGTAAAAATTTCAATTTCTTCGTGACATTATGACAGCATCAGAGTTAAATATTGGCAGCGGAATATATTTTTTTCTTTAAAAACTTGAGAATATAACACATGAGAGCTGACTGAATTACCTCTAATCACTTAATAAAAGTCATCAGTTTCTTAATGCTAAATACATTAAAAGCATGTGTCACAGATGCCACATAAACATGCAAGGAAATTCTAATGAAACATACACTCCACAAGAAATACAATACAAATACAAGTGTTTACAAAGAAATATAACTGGCTAAATATACGTTAGCCTTAAAATCCTTAAACTAGTATAAACCGTTTCTCCATCTTTAGAACATGCACCAATAAGTATGTGATTGCGGATTCTTCCACAATCCCATACTTGAAATGTTTTCAAGTGAGTCAACAACCTTTAATAACATAATGAAATATTGAATCATTTAAAAGTACACTATGCAAGCAAATGATGACAGCCATAAACATATATGTACATTCTTATTTACCTATTGCATTTAACTAAATAAGCTTATGTTGATTTCTTCGAAGCCTATACGTCACTTAATAAGAGCCTATGTTCTACTTATTTGAAGCCTCTACTTCATTTAATAAGAGCCTGTACTCCAGCTATTTTTTGCTAGAAGCCTATACATTCCAGGTTCACTTTTATTAAATCTCTCAAGGGCTTATGCTCCCATTGGTGGCCTATGCTTGCCAGCTTTGTTATCATTATTAACCTTGAACCTTTGGTTTATCAGTCGGTCTTATTAGTGTATTGATGCCTTGGTACCTAAACTTTCAGTTTATCCGTTGGTTTAGTCAATTGCTTGACGCCTTGGTACCTAAACCTCAGTATATCCGTTGGTCTTCTCAATTTACTGACGCCTTGGTACCTAAACCTCCAATCTATTTATTCCTAACTTATAACTCTAACACATGTAATGCTCCAAACAACTTGCATACTATTAAATAAAATAGAAATCATAACGTTAAAGAAAGCCACCACGTATCATTCTCAGTGAGTAAGAAATACTCATAGTTTTATTCTGCAATCTCTTAGCTCATCATCTGCAATAAATGCATTTATAAACATAGAATATTAATATCATCATTCATGGATCTTAAATTATATTTACATAGATCTAATTGTTGTTTTGTTTAGAAAATCATTCATATTTATGCTAGGCATCCAAACACTTGTTTCCAGAATTTGGTTCTAAATTGATGTGTCACAATCCTATGAGATTGTGGCACACTTCCCAAAATGATAGATCTCATGAGATTGTGACACATCAGTTTGGAACTAAATTCTGGAAACAAGTGTTTGGATGCCTAGCATTCCTCTTATGAGTTTAAGAACCTCAACATGATAAACATAACATGATAAATATGCTTTATATTTATCATTTTAATATTCCAAAAATATAGCCCTCTAACCCTACGGCTAATACCCATATTCACTGTTAAGACAAACACAACACCTTATACAATTTTCACCAAATAATTCCAAAGCAGTAAATAACTTAAAATCCCATTTACCACTTTGACCAAAAGGCTACTAAACTGTGACACATACATACAGGCAAGGGTGTAAACGAGCTGAGCCACTCGTGAGCTTATTCGAGATTGGCTCGATTCAAACTCGACTCGTGCTCGAATTAATTATTAAATGAGCTGTTCGTGAACACGAAAATAAGATCGATTATTAAACGATACAAACTCGTATAAACTCGGCTCGACTCGGTTAAAGCTCGTGAACCCACTCGTATAAGGATCGACTCGCTTATTAAGGCTCGACTCGTATATATATATATATATATATATATATATATATATATATATATATATATATATATATATATATATATATATATATATTAATTTGTTAATATATAACTTATTTTTATAATATAGTATATTAATAAACAATATACTAATGTAAGTATAAATTAAATAACAAATAACAGTGGTCATTAGTCAATATATATTAATTGATTATAATTTATTGGTTATATGCATAAAAAATAGTAAAAATGAATAATATTAATACTTAATTGTTAATCATATATATGATATAATGACAATCCAAATATTTAATCATATTATTCATGTAATATAATAGGATTAAAGAAATATATGATCATATAATAATATAACATTGTGTCATATGACATGTAATCATTTTATTATATGTTATAAGTATTATTATTAGATATTTAACAATCATTACATCATTTATTTATTTATTTTTTATTGTTCTATTTTATGTTAAATAAACTATATAACTAATAATAAACTCAGCCGAACCGAACTTAATTTTTAGAACTCGTCATGAACTCGAGCTCGGCTTGATCGAGTTCATTAGCTGACTTGAACTTAATTGTTACCACTCGAACTCGGCTCGAGCTTGTGATGAATGAGCTCGAGATCGGCTCGGGCTCGTAATGATTGGGCTCGAGCTCGTAATAAATGAGCTCGAACTCAGTTCCGGCTCGCTCAAGCTCGGCACTGGCTCGCTCAAGCTCGGTTCATTTACACCCCTTGATACAGCCAATCGGCTGACTCCACACAAGAACATCATCAACAACCTACTGCCAACTTCCAGAAATCACAACAACCCACTTTAGATCAACACCCAGCCATATCAACAACAAGACCCAACACCCACTGGAACCAACTGGATAGAAGATCACCCAAACAATTTTACTAACAAACTCATGAAACCCATTCACAAAATACCCCATCCGAACAACAAGACCCAATATTCCAGAAACCTAATTCGACACACACACATATACTGTTAATAGGGAAGAACCCAAAATACATATCCTCAAATGAACATAGCCGAAACACCAGGACACGGCAAACCCATTCAGAAAAACCATTTCAAAAATCACCCACACACTCACTGTCGATCAAAAACAGGGGACACGGGCAATACTAAGAATACCCAATCAATAATCAACAAGACACCCTAAATTCATCATTAATTTGTCAGATAAATCAGATAAAAATCACAAAAGATTACTCTTAAGATTTTCTCAAAAAACTACTAGAAATCACCGGAAATTCCGTCGGAATCGTCTCTAGAATCGCCGGATTTCTGCCCAGAACCACCGGAAATCATCCTCTGGCCACCAGAGATGGGTTCTGGCCGACGACCCATGGACGTGGGTCTCTGGGTTCGTCGGGTTGCTACGGGTCCTCCACGATCGGGTCTGGTTCACGGGTCTCTCTCGGCGATCTCTCTCTCTCGGCCGTTCAGATCTCTCTCCAGTTCTCTCTCCTCTCGCTCTTCACGACTCTCCCTCCTTTCAGTCTCTCTGTTCAGGTGAGAAGAAGACCGAAGAAGGAAGGAGGAAGAACAAAGAAAGAAGGAGAGAAAAGGAACCGGAAGAAGAAAAAGAAGAAAGAAAATAATCGGAATTTCACTCTCTGGAACATTCTCTCTTTGTTGAGAGAAACCAAAAATAACAAAGAAAGAGGAAAGAAAGAAGAAGCTCAGTGATTACTGGAGGTGCGAGTTGAAACGAAGGGGACGCCTCTGTTTTATAGGCGGGAGAGTGCGGACAAACATGCAGCTCCAGTTTACTTAAAATTGAGTTAAGTTTATTAATCTGAGTTAACCATTTTATCTACATGTGTTTTTTTTTTTTTATTAAGTCTTTATCATTTAATATCTCATTAGGGTATAATATTAAATCAGTTTTGAGTCTAGTTCATTTCATTATTAATATTATTTTGGTAATAATATTATCATACTGATAATATTGCTATGCCAAATAATATTATTATTCCCAGGGTTAAGCACATTTTTAGTCCCTGAGTTTTGGAAACTTTATTTTTTAGTCTCCAAGTTTCAATTTGCATCACAATGATAAATAAATTTTGGAAAATAACCAAATTAGTACATCGGTTAACTTCTCCGTCCAAAAACTAACGGCCCGCCACGTCACTGACACTTAACACCACTAGAAACTCGACACCTGTCTGGTCAGACACGTCAGCATCCACTTAAATTTCAAATCACTCAAACACCTCCACATCACACACCCACGACATTTGCTTATTTTGGGGGGAAAATATTTTCTACAATTTAAGAAACTAAAAACTGAAATTCAAATATTTGAAACTAAAAATTGAAATCATCGTTCATTTCAAAAAGAAATCAAAAAAGAAAACCCTAATCCCTAAACTCCCTCTCGACTAACTCCCTCCCTCCCGACTCCCTCCAGATTTCTCTCCCGTGGACTCCACAGAACCGGCCGACTCCCTCCCGGACTCTCTCCCGTCGACTCTACAGAACTTGCCAGCCGGTGCTATGTGACTTGCGGTCTTCTCGACGAGGTATTTTGCCCATTTTTATTTTTTTAGAGAACTTGTTAGAAGTTTGTTTTGTACTATATATATGGGTTGTGTATTGTGATTGTTGGTTGTTGGGCAAAGTGATGAGGTTATAAAAACAGAAACTTTCGGTTGTTGTGGGTGGAAAAAAGTTGGGTAGGGCCTGACCATCATCACGTGTTTTTATCTTTTGTTGAGTAAAGAAAACCAACAACCAGTTTGGTTGGGTTGTTGTCCAACACATTGCATTTTGGAATGTATTACTTTATTGCATGTCTTTGTCTTTGTTTTAGTTTACTGTTTTTGTGGTTGCACATGGTGGGCAAGAGGGTCCCAACTGGGCAAAAGGGAACAATAAAGTACAAAAACACTATTATTGGATTAGTTTCACCCTGCAACTAAGTGTCAAGACATGATAAAGGATCTAATCCATAATGTGTTCACCAACTGTGCACGTCAAAACATGCTCAGCTTGGTAAAAACTAGAGATACACATTACTTTTCACATTAAACCAAGAAAGATTACACAATCTGTAATAATCACATTAAACCAGGAAAGATTGCACAACCTGTAATAATTACATTATTGGATTGTTGCCTTGGTGGAGGATTTGATAGGGACTCAGGGGAGCCAAAAAAAAAAAAAAACCAAGAACAGGGATAAACTGGACTTTTGTCAAGTTGTGTTCTGATTTAAGATTCAAATTACCATTGGCTTTAGAAAGAAGATAAGACTTTCTTTGAAAAGTTTTGTTATTTATTTGTTTATTTAGTGATACCTAGTTAAGTGTAAAATGAACTTTTCTATGGTGAACAGTTTTGAAATTAAGTTGAAAAAAATTAAACTTGTGAATAATTTGTAGTTAGGGGGTATTTTGTTATAGTTTATGTAATTCTACATTATTTGTACCATATTCCTTAGGTTCTCTGCAAAGTTTGCATGGGTGGCATATCATATCCCATTCCTTTTGTTAGAGGGTCTTACTTGTTTTTACATTTTACATACTCTCTTTGGTAGTTAATTTTACTGTTTTTATTGCTAGAGTGTGACGATTCTTTTTTGTTTAATTCACAGGGTGCAAAATATGTCAGATCCAACATTTGAGCCACTTGTTTACCATCATGGGTCACTATCTGGACATAGGATGGCCTATCTTGGCAGAGACATTTTGACAATTGCCGGTATAGATACATCCCAGTTCAAGTTTAGAGATTTGACCAACATTTTGGAGTGCTACCTGGAATATGAATACAACAACATATCCAAAATGTATTACAAGTTTGATGATGAGACCAACAAGCAAATACACGGTCTTACCAAAGATGGTGATTTCGTTACTCTGAAAAAAGGGCTATTGAATAGTGGCAGGAAAAAGCTGCATGTTTTTTAGGATCATGAAGAATCTGTTCTTATTGAAGTGGTAGACCCTATTTTGCTTTTGACCCAGTCTCCTGTAGAAGTTGAGATAAAATATGCGGAGGAGAATTTGACAGAAGACCCACCCCAGGAGCTGCAGTGCAACAAACTGTAGCGCCCCAGATTTTAAGACATAAATTATAATGGTTTAAATTAATTTTAAAACATTTTTAATAAGGCAAAAGAATAACTACGATTATTTATGAAAATAAATGTGTATTTTTGTTTTAGAAACATTTATAGTTGCAATTTGATAAAAACTCAAAACAGACCTTAAACTTTGGAATAATGGAAACAGGGTCAAATGAACTCCATTTTGGTTGATTCAAAAACTGGGACGCTTGTCTTGAAGTTCTCTAGTTACCCTCTAAATTTCATGAATTTTGGACGTCGTTAAGGCCATGAAAACACTCGTGAAAAATACCAACCCTGTTCTGGACGGAAATTCACATTATTCATTAATGGGCCATCTTTGAACTTAACCCAACCCATTCCAAATGCTATCCACAAACCCAACCCACCTACCACATGTTATCTTCCTATGATCATGATTATTACATGAGTCATCACCCAACTCAACATGTGAAAGACCCATTTTATGCCTTAAGAATGCCATTAATTAATGTGTGCTTAATCATCCTAGTTAGATGATTAAATATGATAGTGGAAGATATGATGATTCAACACCTAGTGCAACCTTCCACTACATTTATTCCCTCCCCCTCTTATGATGAAAGAATAAAAGATGTCTACAATAGAATCAAGAGTAATCATGAAAGAAAGTAGTTTAAAGATATTTGGGTTTAACTTGTCAAAGTAAACCAGAAACTTTGATTGACCAAAACTAAGTCATAACGAACTCGGATTGAGTTGAACCAAAAAGAGAAAGTGTTCCTCCTGACGTCATCTATCTACCCTCAAAATTTCACAGCAATCAGAGTAGATTTGACCATCAAAACGTTGCTTGGAGTAAGCTGGTCTCTATTTGGACGAAAATTCATATATAGCATTACTTAATACTTCCTTTGATTGGACAACTCATCACCCACTCCCTCTAATGTGTGCACTCATCACCACAAGTGTTGTCCACATCCCACATCTAGAATGCACCACCTTAATAATGATGAAACCTATGTGCCTTGGAGACAAGGCTAAGATGCACCAATTCCCATCCATTGGATCAAAATGTGTCTACTTGATCCTAACCATTCATTCTCTTATAAATAAAACCAAGGTGGAAGATGCAATACTCATTAAGCTTCACTCACAACACACACCTAAGGCCAAGAGAGAAAATTGTGGGATTTGTGTAGTTTTGTGTGGTTCAAGGCTTGAAGTGTGTGCTAGGAAGTATTTTGGTAAGCTTCCAATCATTAGTTTCATTAATTTGATGATATAGGTTTTGATTTCATTACTTGTTTTATGAATTGTTTAAAGACCCAATAAGCTTATGAGATAGAAAGAATTAAAATAAAAAGTAATATAAACTACTTTTATATTTCATTGTCATCATAACTTCATGAGTTGATCGTATTTATATTTCCTTTTTACATTTCATTGTCCTCATAACTTCATGAGTCGATCGTAATTATATTTCCTTTTATATTGTCCTCATGGCTTCATGAGTTGATCGTATTTATATTTCCTTTTATATTTCATTGTCCTCATGACTTCATGAGTTGATCGTATTTATATTTCTTTTTACATTTTATGTCATCATGACTTTCATGAGTTGATCGTATTTATATTTTCCTTTTATATTTCATTGTCCTCATGACTTTCATGAGTTGATCTATTTTACTCTTATTGTCCTTGTGATATATTTTAATCCTTCAAGTTCATGTTTGGTGGTATTGGTCATATAGCCTCATCATCAAATTATGAACTAAGGTTTTAAGATTATTATAAGTAATCGTCTCAAACATAATGAAGTGATGAATAATAATAAATATAAAGAGATGAGGGTCTATAAACAATGATTTGTTTGATAGATAATTAATATACATATTATTGTGTGGATGGATTTATTTCGGAGCTAAGAGACTGCAGAGAATAACTGTGAGTATTCCTTACTCACTCAGAATGATATGTGTGGCTTTCCATAATGTTGTGGTTTCTGCTTTATTTAATCGTTTGCGCATGTGGAGTTTGCATATTTTGTTATTTTAATTAATGAATTTATAAAAGAGTTGGGAGTGACGTCTTCCAGCGGACCAAGGAGTGACGTCTGCCTGTGCCAAAAAGATAATAAATTAATAGAGGAGTGACGTCTCCTTAGAACTCGCTAAACGGGAATGACGTTTCCTATCATTCGCTAAACGGGAGTGACGTCTCCTATAACACGTTAGACAAAAGTTACGTCTCCTAATACTAATTGGATGGAGTTACGTCTCCTTGTGGAGCTATGTCTCCTAGATTTTTATATACTGGGGTTACGTCTCCATTCGATGAATGCAAGAAGGAAATTGTTATATAAATAAATAAGACTATGCATATAAAACTGTCATTACTTTATATTATTACATTGTGATGCATTTACTTAATTAAATCAGTAATCTTATCATTGTTGAAAGCAGTTGACTGACCCATATATTTATATATGGGCAGAATAGCCTATTAATACAGGTTACGAAGAAGGGGGAGTGTCAGGATTGTCCAGACCTTTAGGTGATCTTGATAGCAGTGTTTGAGGCGAGGATGCCTCCCACTTTTGTGGACTACTATGTCTAGTCCACTATTATTATTATATTTGGAAAACGATATTTATATATTTATTGACATGTAATAATGATACTCTGAGTGATTTGATTGTAAATTATTTGTGTCATACATGGCACAAATAATATTTTTAATGTGTAATTATTCAATTACACTCTTTCTATTTATTTTGAAGTATTTTTGTTAGAAGCTCTGATGTGTTATTATATAGAAAGATATTCCGCTGCCAATTTATAACTCTGATATTGTAGTAATGTCACGTGGAAATTGAAAAATTTTCAATTACGCCTCTTTGTAAAAGGCGGGGCGTTACACAAACACCCCAAAAGCCAGCAATGCAACCTCCACCACAGCAGCCAAGGAAACGGCCACCCAGGCAGCCAAGGAAATAGAGGCCAGAGGAGGAGGAGGACATTGAGATGATAGACGGCGAGGAGGAGGACATGTTTGTAGCGAAGGAAAAAGGATGTCCTACGCGAACCCAATGATGATATAAATACCTGGTTTCAGACTTGGGATAGAGATTCCAAATCGGGCATTGGAGTCCATGCAACAAATGACCCGGACGCGGATTCATATGACAGTGAGTAGTTCGACAGTCTAGACAGTGGTGAAGAAGACAGTGAAGGGTCAATTGTAAAGCATAAGAAAAGATATCCCAAGTGGAAGAGAAAGCGGGACTAGAGTTAGACAGTGTAGTTGAGTGTAGGGTTGAGGTTTATGAACCCGAAAGAATTTAAAGAAGCATTACAATTATTCACAGTGCAAAATAACTTCGATTACAAGTATGTGCACAACGACGAAAAATGGGTAACCGCCCACTGCAAATCGTTATGTCACTGAAAAATACATGCCTCCTGGACTCCGTGTAGAAAGTATTTTCAAATCGACTCTCTATGATGAGCATAACTGTGGCAGTGATTACTACAACAAGAAGGCAACTATAAGGTGGGCTGCAAATCGATATGTAGAGATTTTCCGAAACCAAAGAAACTTTACGGCTAGGGCGTTACAGGAAATGATACGTCGAGATTACAACGTGCAGATGACAATACTGAGTTGCCATCGTGCAAAGAAGATGGCAATTGATATGCTCGACGGAAGAGATGGTTCACAATATTGTAACACCTGAGAGTATTGCAGTGGAATCCCGGTAGCTCAGCTTACATCCAAAGGGACGGAGTGTTCTTCTAGAGGATGTATGTTTCTTTGGCGGCATGTAAAGAAGGATTCTTGGCAGGATGCAGGCCAATGATATGTGTTGATGCCTGTTTCATTAAGACCAAACGGGGTGGGCAATTGCATGCCGCCATCGCCCGTGACGGTAATGATGACATATATCCCATTGCATATGCGGTATGCGAGACCGAGAACAAGGATACATGGACATGGTTCTTGGTCCAACTGTTAGAGGATATTGGTTATCCGCAGGAGCATATGTGGTCGTTCATGTCGGACCGACAAAAGGTAATATCTAATGCAATTATCGTATGGTCATTTTTATTTTAATAACATTTGTTTGACATTTATTTTTTGTTTACACAGGGGCTAATCGATGCTCTGGAGGACCTAATGCCCGGTCTCGAGCATCGTTATTGTGTCAGGCACTTGTATGCAAACATGAAGGGGAAGGGATGGAAGGGGAAAAAGTTCAAAGATGCGTTATGGGGTGCAACACCCAATAAAGTCCAATTTAAGTACTATCTTGTCATTGGAGAGATGGACAAAAAAGCTCTCGAGTACACTGAGAGGGTTGACCCAAAAATGTGGTCAAGGCATGCATTCCGAACCACCAGCTGCAGTGACATCTTACTGAATAACATCGTCGAGAGCTTCAATGCTTGGGTATTGGAAGCAAAAGGCCAGCCGATACTAACTTGTTTCGAGACTATACGACGGCAAATTATGAACCGGTTTAGTTAGAAAAATGTTGGGGCAGCAACGACATCGAATGTAATTTGTCCTAAGATTGTGAAGAAGTTGGAGAGGAACAAGTTAGAGGCAAAGAACTATATTTGTCGTTGGAGCAATCAGATGCAATTTGAGGTCGATAATGCCCATGAGCCTCAGCGGGTGGTGGATCTTCAACGACAAACGTGTGGCTGTGGGAGGTGGCAACTTAATGGGATTCCTTATCCACATGCAGTTTGTGCGATATACCTCAATAAAGGAAAACCTGAGACTTATGTCGGCCATTGGTACATGATGGATACATACAGAAAGTCCTATGCCTCCGGGGTTAATCCTATGCCTGGCCCGGATGAGTGGCATGTTGACTAGGGTGTGGAACCTATAGAACCACTGCAGCCAAAGAAACAGCGTGGGAGGCCCAAAAAACAGAGGCAAAGAGGAGTTGATGAGCAGCTAGACGAGAGCATTAAAGTGAGTCGCAAGGGCTACGATGTGCGGTGTGGAAATTGTGGTGAAAAGGGGCACAATGCTAGGAGTTGCCACAAACCCGACAACCCAAATAGGAAGAAGTATCCCAAGCAGCCTAAGAAACCGAAGGTAGATATTTCTGGTTGAATGACTATATTTCTGTATACTGGTTGAATGACTATATTTCTATAACTGATGTGTTTGTCAAATATGTGGCAGGGAAGCACATCCAATGCATGCCCATCAAGGGCAGGGCCATCAGGTGCAGGCACACCAGATGAGGGCGCAGGCCCATCTGCCCCTGCAAGTCCATCAGGTGCAGACCCATCTGCCCCTACAGGTCCATTAGGCGCAGGCCCATTTGCCCCTGCAGATCCACCAGGTCAACTGGCAAGGACACGTCGAAGACAAAGAATACCTCAAGGAACAAGCATCCATTGAAGACCAAGAGAAAGGAGAATGTCTTCCGTATACAAGAGGCAACTAAAGGTTAGCCACTTGCTCTTTTTTTTTTTTTGTTACCCTACGTAGGCTGGTTAATAGTTATTTAAATACATGTTGATTGACCTATCTCTTGGTTGGGTTGCAACAAGGTGGATCATAGCCAATTGAAATAGATTGATGTACAAGACAAAGACAAGACACATTTTCTGTTGATGAGTGTTGATAATTGTATCCGGGTCGTTGATGTACATACTTGTTGTGTTGATGTGCACATGTGCATATTTTGGTTGGTGCACATTTTGTTAATGTATTTTGTGTTACTGGGTGTGTACTGGTTGTTGACGTACCTGATTATCTCAGTTTGTTAAGCAGGTTATTTGAAATCAAGCCACAGGTTGATGTTCATGTGATGTGCACATTTTGCTCGTGTTTGTTGATGTACATATTTTGTGTTGTTGTATTGATATTTTACAAAAGGGGCTATTGATGTACATATTTGTACATGTTTGATTATTAGATGCACAGACAGGTCATACCCAAAATGCAGGAAGGGGTACTACATATGATACAAACACCAAAACTTATGTATCATTTGTGATACATATTAATAACTGAGGTACCACATTTGATATCATTTAGGAAAGAATGTAACAAACTGAGGTAACCGAAAATCAGTGAATGAAGGGGTAAAGGTTGACAAAATTGTTGAAGAAATGATATTGTTTGACATAACATATTAAGGTACCATTTAAGGTACTATATGTAATACGTATGTAAAACTTAGGTACCCAATGTGATATAAATATAAACATGAGGTACCATCTGTGATACTATTTACCAAACAATGGAATAAATTAAGACATGTATGAAGTGTCCAAAATTTGACCACGAATGTACATTTGTTGACAAAATTGTTGAAGAAATGATATTGTTTGACATAACATATTAAGGTACCCTTTAAGGTACTATATGTAATACATATGTAAAACTTAGATACCCAATGTGATATAAATATAAACATTAGGTACCATATGTGATACTGTTTATAAAACAATGGAATAAATTGGGACATATATGAACTGTCCAAAATTTGAGCACGAATGTACATTTGTTGACAAAATTGTTGAAGAAATGATATTGTTTGACATAACATATTAAGGTACCCTTTAAGGTACTATATGTAATACATATGTTAAACTTAGGTACTCAATGTGATATAAATATAAACATGAAGTACCATCTGTGATACTGTTTACAAAACAAAGGAATAAATTGGGTCATGTATGAAGTGTCCAAAATTTGAGCACAAATGTACATTTGTTGACAAAATTGTTGAAGAAAGGATATTGTTTGACATAACATATTAAGGTACTATATGTAATACATATGTAAACATGAGGTACCATCTGTGATACTGTTTATAAAATTTGAGCACGAATGTACACTTGTTGACAAAATTGTTGAAGAAAGGATATTGTTTGACATAACATATTAAGGTACCCTATAAGGTACTATATGTAATACATATATGTAAAACTTAAGTACCCAATGTGATATAAATATAAACATGAGGTACCATTTGTGGTACGTTTCAAAACCCTAAGTACCTATTGTAATAATTTGACAACATTTAGGTATCAAATGTGATACACGGGAATCCATTCAAACCAGTAGCTCTATCCATAAAACTTACATACTTCTCATACATATACAAAATACATATCCGAACTACATAATCTATAATTCATATCTCAAACTACATTTCATTTCATAAGTGCAACACAAGCAATCAACAGAAGGTAAACCATGACAAGAACAAAGCATACATCAAAAATTTCTCTCTTGCCCTATAGTTGTCATTTTCCTTCTCTAGACACCTGATGATTTCCATTTGTCTATCATCCCCCTTTAGTGGTTGCCTAACTCTTTCTATGCAACTAATATTTTCATTCTCCAAATCTTTAATCCTTGCTTCCAAAGTACTATTTGCATCCTCCACTTCGTTAAGTTTCTTGGTAATCTCATTTAAAACCTCCACACCCCTTGCACAAGTTGGCTTGTCCAGAACTAAGACAAGTTGATATTTATTTAGTTTAGGAAATCTATTTAAAAGCTAAGTCTAGTTAGACAAAAAGTTGGACTTTTAAGTGTGAAATGAACTTTTTGGTCAACAAATGAGGCTTCCTTTGCTTTTTAATTTGCAGCACAATTCCGTGGGTTTTCTCCACCTTTTTGAATTCCTAGAACACTCTGTGTGTATAAATCAAGAGTAATGATGAAGGAATAAAAGATCTCAATAATATCTCAAGAGTAATCATGAAAAGAAAGAAAAATTAGTAAAGCAAGTGTGAACGCAGAAAGTAATTTAAAGATATTTTGGCTTAATAGACAGAAACTTTGATAACTGGAATTGAGTCAAAACGAACTCGAAATGAGTCGAACCAAAAAGAGAAAGTGTTTGTCTTGAAGTCCTCTATCTACCCTCAAAATTTCACATCACGGCCACTTTGGTGTTCTTGAAGTTTTTCTCTCCAAATCAACTTGGTAAGTGATCTTGATGCATGGAGTGACTTTTAAGATATTCCTAAGGAAGTGTTTAATTCACTTTCGCTATATTGAGTCCAAAAACTCAAAAGATATAATTTGAACATGAAACTTTCAAAGTAATATCTTATGAATCACTTGGCATCTCTTTCTTTCTATTTGATTTCATTACTTGTTTTATGAATTATTTAAAGACCCAATAAGCTTAAGAGATAAAAGAATTAAAGTAAAAAGTAATATAAAATGCTTTTACATTTCATTGTCCTCATGACTGATCTTATGACTTTCATGAGTTAATCGTATTTATATTTCCTTTTACATTTCATTGTCCTCATGATTTTCATGAATTGATCATATTTACTCTAATTGTCCTTATGATATATTTTAATCCTTCAAGTTCATATTTGGTGGTATTGGTCATATAGCATCGTCATCAAATCATGAACCAAGGTTTTAAGATTGTTATAAGTGATCGTCTCAACATAATGAAGTGATGGATAATAATAAATATAAAGAGATGAGGGCCTATAAAAAATGATTTTTTTTTTATATATAGATAATTGATATATATATTATTGTATAGATGGATTTATATGCAGAAAAGAAGTCTAAGAAACTACACGAAGAGGAGAGTAAGTATGGATGTACTTACTGAGGGTGATTCTATGTTTCATTAGGATTGTGTGGTGTGTGTTCAATGCATGGGTGTTTGTTCATGCATTTCATGTGGTGTCCAATTAATAAAATGGTTGAGGAGATAGCCATCAACAAGCTGATGTAGTAGCAAGTGGAAGGAAGGCTAATCAGTAGACCTAGGGGAATCAAAGTGACCTAGGGGTGTCCGAAGTCCTAATATATAACTAATGCTGGGACCAGTAGGATTCCAGTAAAAATAGGTAAGACTTTAAGTGTGAGGCAACAGACATGAACGGGTTCAGATAACCTAGAACGAGAGGTCTGAAGAAAGATAATCATAAAACACAAACTAAATGGTTACTACAATGCATATTCATACAACCTTTGCATTTGTATTCTTTATGAACTGTTATTAATTTGATGGTAACTTAGTTATGAAAATGGATGACTCACTTGGTTGTCTATGTAAATATGATGACGTCATATTTGCATAGTTACTGATGCAGATCAGAAGGTTGAAGGCATGAACCCATATGCCAGTTTTGATGGTTTTTAAAACCATTATCGGATTATTATGTACTAGCCTTGAAATAGCTAGCTGTATTTAAATATGTTTTATTTTGTGGCATGTAAATACTTATAACGACGTTGCGCTTGTCATGTTTTATGTTGTATGCTTATGTGCCGTTTGTGGTACTAATTTTGATGCACTTAGTGTGCATATGGCATATAAAGATAAACCTAAGTAACTTTTAATAAATGTATCGAGGTATTTTAGTCAACTCCAACGTGTTATGCTATTAATTCCAAAGTCCTTAGAAGAAAAAATATATTTCGCTGCGAGATTTTATCTTTGATGTAGTAATGTCACGTGGGAATCAGAGGTTTCTGCTTATGAATTTGCTGGCTCAAATTTGGGGCGTTTATGCTTACGAATTCACTTGATTTATTATAACTTGTTATATGTATATGGTTTAGTTGTTATTGTTGAGAACTTATTGCTTGATGCGATCGTTTGGATACTCTATTGAGTTATTCGAACAGATAATATATATATATATATATATATATATATATATATATATATATATATATATATATATATATATATATATATATATATATATATATATGCGGCATTTGAGATTAGCTAGGTTTGTGTTGTTGACTAAAAGTGTTACAATATCCTATATATGTTGCTTGAACTTGATATTGAGTTTTAACAAGATTTGAGTTTCTTGTATTTAATTATGTTGTCTTGGACTTTATTATGTTGCATTGGACTTGAGTTTTAAATATGGACCTTGTATTATATATGTTTGGAGTTGGCGATCAGTTGGTCGAGTTTTTCCACAGCACATATCAAGATTTCCTTGGACTTGATGTGGGTTATTGTGGGCATGAGTTTTGTTAATTGAGTTTTTATTTTGAACTTGACTATTCTTGGAATTGTTTGAGATAGTTTAAGAATGTTTCGAGTGTATGTATGAATAGATTTTAGCTATATAACGTTTTCAATGTTGTTTGGGATTTGTGTACGTTTTTAATGTATGCATTGGACTTGAGTTATTATGTTGCATATTAGGTATTATAAAAAAAAATTAAAAAAAAAAAAACCATATTTTTAATTATTGTTTTTTGGGTTTTATGTCATTTTACATCTAAAACAACACGACTCGATTAGTGTTGTTTTAGATATAAAACGACACTAATCTATTAGTGTTGTTTTAGGTGTAAAACGATACTAACAATTTGGAGTCGTTCACTGTTCAAACGACTCCAAACGATTAGTGTCTTTTTTTATAGAAACAACCTTAATTGGAGTCGACAAAAAAATTAAAAATTAAAATTAAAATGACTAGACTATGGAGTCCAAACCCTATTATTTAAGTCGTTTTCCAACCGACACTATTCAAACAATTCAAATCAATTGGTTTTTTGTAGTGTAGGAGTGAATATGCGAATGCCGATGCAGTTATTAGCAATATCTGCATTCGCGTAATGTGGTTATCACTTTTAGATATCCGCATTCGCAAGGTTATAAAATACGGTTATTATCCGCTATCTGCATATGAGGTAATGGAAATTTTGGGCCTTGAAATTGTAATTCTTGCTTTTACTAAATACAAAAAATCATTATCTATAGTTGAACACTATTATTCATATCACACTTGCTAATCATTTTGCCATGAAATTTTCATCTTATACATTATTTAGTTTCTTGCATCATGTATCTATAATTGGTGAAGGGAAAAAAAAATATTTGAAATAATAATAATAATAATAATAAAGGAAAAACATATAAGGCAATTAAATCAAAACAAATCAAAAAAGTTTCTTAGTAGTAAAACTCTTTTAGGATATCATCTTTTGATATCCTATAAGCGCTCGCGCATTTTCCAAGGGTGGCCGCGCGGCCCCCCAGGTTGTGGGGTGGTCGGACCCACCTTTGGAGGTGGCTCGCAGGCCACCCCCTCCGACAGCCACTCCCTTTTCCTTTGCATTTTTTTTTTTAAGTTGAGGGCATTTAGATCATTTTTTAAATTGAGTTAGGATATTTAAGTCTTTTCACGAGTTAGACTGACAGAAAGAGGCAAAACATGTAACTGTGGTAGTTGAATGCTCTTTTTTGGTCGAGTTGGTAGTTCATGAGGGCATCGCTCATTTTTTGGTAGTTGATGGAGAAAAGGTTATTACCCCAAAAAATAATTAAAAAATTCCTTAAAACTTTTGGAGTAATGATTTTCTTCATGTTCATTTTACAGCGGTTGATATAATATGTTTTAAGTAGCTTTTCACATCAATCACTTAAAAAAACAAAAATCAAAAAACTTAAAACACACTCACGTAAGTTGATATAAAATAAAGGATAAAGATTTCTTTCAAACTGGGTTGATAAATTTTTTTTAACCCAATCTATAAAAATGACACGTATCCATTTTTTTAATAACACGTGAGATACACATGCTTTTTTAATAAAATTCATTTCAACTTTGTCGTTGTTATTAAAAAAGTATGTGATTTGCCCTTGTTCAAAGAACATATGTCATTTTTATAGACCCAGTTGAATGAACTTTTTCCATTCCAATTTTTTTTTAAAAAAAACTCTATAAAAATATATAGGAGATGTACACTACAAAAAAAAACGATGTTTTGAGCCGTTTCTTTTGGAGACCTTTTAAAAAAACGGCTCCAATTGTAAACGTTTTCAATTAAAACGGCTCCAATTGGAGCTGTTTTTATAAAAGGTATGCAATTCGAGCCGTTTTTTTAAAACGGCTCCAACTTGAGCCGTTTATAATTAAAACGACTCAAACTAGAGCCGTTTTAAGTAACGGCTTCAAACAAATTTCGAGCCACTTCAACTTAAACGGCTCAAAATGGAGCCGCTTTATGTAAAACGGCTCAAATTAGAGCCGCTTTATGCAAAACGGCTCTAATTTGAGCCAAGACTATTTCCCCCACAATATTAATTAGAGTCGTTTTCATGAAAAATGGCTCCATTTTCAGCCTTTTATTAAAAACGACTCTATTTTGAGCCCTTTTTGCACTTTACAAACGGCTCAATGTTCAGCCGCTTTATATAAATTGGTTCCACTTAGAGCCGTTTTTAAAAAAACGGCTTTAATTTCCAGCCCTTTTTTCAAAAAAGGTCTCCAATTTTAAAAATCTAAAATAACACAATTTATAATGATTCTAACCATATATACTAAAAAAAAAAAAAAATAATTTATATATATATATATATATTCACAACACCAAAGGCAAGAAACAAAGCCCAACTGACCAAATGCCATTGGAGTGAACTAGAGATATATTGAATCTCTACCCACAAAACCGAAAAAAAAAAAAAAAAAAAAAAAAAAAAAAAACCTGACTTAAAACAGGTAAAAAAAATGGTAAACTTCGAACACAAGCAAGAATATACAAACAAAAAACAAACAAATATCCTATCATCCTAAAATGCCGGCTTCGAGAAAGAAACAACTGTCGGAGTCAACGTATATGTAAAGCATGCGCCTTCTCTGGAAACCCCTTTAGTGATGGACAATCTTCACGAGCTTAGGTCGACTCCTTCCGAGACTAGAGAAAAGAGTTATAGCCCACATGTGCATAAAACAGAAGATCTAAACCGCTGATGCATGTGCATGGGTCATACACCAACTAAAGATGAATTGCACAGGCTCATTAAGTGACCATCTTGATCAAGAAAGGAAGCCTCTCCCTACCGCGAACGAAGCTTTTAGGTTTTTCTCTCTAGAGAAAAAGTATAGTATTTAGTTAGTAAGACAATATATATATATATATACATAATATGTATATGTACATAATATATATGTGTATGTACATAATATGTTATCTATATACATATACTAATTAAACATATATATTAATAACTAACGGATTATATATATATATATATATATATTAATATGTTATATATATTAAAAGTTTATAATAATTTGAGTCGTTTTTATCAAAAACGACTCTATGTGGAGTCGTTTTTATTAAAAACGGCTCTAGTTGAAGCCCTTCTAGTTAAAAACGACTCTAGATAGTCGTTTTTCATTAAAATGGCTCTATTAAAAAATATTCCATTTGGAGTCGTTTTTGGTAAAAACGACTTTAAGTAGAGTCGTTTAATTCTGAAACGTCTCCTTATATTTTTATATATAAAAAAAAAAAATTGGAAAATTATTGGAGACGTTTTAGGATGGAACGACTTAAAACAGAGTCGTTTTATAGTAAAACGACTCCAACTAGAGTCGTTTCTTTTTAAAACGACTCCACAACTCCATCTGGAGTCGTTTTCCGTAAAAACGACTCCAGTAGGAGTCTGGCGCGGGTCACAAATATGTCCCGCGCCAGTCCCTTGTCTTTTCGCATTTATTGCGAAAGTTGTTTTTTTGAAAAAACAACGTCTCTCTCCCTGTATTATTCGGTCTCTCTCTCCCCTGTATGTGAAACAGCTAGCCGGCCTGAACTCTCTCTCTCTCTCTCTCTCACAGTGACGCCGGCCACCAGCTGCAAGGTAGATCGGTCTCTTCTCCGGCCCGGCGTCGGTGCTTCCCTCTCATCTGTCTCCCTCGGCGGTCTCTTTGTCACTCTCTCAGTGGAACCCCCACCACCGGCCGACGTACCGCCGGAAGGCCGGGTAAGTCCGGGTCTCTAGCTCTCTCTATCTCTCTGTTTCTCTGTTTAGTTCTCTCTCTCCCTCCCGCTTTCTCTCTCTCCCTCACGCTTTCTCTCTCTCCCCCACTACCTGCAGGTGTGTCCCTCACTGCTCCCCCCGGCGAAGAACACGCTCTCTCACAGATCCGACCGGCGAAGCACAAGCTCGGCCACCCTCTCTCACAGCTCCGACCGGCGAAGAGCAAGAGGTGTCTCTCACAGCTCCCTCACACATTTTTTTATTATTATTATTTGTCATTTATTTATTTTTTACATTTAGATATTTCAAATTTGCTGCTTTATTATCTTCAAATTTGCAGCTTTATTATTTGCTGCTTTATTATCTTCAAATTTAGATATTTCAAAAAATTAAAATACATATCAAAAACTATCAAAAACCATATATTCATAGACTATTTAAAATAGCAATCTAAATATAAAAGCATATTTAAACAGTGTAATAATCTAAAAATAATTTCATGTGAAAATTTGATTCATACCTAAAACTTTTCAGGAAATAAAAAATATTGGTATGTAAAGAAAAACTAAAAAAAAAATAAAGTAAATAAAAATTGATTCAAAATATTAAAAAATATAACTAACGAAATAAATAAATAAAATAGATAAATATAACTTTCAATTTATTTTGTCATGCCTAGAGTTAATTTATTTAATTGTCTTCATATTTGGTCTATATCACTATGATGGTTGATTTGAATTCGATTGAAGCAAAATGAAATCATTGTTACTCTCCATAATCTTATGTAATTTTTATTGCAATTACATATTTCATAGAATAAAAAAATGTTAAAAAAACTATATATATTCGTAATCAATTATTTTGATTGAGCAATTTAAATATAAAATATTAATAAATAGAAAAGTTAAATTATGTACCTAAAACTTTTTAAAAAAAGGTAAAATTATCAACAAAAAAAAAAACAATCAATTTAAATTGTTGAACAACTTGAAGAAACAAAAAAAAAAAAAAAAAAAAAAAAAAAAAAAAAAAAGCATATTTAAAGAACAACTCCAAAGTTTTGTAGAAGTCTAAATAACAATTCACAATTTGGCTTCCATGCCCTTTGAAACCTTATATAGTTTAGACTTTTTATTTTAAAGTTGTTTTAAGTTTTTTTGTCTTTTTTTTTATTTTTGGCAAGTAAAGCTGCCTTGAGTTGGTTTGGTAGCCCACATATTAAAAAGTAAAAATGGTGGTAGCCTTTGTAAGTAAAAATAGTCCACAGACTAAAAATAACAAATCTGTACTTTGTAGACTTTTAAGATAGCATGTGTCTGGGGTATAAAAAAGTGAAGCAACAAACTTAATTAAACGTTGCGTTTAATAAAGGGTATTATGTGTCATTTGTCATCGTCTTCTCCCTTATCCTCTAATCTGAACCTAAATCAAACCTAAAAGCTGAAACTGGAGGCCGGATTGCATTGTACCCAGGTCATTGAATCATGCCCAACTTAAATTTGACCCATTAAATGTGAAAATAAATTCATGACCTAGGACCAAATAAATTTAAGAATTAAGATGCTGCGTTGTCTGAGATAATGCAACAGGTTATCAATTCCTTTTTTTAATTCTTTGCCATTAAAAAAAAAAAGATTCTAGTAATCAATTGAGGACCGTTTGTGTATATAACACAGTCCTTAACTTGTGTTATATATTTGTAACCATTTTGTGTATTGTAATGTAGTAAGATAAATATGGACAAAAGTTGGATGACGAAGTGGAGAGGTTCGAGGGAGTATATGGAAGGGGCCGAAGCGTTCGTGAAGTATGCAGTTACGAACTCCATAAATAAAAATTCAATTGTGTGTCCATGCAAGAAGTGTTGCTTGAACAGGAGCCTACGGCCAGAAGAAGTATATGATCATTTAACCGGTGGAAGGGGAATTATGCCTAATTACACTGAATGGATTTGGCATGGGGAGAAGATTAGGGCTCCTGTACCTAATAAAGTACCTGCTGTTGAATCTCCCAAGCCGGCTCCAGCTGCAAATAGTATACCAATACCCGACAAGTCAAGAACGATGCAGTCCATGTTGCAAGATGTTTTTGGCATGCATAATATTCTGGCAGGCGATGGTGAGTGTCAAGTGGAAGTGCAAGCCGATTATGTACCTGAAGCAGTTGATGAAGAGATCGATGAGAGTGCCAAGAAATTCTACAACTTGGTTCAGGATGCAGACAAGCCACTTCATGATAAAACACAATATAGCAAATTGTCAGCTATTGTTCATCTATACAACTTGAAGTGTGTTGGTGGATTCAGTAATACAATTTTCACATCTTTGCTTGAGTTCATCAATGAGATAGTACCAACAGATGAGCCAGCTTTGCCTAAAAGTATGTATGAAACGAAAAAATATTTAAGAGACTTTGGGCTTGGATATGAAAAGATTCCGGCTTGTCGAAATCATTGTATGTTATTCTGGAAGGAAAATGAGAAGTTAGATACATGTACAATGTGTGGAGCATCAAAGTGGAAGGACGAAATTACTGAAGAAGATGGGTCATCCCGAACATTGAAGAGACGGCCGGTAAAGGTGTTGCGGTGGTTTCCATTGGCTTCAAGATTGCAAAGGTTGTACATGTCACAACATACCGCTTCCCACATGAGGTGGCACGCTGATGGGCGCACAAAAGATGGTGTGCTCAGGCATCCGGCAGACGGTGAAGCTTGGAGAGCATTTGATACACTACACCCAAACTTTGCATCAGACCCACGGAATGTTAGGCTTGGTCTAGCGTCGGATGGTTTTAACCCTTTTGGGAACATGAGCACAAGCCACAGTACTTGGCCTGTCATGTTGGTTCCATACAACCTACCTCCTTGGATGTGTATGAAACAACAATATTTCATATTATCTATGATTATTCCAGGCCCAACTGCACCAGGTCAGAATATAGATGTCTACCTACAACCTTTAATATCAGAGTTACAGGAGTTGTGGAATGTAGGGGTACGAACATATGACATATCCATGAAGAAGTCATTTGTTATGCGGACAGCATTGATGTGGACAATAAATGACTTTCCAGCATATGCAGATTTATCTGGATGGAGTACTAAGGGTCCAAGGGCATGTCCTTGTTGTATGCATTCAACGGGGTCAACATGGTTGACATACGGGCGTAAATATTGTTATATGTGGCATAGACGATGGTTGCCTGCTGATCATAAGTGGCGACAGATGACAAGAACCTTTGATGGTAAACAAGAGTTGGGTGCTGCTCCTGTTATTCCAAATGGCGGTGAAATCTTACAACAATTACAGGGACTTGATGTTGTTCATGAAGACATAAGAAGGGACAAACGACAAAAAACTGTGCAACAAGGTCATGGGGCAAATGCGCAAGCGGTATGGAAGAAGAAAAGTATTTTTTTCACATTGCCCTATTGGAAGGATAATTTGTTACGACATAACCTTGATGTGATGCTCATCGAAAAAAATGTGATGGATAATATCATTGGAACCCTATTGGACATGAGTGAAAAAACAAAAGACAACCACGCAGCACGTTTGGACTTATGTAAGATGGGTTTGAGAAAAACACTTCATCCATTCACTAATGAGAGAGGCAAAACATATCTACCTGCGGCATGCCACACGATGTCTAATGAGGATAAAATTAATTTTTTAAAAGTGATAAAAAATGTCAGAGTACCCGATGGATATGCCTCCAATGTGTCCCGTTGTGTGAACCTTAAAGCCCGTACCATTGTTGGTATGAAGAGTCATGACAACCATATACTCATGCAACAACTGTTGCCAATAGCTTTGCGTGGATCCTTGGAAAAGAAGGTTGTGAAACCTTTGATAGAGTTGTCTGCATTTTTTAGGGGTATATGTTCGAAAACATTGACGGAAGAAGATCTAGCCCGACATGAAGCTGAAATCCCTATCATATTGTGCAAGCTTGAACAAATATTTCCTCCGGGCTTCTTTACAATTATGGTTCATGTTGTCATACATTTGGTTCGTGAATGTCGACTTGGTGGACCGGTACATTATCGATGGATGTATCCGGTTGAGAGGTAATTATGTATTCTATGTATATATAAGGTTTTTTTTTTTTTTTTGTCCCTTTATTGTCTCAATGAAGTAATACAAGATATAATTATGTTTTCTCGATGTAGGTCCCTTGGACGGTACAAATCCCTAGTACGCAATAGAGCTGCACCTGAGGGTTCTATAGCGGAAGGTTACTTAGCGGATGAAATGCTCACATTTTGTTCATGGTACTTCGAGAACGCATTCACAGTCCACAATAGGCCTCAGAGAAACCCTGATGAGGCTAGGGGAGCGATAACACGAGTAACCCTTGACCGGCGCACATTGACGCAGATCCATCGATATATTATTTTTAACTCGGACGAGTTCCTTCAATTACACGCGTGAGTTATATTTTTTAATTCATCTTACTTTGGCTCAAACATACACTTTTTTATTCTAAATGTGGACTGCAAACATATAGGACGCACCTGGCTGAGTTGAGGCACGACTCCAATAGAGGCCGACTATTGGAAAGAGAATTGCACCGACAACATAGGGACACATTTTGTGTTTGGTACCGTAACTAAGTAAGAATTTCCTATGGTTTAATTTATAAAATAATAGTGATCGTTTTATGAGTGACATTTTATTGTATATGTAATTTTCTACATCTGCCAACTATAAACAATGCTATCTCAAATCGCAGGTCAATCAAATGGACCAAACACGTAGAATTGAGTTAGGGGATAAGCTTGTATGGCATTCTAAAGGGCCAATTGAAACGGCCTTCGAATATAACCGATATGTGGTTAACGGCAATCTGTTTCGCACTATGGCCCAAGATGAAGGAAAAACAACTCAAAACAGTGGCGTGTGTGTGCCTACAGTTGATGGCGATACCTATTATGGGAAGCTAACTCGAATAATCGAGGTAGAGTATTATGACACGACTAGGTATGTGCTATTTAAGTGTGATTGGGCGGACATTAGAAAGGATAAGGGATGGTCGGAAGATTAGTATGGTATGACACTTGTGAATTTCAAAAGCCTAATACATACGGGAGATAACATTTTGGATGATCCGTACGTATTATCTTCACAAGTATCCCAAGTATACTACGTCCATGACGACAGAAACCCAGACTGGTGTTGCGTAGTAAGGACTAAACCGAGAAACATGTATGATGTTGGTGAGGGGGAATGGAACAATGATGAAGATCTCAACTACCATGAGAGTGAGCCATTAAATTTGAACATTAATCAAGATCCTAATGATATTGATTACGGTGAAGACCTTCATTATTCCCGTAGCGACATACCTGCGTTCGAAGTAGTATAACAACAATAAAAGTAGCATGCATGTATGACTTTGTTTTTTCAATAACCTTAAACTGATATCAAATTACATTAAAAATGTTGAGTGGTTTCTATATTTACATTTGATCTGACACTTTATGTATATTTGTGTATTTTGTAGATTGATATGACAAACAAGCCACCTCCAAAGAAGAAAGTTTTTTTGCGAATCCCAATACGACTATTTTCAGAGTCTACACCTGAGGTAGAGACATCTCAGCATGTAGATGAGATAGATCATGATGATCGCCCACCTTCTCCGAGTGCAATCATGGTTGAGGAGCCCTTACAGGACATCATACGTACGCCGTCTGAACGGTTGGTGGGTTTGTAGAGTCTTTTGATGATATTGATTCTACGATATTGGCACAAGAGACTGAGCGGGAACGAGCTCAGTCTCAAGAGTCTGAGGGGGAACGAGCTCAGTCTCAAGAGTCTGAGAGGGAGCGAGCTCCCACACAAGAGTCTGAGAGGGAACAAGATCCCAATATTGGCGTACAATTGGATAGTCGACAAGTCCGTACGATAGGTATGTATGTTACAATTGATATATATATATAGTCTAGGCTCCAAATATTTTACTTGATTATTTAACTTATATACACGTGTAATTCTTTATTTTATTTTATTTTTTATTTTTCATCTATTTCATTTAAATACAGATACGGATAACAATTTCCACATCAGAGATGTTGTCTCTCCAACCGCCCTTTGGACAATACCTGCGGGCGAGAAGGTGGTCGTCGATTTTAATGCAACATGGCAGCCAATTGGTACGAGTGGCATGAAATTTAGCCGGCTAGGAGCGAAATATGTTCGGAGTGGACTTATGGGCCGCCCTAATGGTATGTAAAGCAAATTATTTACAAATTTATTGTGTTGAACATATATTATAACATGTACATGGTATATAAATGTTTTTTTTTTTTTTTTTTTTACTAATTTGCAGCAAAAATTTTACATCATGCCTGATGCACCAATGAATGAGATCAAACGGATAGCAATGATTGACTTTGGGCATAAACGAAAAAATTTCAAGTATAGGGTGAAGAAAGGTATAAATATACAAGCCAATGATACTCGCGAGAGTATTATTGAGTCGACACCCAACATTACGGAGTTCGATGCTGAGGACATGGAGATAGCCATCGACACATGGTTGACTCCGGAAGATAAGGTAATTATATTAACAAATGTTATTATTTTTAAAGTACATATCTTTAAACTTTTAACAATGAATGAAACTTTATTTGTTTATAACAATTGCGTAGGCAAGGGCTGAGAGGAATAGACAAATATCAAAAAGTGTCAATAAGATATTTCACACATCTGGCTCGAAAAGTTACGCCAGAGTCGCGAAAGAGCTGGTACATTGATTTCATTAACAATATAACAAGATTCGTGTTACTAGTTGATGGCGCCTTTGTTTGATAGAGATTTATTTTTGGTGCTATATATATAAGTTCTTGTTCAATTCACGTTCGCACATTTGACTCTTGTTTGATAACTGTATATTTGTTTTCGTAGGAGATATTAAAGTAGAAGCCACCCACCTGAGCTGAAGTTTTTGTGGCAACTCACACAAAGAGAGATGGGACGCCCAGCACGCAAGCAGCTGGAGAGACAATTGTAAGTGCTTAACTTTGTTTTTATTTTTGTGTTATTGAATATATCATATAATAAAGTAGTATAAGTATTTATTCCAACGCAAATAAGAGTCTAATAATTAGCACATTTAATATATATATATATATATGTCAGGAAAAGTTGAAAGAGTTGATGATAGATGACACTGCAAGAGCGAACCCTGTTTCTCCACAGGGTTCAATACTACGGGCAGAAGATGATGCTCTTGCAAGGGCAATGGGAAGGACAGAATATTCGGGTCGTGTTCGTGGAATGGGGATTGGCCCATTACCAGTTAGACCCACCTCTCGATTATCTGCATCACGGTTGACTCAAGAAGCTGCGTTTAAATCTCAAATGGATGAGATGATGAAAAAGTGGGAAGAAGAAAAAAGAATATCAGATGAACGATGGGAGGAAGAGAGGAGAAGGACAGAGGAAGAGAGGAGAAGAGCGGACGAAGAAAGGAGAAGAGCGGATGAAGAGAGGAAACAAACTAATGAAAGAATTGCAAAACAAGATCAAATGATGGAAAAAAATGCAGACGATGATTGATGATCTTGCTAGAACCAATGCATTACTTCTAGGCAACTCTTCGTCTACGTCACGCTCATCGTGAGTGTGACATCCACAGTAACTAGTCCACCAGGTTAGCTCCAAACATGATTAATTATAATTTTTTTTTTGAGTATATAAAGTTGAAAATATTACATGTATTGTTACTATACATATATACACACACATATGCATAACACATTTCATTTGAATCAATAATGTAGGTCACGTGCTCTTGACGTTTGATGATGTTGATACATATAAGGAGCTATCGTGAAAAAGACATCTTGAGTTGTGTAGTATTGAATTTTGTAAACGATGTAGGTAACTTTTGTGTTGTTGATTGGACTTGATCGGCTTGTGATCATAGATAACTTATGTGTTATGTTTTGAAATTACTTATGGTGATATGTCGTTTATGATTGTAAGTAACTTGATTGGTTTATGGTTGAATGAAATTATATATGGTAATATGTTGTTGTATTTGTTATTGTTTTTGTTTTAATGTCTTGGTGTGTACATTAAGGTGAAGTTTTTGTAATCGAGTTTATGTAAAAAGAATTATCGTGAAAAATACATCTTGAGTTGTTGTGAATGTAGTATTGAATTTTGTAAACAATGTAGGTAACTTGTGTTATTGATTAGACTTGATCGGTTTGTGATCATAACTAACTTATGTATTATGTTTTGAAATTACTTATGGTCATATGTCATTTATGATTATAGGTAATTTGATCGGTTTAGGGTTGAATGAAATTATATATGGTGATATGTTGTTGTATTTGTTATTATTTTTGTTTTAATGTCTTGGTGTGTACATTAAGGTGAAGTTTTTGTAATCGAGTTTATGTAAAAAGAACTATCGTGAAAAATACATCTTGAGTTGTCGTGAATGTAGTATTGAATTTTGTAAACAATGTAGGTAACTTGTGTTATTGATTAGACTTGATCGGTTTGTGATCATAAGTAACTTATGTATTATGTTTTAAAATTACTTATGGTCATATGTCATTTATGATTGTATGTAATTTGATCGGTTTAGGGTTGAATGAAATTATATATGGTGATATGCTGTATTTGTTATTGTTTTTGTTTTAATGTCTTGGTGTGTACATTAAGGTAAAATTTTTTGTTTTAATGCCTTGATATGATGTTTGGGTTATATATGATCGAGTTTATGTGAAAAGAACAATCGTGAAAAAGATATCCTAAGTTGTTGTGAATGTAGTATTGAATTTTGTAAATGATTTAGGTAACTTGTGTTATCAGTTGAGCTTTATTGATTTGTGATCATTGGAAACTTATGTATTATGTTTTGGAATTACTTATGGTGATATGTCGTTTATGATTGTAGGTAACTTGATCGGTTTAGGATTGAGTGAAATTATATATAGTGATATGTTGTTGTATTTGTTATTGTTTTAATGTTTTAGTGTGTACATTAAGACATTGTTTTTGTTTTAATGTTTTGATATAAAGTTTAGGTTATATGTGAATTTATGTGAAAGGAACTATCGTGAAAAAGAAATCTTGAGTTGTGAATGTAGTATTGAATTTTGTAAATGATGTAGGTAACCTTTATGTTATTGGTTGGACTTGATCGATTTGTGATCATAAGTAACTTATATATTATGTTTTGAAAAATTACTTTATGGTGATATGTTGTTTATGAGATTGTAGGTAACTTGATTGGTTTGGGATGAGTGAAATTATTTATAGTGATATGTTGTATTTGTTATTGTTTTAATGTTTTGGTGTGTACATTAAGGCATCAAAAATAATGCCTTGATATAAAGTTTGGGTTATATATGAGTTTGCATAAATGTTTATTAGTTTATATATATGAACAATATTTTTGCTATTAGGTATTTCAAAAAAAAAAAAAAATTAAAATATTTTATTTTAATTTATTTTTAATTTTAGAGCCGTTTTAAGTTTTAAAACGGCTTAAAATTAAATTTTAATTTTTTTAATTTAAAGCCGTTTTAATATTTAGAGTCGCTTTACAAAAGGGCTCTAAATTTTTTGAGCCGCTTTTGAAAAGGGGCTCAAAACATTTTGAGACGCTTTTCAAAAGCGGCTCAAAACATTTTGAGACGCTTTTCAAAAGCGGCTCAAACATGTTAGAAAAGCGGCTCAAAACGTTTTGAGACGCTTTTGTAAAAGCGGCTCAAAAAATTTAGAGCCCCTTTTCAAAAGCGGCTCAAATTTAAACCGTTTTATGTAGAAACGGATTAATCTGGGTTTTTAATACTGCAGGTGTGCCTCCGTTTCAAAAACGGCTCAAACTGTTTAGAGCCGTTTTTAAGGCCGTAAAAGGTCTCTAAAAAAACGGTTCAAAACAGCATTTTTTTTGTAGTGGTAGCAAGTCTGAGAAAGAGCAATAAGGGGAAGTAGCTAGAGGAAGTGGCTGAGAGAAGGGTTGGGAAAAAGAAGAAGTTGTACTTGAAATAAGGGATACTGTGATAAGAGCGTAAAAGATGGCTCTGTGTGAACTGCATGGGAAGTGGGCAGGCTAGGGGTTGAAAGAGACTTAAACGGCTTCAAAGTCTGTTTACGGTTCATACGTTTCAAGTGTAGTAAAACGACGGTGTTTAATCCAAAACAATCTGGACCCTTCAATATTTTTTTTTACAGCAGATGTGCTGTGATGCCGGATCCATATCTTTAACACTGGGCCACGTAAAAAAGAATGAAAGAAACAGTTATCAGCTGGACAGTTAGAAAGAAGTAAGATGGTGATGGCGTTGAGCTCTCTGCGGCAGATGAACTCCTCTCCAGCCCACAGTGCCACCCCTTCCTTAAATTCTACACGGAATAAGAGTCTCCTTTCAAGAAGAAGGACAATAGTATTTTGTCCAAGCGTTTTATTGGCTTCCTTGAGCAGTTTTAGCAATCCCAGTTCCTCCCCGCTTTCATTTCACCTTGCACTTGCCCAGCAGCAGCAACTAGATGAACTACAGCAAGAAGAAGACCGACTCATGCGTCTCTTCCAGGTCTCACATTTTCTATTTGTTCGTTTTTCTGTGGACAATTTTAATGGTGCTCCAAAACTGATTGTAATTTCTTTCACCCATTTGGGTTCTATTGTCAGTGATTGGAATAATTTGATGGGTAAGAGTTTTTGTATTTTGTTTTACAAGTAATCAATAATCGTGACTACTTTTTTCGCAAGTGGGTTAGAGAGTCTTCAATTATTTGTTGTCCATATACTCTCGATCACTTATCTTAATTCTTATGTGGTCTGCTGTGGTTTTTTTTTTTTAAAAAAAAAAAAAAATTAAAAAAAAAAAAAAAAAAAAAATTGTTGAATAATGGCACAAGCATTACAGAATAGGAGCTCAATAATGGATTTAATGTTTAATCAATTAGCCAATCAAATCAATAATAAGCACTATAGTTTGAGTGCAAAACCCTTTAATGTCAAGGGAGAAGTCCTTCAAATGAAGGGAAAAACCAAGAGACCGGAGTTCAGCTTCAAATAATAGGATTACAAATAGGGCTAGACGATTCTATCTTGGATCACCAACAAGTATACTTCACCTACCTATAAAGGTGAATTTCAACGGAGTAACAAGAAATCAACAAAATACCATGTAGCAGAGCCAAACCCAAAATCTAACCATTGGATATGAAGAATACAATGCCAACAACAGCCTCCTAAGATTTCAGCTCAGTTCTAATTGTTTTGACATTCCAGTTGATCCGAAAAGGAAACTAGAAAGTAGGTTTTTTCCTTTCTTCGCAAAGTGAGGAGGCTAGAGCTTTAGTGAGGTATTTGTAGAAAAGCCCCAACATTCTCTTTAGTGTTTTTTGTTTTTCCCAGAGAATTGAGTCACACTGAGGAGGGACTGTTGAGAATGTGATATAGATTCACATGTTTAGTTCATAATAATCTTGTATTTGACATTTTCTTCTTTGTGAAGGGACATTCTTGAAAATGTACGAAAGTGTTTGATAGGCCATTAAGTGTGATTCACTAGAGTGCGATCTTTTTTCTAATGGCTGATATACACATTGTATTTGTATGGTCTTAGATAAAAAGAGAGACGTAGAAGAGAAAAGAGAGAAGAAAAGGTTTTCTGTACAAGGGTTCTATCTCTTGTAAAGGTTTGATCAAAGGTGTTTTGGGGTGCTTTCATAGTGTGTTCAGGTGTATAAATACGTTGTAAAGGGGGGGGGGGGGGGGGGGTGGGGTTTATTGGGTGTACAGGTAAGTGTTTAAACCTCTCTTGTTGTAATTTCTTCCATTGATAGTGAATTTCTCCCTTGTCGGATTGCCAGTGGATGTAGGCCTTAGTGCCGAACCATGTAAATACTCGTCTCTTGCTTGTGGTTGTGTGTTCTTCGTTGAAGTAATTGGCAACTCAATCACTAATGGTGGGTCTTCACCGCAACAGGGACACCACTAAGAAAGAGCCACTGCATTGATAAAAATGGAGACCATGCAAAGTCATTCTCTTATAGGTTCTTTGAGACAAACTGAATGTTAATCAAACATGATATTGGCTTTTTATTTTTTGGGGAGGAGTTGTAGTTATTCTACATATATTTATACAAGTTTCATCTCTACCGTGCATGCATGTATTTGTTACTTTAACCGGCATAGTTATATTTGACTTATTGTAGGAGACATCACCCTCTGTTGTTTTCATTAAAGACCTTGAAATAGTTAGAAGTCCCAAGAACTCTTCCGGTGACATTAATCTCATTGAGGATGAAAATGCAAAAGTTGAAGGGACAGGTTCTGGCTTCATCTGGGATAAGTTTGGTCACATTGTAAGCATTCTCTTCTTCTGTTCTGGTATTTGAATCCATCTTGTAGTGTTATATGCATTTGCTTCTTTGTTTTCTGTATCTGCTAACTTCAGTGGTGATGCATGTATTCTTTTCTGAGTTGAATCTGGTTTCCCTAAACAGATATTATCTATGAGATTATCTTTTTGGAAGAAAACATTATGTGGCACCTGGGTTGTGTTGATGATTTCACTCACATAAAAGACTTAAAAATTGAATATATTTTTACACAAAATAAATTCTTGGTAAAATCCTTACATCCAGTCTTGCAGCCATTACTTACACATGTACGTGCATGTATGCATACTTTTTTCTCCTGAAAATTGAAAGATGGGGTATGTCGTAAGGTTGAATATTTTATTATTAGTTATATGCATACTCAGAAATGCTGCTTGTCTTATAACTCATTGGGTGCTCCCTCCAATGCTATTAAGATTATTTTGTGTATGACAGGTCACAAACTACCACGTTGTAGCTAAATTGGCTACAGATGCGAACGGATTACACCGTTGCAAGGTTTTAGTCCTTTTCTTCTTGTTCTTATTTTTCCATTGTTGTTTCACTTCTTATGACACAGCAATGAGTGGACTAAATAAAATTATTATTCATTTTTATTAACCTTTTCTCTGAGTAACAATGTTTTCTTGGTGCTCTTTTTACAGGTTTATCTAGTAGATGCTAGAGGCAATGGCTTTTACAGGGAGGCCAAGATTGTTGGTGTTGATCCAGCTTATGATCTGGCTGTCCTTAAGGTATTCAATCAAATTATTGTTCAATTTTTTTCAATTATTTACACTCATTATCATTGATATAGACAACGTACACTTTCTCACTAGAAAAAGGCTGCAATCAACTTAAGGTGAATTCCATGATCTACTGCTCATGCTTTAGAGAGACATGAAAATGCTTCAGATAAATTAACCTTTTTCTGTTCTTTTGTTTGGATGATTGCATTTTTCTTCTGATATAACACTTCGAGTGATCAATTCTTTTCCTGGATTTTAATCCCCAAAAACAGTTGTTTTGTTATTAGCAAATTATTTTTGTTGAACCTAATAGGCTTCCTGAACACTGCATGTGTTATACATGGCAAGCTTTAAATGCCAAGGGTGTAATATGTGTGCCTCATTTCTTCCTTGCAACTCCAGATGTGGGATGTAGGCACCAAGAAAATTAGAAGGTGTGGGAGTGACAAGGGGTTATGTAGGCCCCATATCCACGAATTGAAGGAGGAATGGTGCAAGCAGTGAACTTTTAGTTAAGAAAGAGGGACCTAAAACTAAAAACTATTATTCACTTGACTGGTTAAGAAAAACAAGCCTATATCCTTCATCTGCTTGCACATACTATTCTGCAGAAGAAGACAGGGTGAGTTAGCTCTTCAAGGAACTTCCATAATTGGTTCTATTCATTACTTTTGGTGCATCTGTGAAACATAAAGAGGTAGTATACCACACAATGGATCATAAGTGGCTGATAACAACTAAAGCTTTAATATGCCCATTGTTAGATTAAAAATATGAATGAATCATGTTGTGATAAGTGTTTGGAAGGCTCATCTAAACAAACAGTTAGCTGAAAAAGATGAAATAATGGTTACATTTTGGCTTAGCATGAGATGCATATAAATATATATATATATATATAGTCAACCCCACCAACCCATTGTGATTAGTAACGACCATCTTAAGAAAATTAATGGTAAAAGATGGATTGACAGCAAATCTCAGCTTTAAGGTTTAGTTATGGAGGAAAGTTTTTTACTTAGGTTAGAAGTTCAAACTAAGCATCACCAAGGTCATGATGAGTTGGTTGTATTGAAGTTAATTGAAAGATAAGTTGTGTATGAAATAAATTTCACGATTTGGATTTTACATTATTCTTTTCTTAGAAGACAAAAAATGGGCATAACCAAGAAGCCGGTCCCAGCATGCCCCCAATCCCCAACATCAAAACCTGTACTCGTGTGCCCGGGATTTGAATGCAGGACCTTTAGCATGATTGTGGTGATAAATTGAATATTAAGTGTGGTGATAAATTGAATATTTTTGCTAATTGATCTTTGTGTGAGATAACATGGGGAGTAGGAATGGCTTTCTTCACCTTTCCAAAGATTATATAGACTAATGTACCATTTCCACTCCATTTATTGTGTGCATAAACAAGTGAGATCTAAAAGGCACTTTCGAGGACGTATTCCCTTACTTATTATTCCCTTCCACATGACTAAATTACTATATTAGCGTGGGTGTTTTGCATTATGTTGTCTGTGTAAAATTATTAAAATTTTCTGCTATTTGCAATGCGGTAATTGTTTTGTGATGGCTAACCTAATATCATATGCAGGTTGATGTTGAAGGGTATGATTTAAAGCCTGTTGTTCTTGGCATGTCTCAAAATTTACATGTGGGTCAAAGCTGCTTTGCCATTGGAAATCCTTATGGATATGAGAACACTCTGACAACTGGGGTAATTTTCTGTAATATGACTGGCATGCGCTTGATATCAACCAAAAAGGATTTTAATACCCAAGTGGGTCATAGTGAACCTCGTAATATCCCAAGTGAGGTCATATTCTGTTTTCAGTTAGCTATTCAACTATGCAATGATGTTGTGGAGTACTTTGAGTGGTCAATTGAGAATGTTCTTTTTTTTCTTCGTCTAATCTAATTTCAAGAACTGGTTCAGCTTTGAACTTGTTTTCTTTCCCGGAATTATCAAGAGATTCTTTAGATGTAGCTCCTCTAATGTGAACAAACTAACATATTACTTCAGTAATACAGCGGATTAACAATAGTAAAAAACATAACATCTATGTACCGGTTACTTGAGTCTTGCAGGTTGTCAGTGGATTAGGAAGGGAGATACCTTCACCAAATGGAAGGGCTATTAAAGGAGCTATTCAAACAGATGCTGCTATTAATGCAGGTAAATTTCATTTTCTGTTCAAATATATTTCAGTCTTCTTATGAACTTCTTGATAGTCGTTCTTTTCTTTCTATTAAGTGGAGAAGATCAGATGTATTCAGTTCAGGCCATCATATAAAAGTATATCACCATTACTTTTTGTTATCACTGAGGGATGTTTGATGAGACTACTAAAATCAGCTACCTTGCAAACAATGAGGCATTACCCCGTGGTGCTCATTTTGTTGTTATTGTAAGAAAACGAATGGCTAAATATTATGAGCAACCCTCAAAATAGACAGCCCATCCAAGGCACAGATGATATAATCTGGATCCAATTCAAGCACATCTAGGAAAACCCCTACAAACTAAGTTTCTACTGAGTAATTTCAGGCAAATATGCTCTTACATGACATAGTTGATGCTTTTTGGAATATGAAAAGTGTCTCAATTTCATTTGATGATCCTTCGTGGCTTCTGATATTGCTTTTAGTTTCAACATCAGCATTGGTAACTCAGAAAGAAAATGTATTTATCACATGATTTCCAATTTTCTTTGATGAAATCTTTACAGGTAATTCAGGTGGGCCATTAATTGATTCACATGGCCATGTTATTGGAGTTAATACAGCAACTTTTACTCGCAAAGGTGAATAGATGCTTCTTCATTTATTTGTTTCTTTAATTGTATTCTAGAAATGAAAACCATGCACATGATTTTTCTCCCAACAGGAATGCATAGTTTAAACCACTTGTTCAAAGGTGCATTGCCTTCTGTGACAAAATCTTCAATAGATATAATGTGAATTGCCAAAAGCAACTTTTCAAAGCAAGAACCAAACATGTCCTTGGTTGCATAATCATCAGAGACCCATGTTTTCAGTTAAATTGAAAGCTCTTCCAGTTTAGGCCTAGTTGCATATGTATCTCCTGTAGACATGAGACTTACAAATTATTTAGTCACTATCATCAGAAAACTTTGAAATTCACAAACCTTTTCTCCATGATAATATAAAATATAATCAAGATGCTAGAAGCAAACCACTTTAGATCAAAGTTTGAATGCTTTTGATTTTTCATTGTATTACAGGGTCAGGATTATCATCTGGTGTTAACTTTGCAGTACCAATCGACACTGTTGTTCGAACTGTACCTTACCTCATTGTGTATGGAACATCTTACAAAGACAGGTTTTGATCATGTTTGTCAATTATATCAAGCAAATGCTTCAGGTGGCCCTTGAGTTTGGCTTCTTACAGAAAAGATCCTGGCGTAAAAATTCATTACCTTAGATAATTTGGAAAGAAGCTCCAAGGCTCAATAGGAACTAGTTATAATTTTCTTTTTTGTAATTAGATAAAGCTTTAGTGGCAAGTTTCTGCAACCCAAAGTTTACATCCTTCACCAATTTTGGCCTAATTTAATTGTCACATAATGTGGCCTTTAGGCATTGCAAAGAATCATAGCAAGTTGATGAACTGCAAAGAAAACAAAAAATTTCTCGCTGGCTATTTTGGGATGGGTGCGGGGATGATTGCTTGTCAACCGGCCTCCCTCCCCTCTCAATCGAAGAATTGAGAGATACGTATGGTGAGACCTAAAGCTAGTCTTGTTACCAAAGGCTTTACTCAAGTTGCAAGTGCTGATTATTTTGAGACATTTGCCCCGGTTGCCGAGACCAACTCCTTACGAGTCCTCTTCTCAATTGCTACTATTCACCATTGGCTACACATTACACCAAGCTGCAGTACTTTGTGGCAAATTCAAGAGGGAAAGAGATATTCCACTTTAACAGTTTTGTCATTGTCACAGAAAAAACTAATTTTAAGCCAGTTTTTCAGTGTTTGGTAAGTAGGATGCACTAAATATTAAAGACTAATTGAAATTGGACATCCTACTAAATAGTAAAGACTAATTGAAATTGGACCAAACAGAAGTCCAATACAATGGCCTATGGCTTGCATATAAACCAATTTCCATTTACTTTTATAATCAAAATTAATTTCCCACCCGAAGTCCAACCAAAAACCACTACATTGGGGTGTCCGAATTGCTTGACAGCCCCATAGAGAGGAGGCCAGGTTGCAGAGTTCACTTGGCCTGGGCAGCCTCTACATGCCCAAGACACATATTCGAGCAGGTGGGTCTTGCAGCCCCCTCCTAATGAAGGCACCCAAGTGCAGCAAATCCTCGTCCCAATTCAATATGTTACTGTTTGAAATTCCAGGCATCCTTCGAATTGAAGCGAGTTTTGAAAAATGCTCCAAAAGTGATATGCAAGGTCAGGTCTCAACAAATCCATGTAGTTTAATTTTGTACATGGCTTCCATCCATGAGCTGACCACGTCCGGTTTCCATCATCTTTAAATATTCTATAATAGCATGGATGATCAGGATTAGTCATCTAAGAAACCCTATTTAATTGATCAAGCAATTTAGATCTCCATCAACTTTTTGGATTGGCATCATACCTGCTATGAAATGTTTCAGGGAAAAAGGAAGTACACTCGCTGATAGTTGAACTCCATTCATGTATCAAGCTCGTTTCCATACAATGATAAGGTAAAAAAATACCGACAACAAAAATGTAAATTCAAGTGTCAACAAGGAACCCTTCAATAATAATCTCTCTTCAACGGCATAAAACATGAAGCCAAATGATTATTTCAAATTCCTGCTTTTCATTGTTTTTTGGGATATCCTTTTTCAGTTAAATGATATATTTTCTTCAAAACACAAAAGCAGTTCCAAATATCAGATAAAAACCAAATTCAATGGTTTTCCTGGAAGTTGAATATATTTAAATCAAATCACAATAAACATTGTTATAAGGATCAAATTCAGAACCTTAATTGTAGAAGCAACTTTGCTTCAAGTGTAAAGTTCACTACAAATACTCTTAACACTCATATGCACCTGACAACCTATGGAAAAGCAAAAGATAAAAGAAATAATCCATCACATGATGCAAACAGAGAACGCCTGGACAATCATAAGTTGAACTCCCTAATTCATCACATCATTTCAGGCAAAAATTTCCAGGGCAAATAACAATTACAACATTCCTTCTTTTACTTAAAAGCAAAACTCTTGGGAGTTATTCTATTCAAGAAACAACAATATAATAATCACAAAACAAGGAAAATGTAACGATTCTTATCACATTGATTAAAGCAGAAAAGTTATCAAATTCAGAACTGCTCTTTGATCCCTAAAATTTTAGCAGTGACAATTGCTCTTCAATAGAACAATCCACATGACATGAGGAACGGCAAGAGGAAGGGATGAGAATAAGACCGAGGCACCGCTGTTCCATTGGAGAAGGAGAGGAGCGTCTGGCGCTACGATACTCCACAGTATCTTGGAGAATGATGTTTCCTTGCTTGTCAATGCAGTGGAAAGTGCCCAAGAAAAACCGTCCATCTCTAATTCCCACCAGCATTCGGCGATAAAGCATATTCCTTACACGAGTTACAAGATCCGAACTGTTTGGGTTAGACCCATCAGAACTTTCTGCCTGAATCAAGGATTTCTCTGCTTCTTGTTCCATGTCTGTGCACTTGAATCAATCACTATATCTGAAAAACAAAAAGAAAAGAAATTGCAACCTCTTTTGCTTGCTGATAAACCAAGTTTAGTAACTAATAACAAGCTTAAGCTTGTGTCACAAAATCAACAATGTTAATGTCCTGACACCAGAAACTACCCTTCCAAAACAGATTATAGAAACCAACAAACTGTATGATTTACTAGAACAGTACCTATCTAGAAGAAAGAAGAGTTCCCCTATTCTAAGATATAAACAACACATTCACATTTTGCTCCTCATATACTATCCTTCCATGCACCACAAGAACTTAAAGTTAAGTGTCAATTAAACAGGGATAAGGATGAACTTGGTTAACGATAAGCACACACCAATGAAAGAGAGCCCCTTCTATACGGTCATGGCAGAAAACAAGAGTTTTTTGCCCACCAATAAGCACTCAACACGTCAATTTAGCACACCAAAGCACCATAGGGTGAAAGCACCCAATCACACCAAACTCATACACCCAACCCGCTGAAACCCATCCCCATTCTCCATCACCACCGCTGCCACCACAACCGGAGTCGCCACCAATGGGCAGACCGGCGGAGTCGGAGTTGACCTGAGCCGACGGTGAGTGACAGCCCGGACAAAAGGGTTGGCCCGAAGGCCACCCCCAGGTTCGCGCCAACCCCAGACCCCGGGGGTGGCCGCGCGACCGCCCCATGGACCGGGGGTAGCCGCGTGGCCACCCCCCAGTGGCCGGGGGTGGCCGCGCAGAGCCTGGGGTGGCCATCGGGCCAGCCCTAGATCCATCTAGGGATGGCCGCGCGCCCGCCCCATGGACCGGGGGTAGCCGTGTCACCAGCCTCAGCAACGGCTAGGGTTTGAAAGGAGGTCACCTAAAGGAATATGGTAGAACGTTGAGAAGATGACGTGTTGAGTATGCGTTTCAGCTGGGAAGCTGAGGATAAGGTTCTACGTGGCGTGCAGTTATTGGGTAGCAAGATTATGAGTTTGTTGGGCTCGGCGCAGCTGTTTTTCGATAGCTGTTAGTCGGTTTAGTTTGGGTATAGCTTTAAAAGGCCCAATTCCAGTGGAAAGGGATTCATTGAAGAGATTTGTTAGTTTGTAGTTAGTATTTTCGTAAGGAGGCCCGATCTACCTCGAATTAGATAAGTTACTTGTAAAACCATCCTTTTTTACTATTCATCAATGCAATTCAATTCTTCCATTGAATTCATAGTTGATTTCATTACAAGAATCTATCAAAATAGCTCATAAACGTTACAGGTGTGTAACAAATTTGGTATCAGAGCAATCTTTCTTGGAGACACGAGCTGCCATGGCGGACAGTACCAAATTGAACCAGTTAGCAGAGACTGTTGCTGCATTGAAGAAATCGGTGGAGCGAATTGAGGATAATCAGAGAAAGACGGAAGAAACAAATATGCAGAGATTTGACACAATTACTTCTGAGTTTAAGAGAAATGAAGCAGTAAATATGCAGAGGTTTGACACAATTACCTCTCAGTTTGCAATGGCTCTTAAGACGCATCTGATACCAAATGGGGGTGAGAACGTATCAATTCCTGTTGCTCCTGCAAAAGACAAACAACCAATTCAGCAAGATGAGCCACTAGTGCAGACGGAGGGTTTAGCTTACCAATTTCAAGAAAACTCGAATGGCCGATTCCAGCACAGGGAGGAGCTTGTGAGCGGTTCCAAGTATCAAGATGGGAGGAATTCTGAGTTTCTTTTCAAGCAAGGCCCAGAACCCAGAGTGGAAGGATTTCATCACTATCATTCCAAAATTGATGCAGGTTATCAACGGGGAGAGTTCTCTTCAAGAAGGAGGTTTCTTGGAGACTACCATTCCAGATTGCACAATTTTGATGATATGCACGCAGGGCAGGAACAGAATATGGAGGATTTCAGTGGTATGAATCCCAGGTCAGTCCGCATTGATTTTCCTAAATTTGATGGGAATGAGCCTGTTGAATGGCTGTACAGAGTTGAACAGTATGTAGAATTCTATAACACTTCTTATAGGCAATTATTACGCTTAGTTGCCATACACATGGAAGGAAAAGCCTTGATATGGTATCAAGACATGTGTGACTCCCACCAATTCAATTCTTGGAAGGGATTCGCTACTGCTTTATTAGCTAGGTTTGGGCCCTCATCCTACGATGACCCCATGGAGACGTTAATGAGGCTTAGACAATATTCCACTGTGGAAGAATACAAAGGGAAATTTGAGTCTATCACTAATAGACTAAGAGGTGTTTCTGAGGATAATAAACTGAGTTGCTTTTTAAGTGGACTCAAGGATGACATTCGGATTCTAGTAAAAATGTTTAATCCAGGTTCTTTGTTAGAAGCTTTTAGCTTAGCAAAAATGCAGGAAGAAAATATTTCAGCTGCAAGAAGAAATTATAGGAATTTTAATCCAAATCCTACTGCTTTTAATGCACAAAAAGGAGGCGGCAATGTTGCAGGGTAGAGTAGTGGTACTTTTCAAGGGGGAGGCAATGTTATTGGGCAGAATAGTGGTAATTTCCAAAGGGATGTTGTGCCCGTTCAGAAGATTACTCCCCTTCAAATGGAGGAAAGGAGAAAGAAAGGGTTGTGCTATAATTGTGATTCTCGATGGAATCCGGGGCATCGTTGTGCAATCCCTAAGATGTTCTTGATCGGAAGTGTGGAAGTTATTTCTAATGAAGTACCAGGAGATCATTCAGAGGCGGTAGGGCCAGAATCTGATATGATGGAGTTTTCCTATTGTGAAGCTACTCCAGAGATCTCTTTACATGCTATTACAGGCAGCACTCACCCTAAGACTATGAGGGTGATTGGACGAATTGGAAAGCACAGGGTGGTTATTCTGATTGATAGTGGGAGTACCCACAATTTTTTGGATTCAGCCTTGGTGAGTAAACTACAGTTAGTAATCAACAAGTCCTGTATTGTCAAAGTTCAAGTAGCCAATGGTGAAGTGGCTGTGAGTGAAGGAAAATGTGCTTGTGTGAAAGTGGAGGTGCAGAATCATGATTTTCTGTTTGAATCTTATGTAATTGTATTGGCTGGGTGTGACATAGTTCTTGGTGTCCAGTGGTTGGCAACTCTTGGTCCCATTTTATGGAACTTTAAGGACCTCACCATGGAGTTTTCATTGGGGCAGCAGCATTGTAAACTACAAGGTTTAGCAGCAAACAGATTATGGGTGGAGTCCAATTTTACCAGCCCTCAAGAAGAAAGTCAGAAGGGACTTTTGCTTCAGTTATTGGAGAATGTGGAGAACTCTACAGTGCCGGTTCAAGACACTGCCTTGACAGAATTACTCCACCAGTTTGAAGATGTTTTTGCTGAACCAAAGGGACTCCCTCCCAGTAGGTCTCATGACCATGCTATAGTGCTTAAAGATGATGCTAAACCGGTATGTGTTCGACCCTATAGATATCCATATTTTCAAAAAGAAGAAATTGAGAAAATTGTCCAGGAGCTATTAGCCTCAGGGGTCATTGTACCTAGTCAAAGCCCTTTTTCCTCTCCCGTTTTGCTGGTTCGTAAGGCCGATGGGTCTTGGAGAATGTGTATGGACTATAGGGCTCTTAATAATGAAACGGTGAAGGACAAGTTCCCTATACCGGTTATAGACGAACTTCTAGATGAGTTACATGGTTCTAGAGTTTACTCAAAGCTAGATCTACGTTCAGGATACCACCAAATCCAGGTAAGGCCCGAGGATGTACCTAAAACAGCATTTAGAACTCATGAGGGCCACTATGAGTTCTTGGTCATGCCTTTTGGTTTGACTAATGCCCCATCAACGTTTCAAAGCTTAATGAATGATATCTTTAGGCCATACTTAAGGAAGTTCATTTTGGTGTTTTTTGTCGACATATTGGTGTATAGCAGAAATCAGCAGGAACACTTCTTGCACTTGGAACTCACTCTAGATATCCTACGGAAAAACCAGCTCTATGCTAAAAGAAGCAAGTGCAGGTTTGGTTGCACAGAAGTTGATTATCTGGGGCATATCATATCGGCTGAAGGTGTTAAGGCCGACAGTGCAAAACTAAAGGCTATGTTGGAATGCCCTATTCCTAAGTCCCTAAAAGCTTTGAGAGGATTTTTGGGTCTTACGGGATATTACCGTAAGTTCATTAAAGGTTATGGGGCTATTGCTGCGGTTCTAACTGGGCTACTAAAGAAGAATGCTTTTCATTGGACAGCAGATCATACCATGGCTTTTGAGGATCTTAAAAAGGCAGTCACACACCCCCCTGTTTTGGCCTTACCGGATTTCAACTTACCATTTGAAATAGAATGTGATGCATCCGGGAGAGGTATTGGGGCAGTGCTTATGCAGTGTCAGAGGCCTATTGCCTTTTTCAGCCAAGGGTTAAAAGGTAGATTTCTTTCCATGTCTACTTAAGAGAAAGAGTTGGTGGCATTAGTATCAGCTGTGAAGAAATGGAGGCCTTATCTATTAGGTCACCCATTTAGAATTAAAACTGATCACCAGCGCCTAAAATTCATTTTGGAGCAGAAAATTGGAACCCCTATGCAACAAAGGTGGGTATCCAAACTCTTGGGGTATGATTTTATAGTGGAATACAAGAAAGGCCAGGATAATAAAGTGGCTGATGCTCTTTCTCACAGGGATGAGCAAGAATTACAGGAGGTATCTCTTTCTCTCATATCTTACCCTACTCTAGATTGGTTATCTGAATTGAAGGCAAGTTATTCTCAAGATTCTCAACTATTGTCATTACTTAAACAACTTAAAGATGGCACATTCACAGATAGTAGATATGCAGTTAGAGACGATTTGATTTTGTACAAAAAGCGTTTATATGTCAGCCAACCACTCAGAGCATCCATTATGCATTATGTACATGCTAGTCCTCTTGCAGGTCATGCTGGATATGATAAAACTATTCATCGTGCCAGGAGGGATTTCTTTTGGCCAGGAATGAAGAATGATCTCAAGGCTTATGTGCGGGAGTGTGATATATGTCAGAGGGTTAAAGCTGAAAATGTGTCCCCTGCTGGGTTATTACAGCCCTTACCAGTTCCTGAAAGACCATGGTTCAGCATATCCATGGATTTTATTGAAGGTCTTCCTATTTCTAAGGGACACAGTGTGATATGGGTCATTGTTGACCGTCTCACTAAATATGCCCATTTTTTGCCCTTAAGCCATCCATATTCAGCCTCTTCTTTAGCTCAGTTGTTTGTTCAACATGTTTTTAAGTTGCATGGCCTTCCTAACTCTATTGTTTCTGAGAGAGATGCAGTTTTCACTAGTAAGTTCTGGACAGAACTATTCAAATTGCAGGGAGTTTTTCTAGCCTTCAGTACTGCTTACCATCCGCAGTCAGATGGGCAGTCTGAGGCTGTGAACAAGTGTGTAGAGAATTATCTAAGGTGTATGGTGCATGACAAACCACATGAATGGACTCAGTGGCTACCGTCAGCTGAGTACTGTTACAACACTGCATTTCATCATTCGAGCAAGGTTACACCATTTCAGGCGATGTATGGGTATTTACCTCCTCGCTTGCTTTCTTGCCTTCCAGGCACCACTCACCTAGCAGCAGTTGAAGATAAGCTGAAGCATCAGGATGAGCTCCTGAAGTTTCTCACACATAACCTGCACAACAGTCAGAATCGGATGAAGAAATACGCTGATCTAAAAAGGTCAGAGAGAACCTTTGAGGTCGGAACTTGGGTTTACCTCCGTTGGCAACCGTACCGTCAGATGTCGGTTACAATTCGCCGTTCTCCGAAGCTTTCCCCTCGCTTCTACGGCCCTTTTCAGATCATTCAGAAGGTGGGAACTGTGGCTTATCGCTTGGATCTGCCGACCGGGTCTCTAGTTCATCCGGTCTTCCATGTTTCACAACTCAAGCGGAAACTGGGTTAGTCCTCCATTCCGATCCCTGTTCTTCCCCCAGTTGACAAGTTCGGTGTTTTTCGGCTGGAGCCTTTGGAGGTTCTCGATCGACGTTCCAGGAAGCAGAACAACCACGCTGTGGTTGATCTTTTGGTTCGCTGGCAGGGACAGACAGCAGAGGATGCTACTTGGGAACCGTTTCACCGATTAAAGACCGATTTTCCACACCTTGTGGGCAAGGTGTTTTAAATCGGGGGGGGGGGTATTGTCACCAGCCTCAGCAACGGCTAGGGTTTGAAAGGAGGTCACCTAAAGGAATATGGTAGAACGTTGAGAAGATGACGTGTTGAGTGATGCGTTTCAGCTGGGAAGCTGAGGATAAGGTTCTACGTGGCGTGCAGTTATTGGGCAGCAAGATTATGAGTTTGTTGGGCTGGGCGCAGCTGTATTTCGTTAGCTGTTCGTCGGTTTAGTTTGGGTTTAGCTTTAAAAGGCCCAATTCCAGTGGAAAGGGATTCATTGAAGAGATTTGTTAGTTTGTAGTTAGTATTTTCGTAAGGAGGCCCGATCTTCCTCGAATTAGATCACTTACTTGTAAAACAATCCTTTTTACTATTTATCAATGCAATTCAACTCTTCCATTGAATTCATAGTTGATTTCATTACAAAAATCTATCAAAATAGCTCACAAACGTTACAAGTGTGTAACAAGCCACGCAGCCACCCCCCAGTGACCGGGGGTGGACGCGCACTTTAGGTCCAATAAGAGCCGATCCTTCCCGTTCAGGGACTACCAACCTCGTTCGGTTCCGTCCCGTCGTCGACTTCTCCTTCGAGCTCCATCGCGTCGCAGGTCCGGCCATGTAGTTGCCGATCTCGGGTGTCCGACGTGGCCGCGTGGGGCAGTGGCTGGGAGGATTTTTGGTTTTTGTTTTCCTTTTTTTTTTCTGAAGACTAAAAGAGTGAAAGAATGAGGGATGATCCGGTGTTTTACCAACATTTACTTTTTTTGTGTTTTTTTTGTTCCGTGCTAATATGTCAACCTTTTATTGGTGGGCAAAAAGGTCTTGGTATTTTTTTGGTTGATGCCAAAGGTGATAAACTACTGCACCAAGACAAAGCTTGCATAAGCTGGATTTGAGACTCTTCCCTTGATGAACAGAGACACTCCAACCAACTCCCAGTCAACCGATGGATCAGCAACCAAACAATCAGCCATAAGAGCTCTCCATATTCTTCTACTAAAACTGCAATTCAAGAAAATATAAGCTCTACTTTCCTGTCTACCATGGCAGAGCAAACCCCCATACACACATCCTTTATTTGGTAATAATGGCATTTCTAAAGACTAGCCAAAGAATAAAAGCATGCCGACGAATAGCTACACAGAACCACACACATTTAGACCAATCAACCACATGCTGCTTATCTCTTAACTGCTCCCAAGCTTCAACACAAGAATAAACTCCACTTCTGGAGTTCTAGATAGCCTGATCAACATCTCCAATTTCAACTTCAGGAAGCCAACTTTGAATCTCCACAATATTATCTGATCTAGCATTCGGCCAATACCATTCTCTCCCCCGAATGATGGAAGAGAGTTTAGGCCCTATAGAATGACCTGCATCATATACAGTCATGTACCCATATTTGTCTAGGAGATAACCTGCAGGGTACCAGTTATCACACCACAAAAAAAATACCACTACCATCCCAACTTTGAATCGAAAGGTTCAAGATCTTTTTCCAGCTCCAATAACAATTTTGAGGGATAGGAACATGCCAAAAACTCCTCCCCTTCAACCAATTTTCATACACTTACCCAGTTCTATTCACATAGCAATATCCTCTCCAATCTCTCCCTTACTGGATCTTTTCAAGTTGATAGCATAATTTTTAGAGCGCATTGGACAAACCGTCATTCTACACCACACCGAATCTTCACTAAAATATACAGTACAAGCAGTGTATCAACTAAATACTATAATTATCTTACCTAATTAACAACATAAGAAAGAAAGAAAAGAAAAAAAAAAAAAAAAAAAAAAAAAAAAAAAAAAAACAAACAAACAAACAAACAAATTTGTGGATTTAATCCTATCTACCGGTAGAAATTTAAAATTCGATTTTTTTTTTTTTTTTTGTAAAATAAAAAAATTATGATAGAGTTTTGTACCCGTAGAATTTGTGTTAATTCCAAAGAGGAAGAAGAGCCGGCAGAGTTTTGGTCATTCTATGATATTTTTTGCCTACGTTTTTTAGTTGCAAAATATTGTCGAATTCGTACCATCAACCTAGTATACCCGGTTCCACACGTGGAACCAACCGTCAGTAGTAGGCGTGTGTCACAAAATCAACAATGTTAATGTCCTGACACCAGAAACTACCCTTCCAAAACAGATTATAGAAACCAACAAACTCTTTGATTTACTAGGACAGTTCCTATCAAGAAGAAAGAAAGGTTCATTTATTCTAAGATATAAGCAACACATTTACATTTTGCTCCTCATATACTATCCTTTCATGCACCACAAGAACTTAAAGTTAAATTTCAATTAAACAGGGATAAGGATGAACTTGGTTAACGACAAGCACACACCAATGAAAACTTCATGAGATAGGGCTCGTTTGAGAACGCCTTTAGACGTATGTTTTGCTTTTTATCCAAAAAGCAAAAAGCATTTGTGTTTGCTAATGTTTCTCCATTTTTTTACTTTCACCTACACAAATCTTTTTACTCAGCTTTCCAATCTTGTGGTTGAGAAATGAACGTAGCTAAACGATGATAGCTCAAAAAAAAAAAATGTGGGGAGCCATGTGTTTGCAGACCTAGGTTTTTAGGTATTCATTGTGGGAGCACACTAAAGACGGATTCAAATTGAGAAAGCAAAAATTGCAAAGAAAACATATTGTCAAACGAACCTGTAGTGGTTGACAAAAACTGAATAAATGTAGACCTATTATGATAAGTTTTAAGCATACAGCCTGGTCGTTTCACATCACTGCTCAAGAAACGTGACAAATCCATGAGAGCATTCATTTCTAAAAGTTGTCCCTTACTACTTTGCCACTCACTCGCAACCGCCACAATTCAAAAACTCTCATTTTTACAGCAGCCTAAAAAGCTAAACCATCCTACACCATATAGCATGACTAGCACAAATCTTCTCCTTAAACCAACACATTTATGGAAATTCAAACATCCTATAGAAACTTCCTATACACTACACTTTACCCAGTTTTTTTTTTTTTTTTTTTTTTTTTGATGAATTAAAGCTTTATAGAACCAAACACAATAAAACAATCTATCAAGTAAACACCAGAACAAGTTCTCCCAACAAGAAAGCACAAACTCCGTCAAAGCTGCAACAAAACACGCAGCAGACCAACAACACAAAAAACTACAAACTCAACAAGCTAAGCAAATTCCATCTATATACAAGCTTAAGATTCTTCACACTGCTCTTAGCTATGACCTTAGCTAAAATTCTTGATCTAACTTCCCACTTAATCTGTGCTACAATTGCTTCCTCCATTTTGGGAGTTTGACCATGCAACAAAGCGTTTCTTTGATGCCAAAGGTGATAAACTGTTGCACCAAGACAAAGATTGCATAAGCTGGATTTGATACTCTTCCCTTGCAGAACAACAACACTCCAACCAGCTCCCAGTCAACCGGCGGATCAGCAACCAAACAATCAGCCATAAGAGCTCTCCATATTCTTCTACTAAAACTGCAATTGAAGAAAAGATAAGCTCTACTTTCCTGCCTACCATGGCAGAACAAACACAAACCATGGCAGAGCAAACCCCCATACACACATCCTTTATTTGGTAATAATGCCATCTCTAAAGACCAGCTAAAGAAGAAAAGCATGCCGAGGAATAGCTACACAGAACCAACACATTTATACCAATCAACCACAGGCTGCTTATCTCTTACAAGCTTCAGTACAAGAATAAACTCAACTTCTGGTGTTCCAGATTGGCTGATCAACGTCTCCAAATTCAACTTTAGGAAGCCGACTTTGAATCTCCACAATATTATCTAATCTAGCATTCAGCCACTACCATTCTCTCCCCTGAATGATGGAAGAGAGTTTAGGCCCTATAGAATGACCTGCATCATAAACAGTCCTGTACCCATATTTGTCTATGAGATAACTTGCAGGGTGCCAGTTATTACACCACACAAAAAATACCACTACCATCCCCAACTTTGAATCAAAAGTTTCAAGATCTTTTTCCAGCTCCAATAACAATTTTGAGGGATAGAAACTTGCCAAAAACTCTTCTCCCTCAACCAATTTTCATACACTTACCCAGTTATATTCTCTTAGGAATATCCTCTCCAATCTCTCCCTCATTGGGATCTTTTAAAGTTGGTGACATAATTTTTAGAGCGAATTGGACAAATCGTCATTCTACACCATACCAAATTTTCACTAAAATATACAGTACAAGCAGTGTATCAACTAAATACTATAATTATATTACCAATTAACAACATAAGAAAAAAAAAAAAAGAAACCCATAAAGCCAAAAAGCCAAAAAAAAAAAAAAAACAAATTTGTGGGTTTAATCCTATTTACTAGTAGAAATCTAAAATTTGATTTTTTATTTATTTATTTTTTTTGTAAAATAAAAAAATTAGGATAGAGTTTTGTACCTGTAGAATTTGTGTTAATCCCATAGAGGAAGAAGAGCCGGCAGAGTTTTGGTCATTCTATGATATTTTTGCCCTACGTTTTTGAGTTGCAATATATCGTCGAATTCGTATCGTCAACCTTGTATACCAGGTTCCACACGTGGAACCAACCGTCAATAAGAGACTTGTGTCACAAAATCAACAATGTTAATGTCCTGACACCAGAAACTACCATTCCAAAACAGATTATAGAAACCAACGAACTCTATGATTTACTAAGACAATATCTATCTAGAAGAAAAAAAGGTTCCCCTATTCTAAGATATAAGCAACACATTTACATTTTGCTCCTCATATACTATCCTTCCATGCACCACAAGAACTTAAAGTTAAGTTTCAATTAAACAGGGATAAGGATGAACTTGGTTAATGACAAGCACACGCGAATGAAAACTTCATGAGATATAGGGCTCGTTTGAGAACGCCGTTTGGCGTATGTTTTGCTTTTTACCCAGAAAGCAAAACGCATTTGTGTTTGCTAATGTTTCTCCATTTTTTTACTTTCACCTACACAAATCTTTTCACTCAGCTTTCCAATCTTGTGGTTGAGAAATAAACGTAGCTAAACGTTGACAGCTCGAAAAAAAAATAAAAAAAAAATAAAAATAATAATTGGGTGGGGAACCGTGTGTTTGCAGACCTAGGTTTTTAGGTATTCATTTTGAGAGCACACTAAAGACGGAATTCAAATTGAGAACGCAAAAATTGCACAGAAAACATATTGTCAAACGAACCCATAGTGGCTGACAGAAACTGAATCAATGTAGACCTATTATGATAAGTTTTAAGCATACAGTCTCGTCGCTCCGTATCACTGCTCAAGAAACGTGACAAATCCATGAGAGCATTCATTTCTAAAAGTTGTCCCTTACTACTTTGCCACTCACTCGTAGCCGCCACAATTCAAAAACTCTCACTTTTACAGCAGCCTAAAAAACTAAACCATCCTACACCATATAGCATGACTAGCACGAATCTTCTCCTTAAACCAACACATTTATGGAAATTCAAACATCTTATAGAAACATCCTCATAGGGATCTATTCAAGTCGATGGCATAATTTTTAGAGCGCATTGGACAAATAGTCATTCTACACCACACCGAATCTTCACTAAAATATATAGTACAAGCAGTGTATCAACTAAATACTATAATCATCTAACCAATTAACAACATAAGAAGAAAAGAAAAAAAGAAAAAAAAAAACAAATTTGTGGGTTTAACCTTATTTACTGGTAAAAATTTAAATTTTTTTTTTAATTTTTTTTTTTTTGTAAAATAAAAAAATTATGATAGAGTTTTGTACCTGTAGAATTAGTGTTAATTCTAGAGAGGAAGAAGAGTCGGTAGAGTTTTGGTCATTCTATGATATTTTTGGCCTATGTTTTTGAGTTGCAAAATATCGTCCAATTCGTACCATCAACCTAGTATACCCGGTTCCACACGTGGAACCAACCATCAGTAGGAGGCTTGTGTCACAAAATCAACAATGTTAATGTCCTAACACCAGAAACTACCATTCCAAAATAGATTATAAAAACCAACAAACTCTATGATTTACTAGGACAGTACATCTCTAGAAGAAAGAAAGGTTCCCCTATTCTAAGATATAAGCAACACATTTACATTTTGCTCCTCGTATACTATCATTCCATGCACCACAATAACTTAAAGATAAGTTTCAATTAAACATGGATAAGGATGAACTTGGAAAACGACAAGCACACACGAATGAAAACTTCATGAGATATAGGACTCGTTTGAGAATGCCTTTTGGCGTATGTTTTACTTTTTACCCAGAAAGCAAAACGCATTTGTGTTTGCTAATGTTTCTCCATTTTTTTACTTTCACCTACACAAATCTTTTCACTCAGCTTTCCAATCTTGTGGTTGAGAAATAAACCTAGGTAAACGTTGACGGCTCGAAAATAAAATTGTGTGGGGAATCGTGTGTTTGCAGACCTAGGTTTTTAGGTATTCATTGTGGGAGCACACTAAAGACAGAATTCAAACTGAGAAAGCAAAAATTACACAGAAAACGTATTGCCAAACAAGACCGTAGTGGCTAACAGAAACTAAATAAATGTAGACCTATTATGATAAGTTTTAAGCATACAGCCCGGTCGCTTCGCATCACTGCTCAAGAAATGTGACAAATCCATGAGAGCATTCATTTCCAAAAGCTGTCCCTTACTGCTTTGCCAATCACTCGCAGCCGCCTCAATTCAAAAACTCTCATTTTTACAGCAGCCTAAAAAGCTAAACCATCCTACACTATATAGCACGACTAGCACAAATCTTATCCTTAAACCAACACATTTATGGAAATTCAAACATCCAATAGAACCTTCTTATGCACTACACTTTACCCAGTTTTTTTTTTTATTTTTTTTTATTTTTTTATTTATGAATTAAAGCTTTATAGAACCAAACACAACAAAACAATATATCCAGCAAACACTGGAACAAGTTCTCCCAAAGAGAAAGCATAAACTACGTCAAAGTTGCAACAAAAAGACGCAGCAGACCAACAACACAAAAAACTACAAACTCAACATGCTAAGCAAATTCCATCCATATACAAGCTCAAGATTCTTCACACTGCTCTTAGCTATGACCTTAGCTAAAATTATTCGATCTAACTTCCTACTTAAATCTGTGCTACAATTGCTTCCTCTGTTTTAGGAGTTTGACCATGCAACAAAGCGTTTATTTGATGCCAAAGGTGATAAACTGCTGCACCAAGACAAAGCTTGCATAAGCTGAATTTGAGACTCTTCCCTTGCAGAACAGTAACACTCAAACCAGCTCCCAGTCAAACGGCAGATCAGCAACCAAACAATCAGCCATAAGAACTCTCCATATTCTTCTACTAAAACTGCAATTGAAGAAAAGATAAGCTCTACTTTGCTGTCTAACATGGCAGAACAAACACAAACCATGGCAGAGCAAACCCCCATACACACATCCTTTCTTTGATAATAATGGCATCTCTAAAGACCACCTAAAGAAGAAAAGCATGTCGAGGAATAGTAACACAGAACCACACATATTTATACCAATCAACCACAGGCTGCTTATCTCTTATATGCTCCCAAGCTTCAGCACAAGAATAAACTCCACTTCTGGAGTTCTAGATAGGTTGATCAACGTCTCCAATTTCAACTTCAATAAGCCGACTTTGAATCTACACAATATTATTTGATCTAGCATTCGGCCACTACCATTCTCTCCCCCGAATGATGGAAGAGAGTTTAGGCCCAATAGAATGACTTGCATCGTAAACAGTCATGTACCCATATTTGTTTAGGAGATAACCTGCAAGGTGCTAGTTATCACACCACAAAAAATACCACTAACATCCCCAACTTTGAATCAAAAGCTTCAAGATCTTTTTCCAACTCCAATAACAATTTTGAGGGATAAAAACTTGCCTAAAACTCATCCCCTTCAACCAATTTTCATACACTTACCCAGTTCTATTCCCATAGCAATATCTTCTCCAGTCTCTCCCTCACTGGGATCTTTTCAAGTTGATTGCATAATTTTTAAAGCGTATTGGACAAATTGTCATTCTACACCACACCGAATCTTCACTAAAATATACAGTATAAGCAGTGTATCAACTAAATACTATAATTATCTTACCAATTAACAACATAAGAAAAAAAAAAAACCCACAAAGCTAAAAAAATAAAAAATAAAAACAAAATTTGTGGGTTTAATTCTATTTACTGGTAGAAATTTAAAATTTAAAATTTAATTTAATTTTTTTTTTTTTTTGTAAAATAAAAAAATTAGGATAGAGTTTTGTACCTGTAGAATTTGTGTTAATCCTAGAGAGGAAGAAGAGCCGGCAGAGTTTTGGTCATTCTATGATATTTTTGCCCTACGTTTTTTAGTTGCAAAATATCGTCGAATTTGTACCGTCAACCTAGTATACCTGGTTCCACACGTGGAACCAACTGTCGGTAAGAGGCTTGTGTCACAAAATTAACAATGTTAATGTCCTGACACCAAAAACTACCCTTCCAAAACAGATTATAGAAACCAACGAACTCTATGATTTACTAAGATAGTACCTATTTAGAAGAAATAAAGGTTCCCCTATTCTAAGATATAAGCAACACATTTACATTTTGCTCCTCATATATTATCATTCCATGCACCACAAGAACTTAAAGTTAAGTTTCAATTAAACAGGGATAAGGATGAACTTGGTTAAGGACAAGCACACGCGAATGAAAACTTCATGAGATATAGGGCTCGTTTGAGAACGCCGTCTGGCGTATGTTTTGCTTTTTACCCAAAAAGCAAAACGCATTTGTGTTTGCTAATATTTCTCCATTTTTTTACTTTCACCTACACAAATCTTTTTACTCAGCTTTCTAATCTTGTGGTTAAGAAATAAATGTAGGTAAACGTGTACGGCTCGGAAAAAAAAAAATGTGGGGGGCCGTGTGTTTGCAAACCTAGGTTTTTAGGTATTCATTGTGGGAGCATACTAAAAACGGAATTCAAACTGAGAAAGCAAAAATTGCACAGAAAACGTATTGTCAAACGAGCGCATAGTGGCTGACAGAAACTAAATAAATGTAGACCTATTATGATAAGTTTGAAGCATACAGCCTGGTCACTTCACATCACTGCTCAAGAAACATGACAAATCCACGAGAGCATTCATTTCCAAAAGTTGTCCCTTACTCTTTTGCCACTCACTAGCAGCCGCCTCAATTCAAAAACTCTCATTTTTGCAGCATTCTAAAAGGCTAAACCATCCTACGCCATATAGCATGACTAACACGAATCTTCTCTTTAAACCAACACATTTATGGAAATTCAAACATCCTATAGAAACTTCCTATACACTACACTTTACCCAGTTTTTTTTTTTTTTTTTTTGGATGAATTAAAGCTTTATAGAACCAAACACAATAAAACAATCTATCTAGTAAACACTGGAACAAGTTCTCCCAAAGGGAAAGCACAAACTACGTCAATGCTGCAACAAGACACGCAGCAGACCAACAACACAAAAAACTACAAACTCAACAAGCTAAGCAAATTCCATCTATATACAAGCTCAAGATTCTTCACACTGCTCTTAGCTATGACCTTGGTCCTTGGCTAAAATTCTCGATCTAACTTTCCACTTAATCTGTGCTACAATTGCTTCCTCTGTTTTGGGAGTTTGACCATGCAACAAAGCATTTCTTTGATGTCAAAGGTGATAAACTGATGCACCAAGACAAAGCTTGCATAAGCTGGATTTGAGACTCTTCCCTTGCAAAACAGCAACACTCCAACCAGCTCCCAGTCAACCGGCGGATCAACAACCAAACAATCAGCCATAAGAGCTCTCCATATTCTTCTACTAAAACTGCAATTGAAGAAAAGATAAGCTCTACTTTGCTGTCTACCATGGCAAAACAAACACAAACCATGGCAGAACAAACCCCTATACACACATCATTTCTTTGGTAATAATGACATCTCTAAAGACCAGCCAAAGAAGAAAAGTATGCCGAGGAATAGCTAAGCAGAACCACACATATTTATACCAATCAACCATATGCTGCTTATCTCTTAACTGCTTCCAAGCTTCAACACAATAATAAACTCCACTTCTGGAGTTCCAGATAAGCTGATCAACGTCTCCAATTTCAATTTCAGGAAGCCGACTTTGAATCTACACAATATTATCTGATTTAGCATTCGGCCATTACCATTCTCTCCCCCGAGTGATGGAAGAGAGGCCTTATAGAATGACCTGCATCATAAACAGTCATGTACCCATATTTGTCTAGGAGATGACCTGCAGGGTGCCAGTTATCACACTACAAAAAAATACCACTACTATCCCCAAACTTTGAATCGAAAGCTTCAAGATTTTTTTCCAGCTCCAATAACAATTTTGAGGGATAGAAACTTGCCAAAAACTTCTCCCTTTCAACCAATTTTCATACACTTATCCAGTTCTATTCTCATAGCAATATCCTCTCCAATCACTCCCTCACTGGGATCTTTTCAAGTTGAAGGCATAATTTTTAGAGTGCATTGGACAAATCGTCATTCTACATCACCCCGAATCTTCATTAAAATATACAGTACAAGTAGTGTATCAACTAAATACTATAATTATCTTACTAATTAACAACATAAGAAAAAAAAAATAAAGCTTTAAAAAAAAAATTGTGGGTTAGAAATTTAAAATTTGATTTTTTTTTTTATTTTTGTAAAAAAGAAAATTAAGATTGAGTTTTGTACCTATAGAATTTGTGTTAATCCCAAAGAGGAAGAAGAGCCGGCAGAGTTTTGGTCATTTTATGATATTTTTTGCCTACGTTTTTAAGTTGCAAAATATTGTCGAATTTGTATTATTATCCTAGTATTCCGTCGTTAGGACTTAGGAGGTAACTACACACGGAGCTATAATCCTCTGTGTTTTTCAGCAAAAACTGTAAAACTGCCTTGAGGCCCTTGACCTTTCACGCCTGTCAGCTTATGTAGGACCCACTAAGGTCCATCACTTTTAAACGGTCCCGATTCTCGAAGAACGTTTAAGATGTGAACCAAACGACACGACCATGGCGTCCCATAGAAGGCAGCCGTAGAGAGAAAAAAACAAAAGTAGGGTATCCTTTTTTTTTATTTTTTTATTTTTGATAAAAAAAAAAGTAGGGTATCCTAAGAAGTTCATAGAAGAAGGCACGGCCTTTTCGCTCTCTATTCTCTCGGATTGGGATTTTTCTTCGCCGTAATCCTACACAAGGTATGCTTCTCTGAGATTCTCTGTAATTGGGTTTTCACAATTTTCTTTCTAGATTTTTTCTCCTGTGAGAAAATATTGGAGGTAATAAACCCTCGGGAAAACCCTAATCTCTCTCTCTCTCTCTCTCTCTCTCTCTCTCTCTCTCTCTCATGGTATATGAGTTGTTAAAGTAAAGATTGTTTCTTTAGTTTTGAGGAAAGTTTTGTTTGGAAAGCTTTTGAGGTTTTCTTTGCCATTGATGTTCGTTTAGTCCCCCTGATTTCTGATTGCATTTGCTTACGATTTTTGTCAAGATTCGTCTGGTATTTGTAGATGTTATTATATCGGGTTCTGTCTGTGTGTGTGTGTGTGTGTGTTTGTGCGTGTGTACGCACGCAATTTGTGAAATTGTTACTCTTGATAAACTAATTTGTTGTAGGTTTTTCTGGGTTTTCGACTTGTTCGTGTTTGAAGCTTTGTTTGGATGCTGAGAAATAGAATTGGAAAAAAAAAAAAAAAAACTGTACGTCTATTGGAACCACATTTATAATACTTTTTTACTTATTAAAAAAGAAGTATTATAAATTTTGGTCAAATAGAAACTTAAGTTTCACTAAAGTGGACTTTATGTATCTGAAGAAATGATTGTGCTTGATAAATGGAAGCAAGGGAAATTCGAATTCCATGATAATTTGTGAAGATTTTTTTTAAAAATTAAAAAAAATAAAAAAATAGACGTTTTCAATATACCAAGTGGCTTGGGTGCATTTAGGTTGAGAAAAGGTTGTACTAGTAACTGTTGATTTATTTAATCTTGACCTTATTTTGCACTTTCAGGAGCTAATTTAAATTTGTAAAAATGGGTGAGACTGGGAAGCGATCTCGTTCCCAGAGAGGCCATGATGACAACAAGAATCAGAAGAGACGGGTGAACGAAAAAGATGACAAAGGTAAAGATGAACTGGTTATTTATAGAATACTATGCCCAGATGGGGTTATTGGAAGTGTCATTGGTAAGAGTGGGAAAGTGATAAATTCTATAAGGCAAGAGACGCGGGCGAAAGTCAAGGTTGTGGATCCATATCCTGGTGCTAAGGACCGAGTTATAACAATCTACAGCTATGTCAAGGACAAAGAAGAGGTTGAGGTTGACGATGAGTTCAGTGACAGGGAACCTTTATGCGCTGCTCAGGATGCTCTTCTCAGAGTTTATACTGCCATTGCAAATGCTGTGGCTACTGCAGGAGATTCTGACAAGAAGCGGAAAGATAAGGAGGAATGTCAAATTCTTGTTCCATCTAGCCAGTCTGCAAATATTATTGGTAAAGCTGGGGCCACAATAAAGAAACTGAGAAGCAAGACGAGAACTAACATTAAGGTCTCAGCCAAGGATGCCACTGACCCAACTCATTCATGTGCTATGGACTTCGACAATTTTCTCCTGGTTAGTATCTACTATAGCTCAGTCAATTGAATTTTATATTTCAAGTTTATGGTAGATTGTTATACGACATATGTTGTCCTGATTAGTATCTACTATGGAACAATCAATAATTAAATTTTTGGTTGCACGCCAAGGTTTTTGTTCTGGTATTTGGATCTTATGCATAAAATAACATATCTATGTATGCTCTTCATTATGATTTTCCTCTCTGGGTTCACTTTCAGTAAGCTTTGTGGTTTCACTATTCTCTCATCATATAAATAGATTACTGGTGACTCAGACGCCGTGAAGAAAGCACTGTTTGCAGTTTCTGCAATTATGTACAAGTTCACTCCTAGAGAAGAGATTCCTCTTGAGACGACTGTACCAGAAGCTCATCAAAGCATTATCATCCCATCAGATGTTCCTATGTATCCACCTGGTGGACTATATCAAAGTGCAGATCCTATCATCCCTCCTAGATCTCTTCCTCAAATCATAGGTGCTACAAATATACAGGATCTCCAGGGTTATGCAGATACGGGGAATACATGGCCTATTTATTCGTCTGCCCTTCCTGTGGTGTCTGGGTTTGGTGGTGTCTCACGGTCCGAGGAGTTAGCTGTAAGAGTATTATGCCCCTTTGACAAGATTGGGCGTGTCATTGGCAAGGGAGGGGGTACTATCAAAAGTATAAGACAGGCTAGTGGTGCTCGTATTGAGGTGGATGATACCAAGAATGATCGTAATGAGTGTATCATCACGATTACTGCAACAGAGGTACAGTTCCGTCTTCTGGCCTTTACTTTATATATATAATAAAAAAAATAATAAAAAAAAACTATTCTGTTCAGTTTTATAGTTGATTGCTCTATCAATGGTTGCTACTTAAATGAAGAGGTTTTATGTTTCGATAACAATTCGCAGGAAAAATTTGGGGAGGGCAATTTTTTGCAGTTATCTGTAATTCATATACCTTGCAGAAGGCAGACACTTTTTTACTTTTAAACTTCTATTAGGCCCAACAGAAAGTAGCTATCTGCTATATCCTATATGTGTCTATTATCATAACATGATTAGTCTTCTCTAATTCCTTGTTAAATTACATCATAATATTTAGTTTATTGATAAATTGCATTCACTCCATTCTGACCATATGCTACACAATTGTATCATCTACTAATACTTGTTGCTCCTATTGGCTTTTCAATTGTTTGGCAGTCGCCTGATGATTTGAAATCCATGGCGGTTGAAGCTGTTCTATTGCTGCAAGCAAAGATTAATGATGAAGATGATGACACTGTTAGTATTAGACTCCTTGTTCCATCCAGGGTCATTGGGTGTATCATTGGAAAAAGTGGCTCTATTATAAATGAGATCCGTAAGAGGACTAAAGCTGATGTCCGTATCTCGAAAGGCGAGAAGCCTAAGTGTGCTGATGTAGATGATGAACTTGTTGAGGTTTGTCTAATGGAAATTAAGTTTTGTGTCTTACTATTTCTTATTGATACTCCATACTTTATATTGAAGTTTTTCCTTGATTAGGTGCTTGGAGAAGTTAGTAGCGTAAGAGATGCACTTATCCAGATTGTTTTAAGGCTCCGCGATGATGTCTTGAAAGATAGGGATGGTGGCCGCAACCCTACTGTTGGTGCTGATTCTCTTTTCTCAGCTGGCACTGGTCTTTCAGTTCCATCTGTCTTGCCTTCTGTTCCCCCTGTTGCTCCATTGGGATATGACCAGAGGGTTGAAAGTGGAAGTGGCTTGGGCATGCTTTCTTCGAGCAGCCTCTATGGATATGGATCTTTGTCGGTAGGTTGATACTTGTTTGGTTATATTTTCATACCATCACTGCCACCATAACTTTCATCATCAGCAAAAGTTATGTTTATATCCTTATTGCTAGTAACGATGAACTTTGTGATTCTCTTGGTGCTGATCTAGGGGTTGAGGAGTGCCAATTGTTGGAGGGAAGTGATTATTATAAGATCTTTCTAAATTGATGTGTATCTCTTTGACAGATCACTTGCTTTAATTGCTTTTTGATCTTCTAAATACATTTTAGCCTAGGGCCCTGTGACATGGAACTTGTCTATGCAAGAGAGTAGTTTGGTTCCTTCACTTTGTTGCAAAAATAGGAGAAGTTTTTTTTTTTTTTTTTTTATTTTAAAAAAAGTACTTTTTTATGCTTTTTTGTTTGTCTTTATACCTGATTATAACAAGCCATCAGTGATTTTATTAATTCCTATCTCCTCCCCTCCCCCCCACCCCCACCTAACATTTTCTCTCTTTGTTGCAAAGGCAGAAAACTTCAACTTGTTTTCTATGTTGTAGGAGATGATGTCAGTGTCTTATCAAATTTGTTATAGTGGCATCTTCAGATCTTTCTACGATAATCTAGATCTTGTTTAATATTATGTTTAAGTAGGCTGTATAATTGCTATGGTAGTGAAAGACCTATAGCATGAGCTTTGAAAGCCCTTGCATTGGGTCTTTCCAAATATGTGCATTTCTCTAGACTGCTTTTTGTTTTGAACTGGTTTTATCTTAATTTTTTGCTTTTTTTTATTCAGTTGTTGGGAATTGATGTTTGATTAAAAATAAAAATGTGTTGCATTTTGTTAAATGCTGACTACTGTGGCTCTGCATGATGTTTATTTCGGGCCACTATTCCTTCTTCCTGCTTTTGTTAACATTCAGTTTTCTTTTTTTTCTTGTTGGTAGATGGGTGAAAATGGCTACGGATCAATGCCCACATATTCATCCAAGCTGTATGGAGGGTTAGTATATTATTTTCATAAGATCTAGTCTTGAAGATTATATCTTTGGCCATAATATGTTCTATCTGTATCCGCTCTTTAACCCCATGACTCTATGCAGGTTGCCTGCCCCTTCAACTCTTGAGATTTTGGTCCCTGCTAATGCAGTGGGAAAAGTGATGGGTAAAGGAGGGGCCAATATTGGCAACATTCGGAAGGTTGGTTCATCTTCCTACATAAGATTTAATTTTCTGATTGTTAGTAAAGCTTACCTGAATCAAGATAAGAAATCTGAACTATTATCGCCAATGTCCATTTCCATGACTTTATATAACTTATATGCTATGTAAAAATGTTGCATTCAACTCATGCTTCACCATTCTCAAATTTGGCCCTATACAGAAATTTTGGTTTTATAGTTTGTCAAATTGAAATTTTAAAATTTGATTGGGGCACAGAACCTTTTATTCTAAAAAAGAATCAACAATAGATAGTTACTTATATGATTGTGGGAAAGAGAGATAAAATGCTCATGGCATCCAGTTATTGGAGTTAGAGCATAGAGATTATTGCTGCTTTTCGCTTTTTTAATAAAGTTTTTCATACTTATCAAAAAAAAGCATAGAGATTATTGCCAAAAAATAGGTGGCATTTGTTCGGTCATATTTTCCTGAGATATTTCTTAGGATTTCTGGGTATGGCCTTGATTGTTGCAAATAGCTCTTGATTCCCATAAAATCTCAGTTTATGGGAATATTAAATCCCTTCAAAACGGATGGGCATTCACATCTCCTGGCTTCGGGAAGTTCTACATAATATCCTTTCTTGCTCATTCTCTCTCTTTAATCATGAGGCTACTCTCTCTCCCCCAATGCACTGAAGCTAGCACCACTGCCGGCAACTTAGTGACTATTTTCTCTGCCCCTGTATGGATCAATTTTTTCATTCTCAATTTTGATGAATGCCTTTCTTTTGTTTTGTTTTTAATCACAATCATTGAAATGCACCATTTGTCTTGTAGTTTTCAGTGGCCTCAGTCTTGAACTGGGTTAGGATGTTTCCTTCCTTGAACTGAAGGAACCCAACACTTTCTTTCTAGTTACTAAAGCCTCAAGGGAATCTTACCAGATTCCTATCTAAACCAAACATGGGCATAATCATATGTATGGGTATTTAGATCACCATGCATCACATTTATGAGAATCTGGATACTGGGGGGCTTATTGGATTATATGAACCAAACACCACCTTATATAGTATGCTGATTCTTTGTACCTGTGATGCTGTTACACATGGTCGTATTTGCTACACCATGTTAACGTTCTTAAATATGTATCTCAAGATGCTGGATTGTGTCCAAGATACATGTGTTTCTCATTTATTGTTTTGTAGACCGTTCTTAAATATGTAATGATTATTTTGGTATTAAATCAACAAATGAGACCTATAAAACATAAGTAGACAAATGTCTCTTTGCTTTGATGTCTCCACAATTTATATTTTCCCTTAAGGTCTAATGCTTTATGTTTTGTTTTTCAAGTCCTTTTTTATTTGGATTTGCTATGGAGCATAATGTAACTTCGCCTTAATACATTGACGAATTTTCTGGACTGAATGACATTGTAACTCCTTGTTTTCCCTCCAGATATCGGGTGCAATGGTAGAGATTTCTGATTCCAAATCTTCCCGCGGTGATCGTATTGCTCTTATATCAGGCACACCTGAACAAAAGCGTGCAGCCGAAAACTTGATTCAGGCATTTATAATGGCCACCTGACTTTCGAGGATGCTTCTAGTTAGAAGTTGAATAGTTAAAAATCTTGGAATTTTCTCCGTCATGGTTCCTCTCCTTAGTACCTTTAGGTTTGGTTCTGGAGAGGGTTTTGTTTCTAGGCTTCTTCAACTGGATTCTGTTCTTCCATAGCAGTGCTATCAAGATCATCCAGAAAGATTCGCTGCTGGCTTTATGTTTAGTGATATAGGCTTCCTTCTTTGTCTATTCTTCTATTCTTCATCTGCAATATCTTAGAACTGTTAGGATCTTTCTTTCCTTTCCTGTTATTTTGTCTGGCGATGTCTTTGACGAATTTGTAGTCCATCTTATTTCCAATGCTATCATACTCTATGAATTTGATGTTCATGTCAGTTAATAGTTCCGCAGATGGCCATAATTGTCAAACTTTAATATATGTGTTGTTTTCTGGCGATTAAACCTCTCACTCTCAGATTCTTGGTAGAAGAATCTTTTCTATCAATGATGCCAGTGCAATGCGGTTGGTGATGATGTCTTCTTTCAATAGACTCCTTGGTTTACATTTGTAATGCAGTGGGAAGAGAGGGAAATCATCTTCTGCCGTTAAATGTGCCCTCCCTCTGCACATTAATTCTATCTTGTGTCTTATCCTTGCTAGACATATAAGAATTTGTGGCAAAAGAAATCATGGAATCATCTTTTCTCAAGCATATTATATTATTTCTGGGCTTATTAAGATGCCCTCTTACTTATATTGAAGTAAATTTCATGTCTCATGTCTTAGAAATCTGCATATGCTCTTGTATCGAAAAGCCTAGAGGGTGTAATGTTTGTGAATTTATTTCCTCAACACTACATCGTTCACTTCTTATTCTACTGTTGATACAAATCATGATACTACACTTATCAATGACCATGGTCACTGTTTTTACTCCTTTTTCTTTTTACATTGACAATTCTTTAATTCTCCTTGGTCCTGACCTGAGGACGAGATGTCCAGTTTAAGCGGCTATAGGATTTCATATGGCCAACCCTACCTGTTACACTAGTGGCTGCATCACTGTTCCATATGACAGAAACTTTTGGTATCTCAAATATAGATAAGCTTTACTATTAGGTTTGACTTTGTTCTGGAATTGAGCCATGCCATTACTGTATCCTTGCGGTTACAAGAAAAGCTAACGGTACATCGATAAATTATTCTTTGATCTCTTTCTAGTGACAAACGGCTTGTGTTGGTGAAATTTTGCTTTCTATGAGTATATTCGGTTCTCGTCCTGATCATATCATGTCCAAATTTGCATAATTATCCTAGTACATTGGCCTCATTATTGTTGATGCTGCGTTCCAATGGCACTTCCTCTCATGTTCTCAGACTATCATTTGTGCTGAAACTATTGTGTCCAACCTCGAATTCTCTGTTGCAAAAGACTGGCAACAGTCATGTTGGGACTTTTTGGCTCCTGGTGTGGATAGATGACCTTATTTCCATTTGGAAAATTTCTTGAATATCAGCAGTGATAGATATTGTTCTTTTGGGTAAGAAAATGAGACGAAAGGCTTCATAGATAGGTTTCCTTAACATGAGATTGATAGGACACTGTTGATGACAAAGCCAGTTGGAAACAGTTGTTCTTGCTACCATCTCTATAATGAATAGCAAAGATAGGAGAAAACATCAGTTTTGCTTTTGCCTTGAAACATTATTATTAGGGTCCTTTCCAACCTAGATTATCAGAAATATATCCTTTTATACCCTTAAAACTTATCTTCTCCTATTATTTCTTGCGTGAATTCTCTGTATTCCAATTGGTATCCACAGTATGGACATTCGGATGACAAATGAAGTTGGTTTTTTTGGCAATCATCGAGAGTTTGGTTGTATTATTGGTTCAGTAGTAGTGGCAGCACATTGTGAATATAGACAAGGTGTGCCCTACTGATGTTGTTGGAAGGTATTATGTTATGAATAGTAGCAGTGAAATGCTCATAGAGAAGCAATTTTCGTGTCTTGTGCTTGTAAATATTGTTGTAAGCTAATTCAATATGCAATCGAAATGCCTTCTGCTTTTTGACAGTTGAGCTTCTCTGTTTTTCTTTCTTTCTTTCTTTCTCTTGATAAGATAAAGAGTTACTGAACAATGAACATCGTCACTGTTCCTAATTGATAAGATGGTATCTGGGTACATTGTTTCTAGCACAAGTTAAGAAATCAGAGGAAATGAGTGGATGTGAATTTTTTTCAATCCATAATGCTATGGATGACCTTTGAATATGGACAATTAATCATTACAAAAAGAATACAGAGCAAGGAAAGTGTCTTCAGTTTGGCTTTTTCTTCTGGATATTGTAGCCAACCAATCCTCATCTGATGTTTGCCTTCAGCTCACAGGTCAGCCCACCCTTTGCTCCAGGGCGCTCCACTTGTAACCATTACCAATTGTATATGCATAGATGGAAGCTCTCTCCTCTTCACCAAGAGAATTTATTCTCTCTATCAAATGAGAATTGTAACGATCTACGTTATTCACTCCAAAATGAAATAGTTAAATTACAATTAGAGTTTTCTAAATACTTATAAAGCATTATTTCACTTGGTGAAAAACCCATACGAGACTTAACAGTTAAAACTCACAAATATCTTTATAATCTACTCCCTCAATGTTACTGTTACTGTTACTGAAGTATTACAAGAATCCTATCCTTTTCTATTCTTCTCGTTTTTAGGTTTTGTTTTGAAAGCACTCTCCGCTTGCCTCTACTCAAATCTAGCTATGGCTATTTTAAAGTCAGACAGTAAGAGAGTTGTTTCTCTTCGTCCACTTCAATTACCTGACTATTTTAATGTAATATTTATCTTAAAAGAAAGAAAAAGTTAAAAGGTGGAGGTGGAAAAGGGTGGGCAAAATGACACAAAACTTTGTTGGTGTCAGGGAAAGTGGAAAAGCGACGTGTTGATTGCGTGTAGTCCACTTCATTTCCTAGAGAAAAGGGCTTACATTTCTCTAAACAATCTTTACCGGATATCGCTAGACTTTTACACCGCTCTCGCAATGGGGAGATTTAATTGGTTGTGATTTTTTTTTTTTTTTTAAAAAAGTACATAAAGAAAAATAACAATGTAGAGCTGGGAACCCAACAAGAAACACCAAACAAGAGACAACAAAAATAATAATAATACATAAATAAAGGGAATGCATCAAATGAATGACGCGCCTCTATTAATTCTTGGTACAAGCACCAATAAACGATACTGCCAATAAAGATAGTAAAATAGGATGTAGATAGTGGCATAACCGTTACGAAACCCTTCAACCCTACCTAAACCCTAACACAAGAAACTCAGATAGAGGCATGACCTTCGTGATATCCTTCAATTCTACCAAAACGCTTAGAGGGTAACAAAAACAGTAAACACAAAAAAGAAAAAAAAAACAAAAACAAAATGAAAGAGAAATACATAAATTCAAAAACAACAAATTTACATAAAAAAAAAAACCCAGAGAAAACAAAATGCAAACAAGGCCAGCATGAGAGACTAGCAGAAAGCCGCTGTCTTTGGATCCACGCTCCGGTGCGTGGTGTCTACGCTTTGGCGCAAAGAGTCCAAAAGTGAGAAAACTACCCCAGGAAACCAGTCGCAGTGGTTGAAGATAGTGGATGAGAGACAGGAGGCGTCACGTGCGACGAAGGGTTGTCCATACGTCGGCGCGTGTGGGACCCGCACCAGTGAGTAAGATCTACTTGCATGAGCGTGTTGGCCGGACGGAGACAGAACTGGTGGCAAATTGAAGCGAAGAGATCGATAAGCGAGGTGGAGTGACGCATATGAGGGTGGAACTTCCTGAAGTTGACATATCTGTGTTTGAAAAACCCACTTGCATAAACTTCAAAAAGGGGGGTGGATCTGAAGATGGGAACGGCTGGAAGATGTGGAATTTGAACGGTTGGCATGAAGGGCCAGCAGAATTGATAAACGTAGATAAATCACTAAAAGCGATGGATAATGCCTCAAAAGAGATTAATAGGACTTCCAATGAGGCAATTTAAGCCTCAAAAGAGGCGGGAAATGGAGAAGAGTTGAGGGAGTCGGGCAAGACTCTTCATCAACTAGGGAACTATGGGGGGTTTGTTTCTGGAAATAGAAGAGAGTGTTTTTCCTTTAATAAAGCAACTCGCCAAGCACATGACACATTTTCCTTCATTTTCATTGACATCATGTAACGATTTAGGTAGAGTCTTAATTGTATATGTGTTATTACTCTAAAATGACTAATTACAATTAAAGTTCTCTATAAACAATTATAAAATGGCATGTCACACGTAAAAAAAAATTAATACAAAAACTTAACACTCATAAATAATTTTATAATCCACCCCAAATCTTTTTATAGGGTGGGGATATATTGACTTTCTATCAAAACCTTTCTACTAAGCAAACGTAACACAATGTCATAAACAAAACATGGATGAAATTTATCACTTCTCATTCAAATAGATTAGTGTAATGTCACAAATAAATTCAACTAAATTTTCAAGTTGCTCATATATTTAAAGGGAAAAATAAAATTTAATCTTTAAGTTTTCATGCGAATTTAATTTCGTTTTTAGGTTTTCAATTTCAACAATTAAGTCCTTAAGTTTACTTATGATTTCAATAGATCTTTCTATTTAGGGTGTGTTTGGGATTGCGATTTCGTAGAGAAAAAGTACGATTTTAATCCAAATCGCAGAAAATGAACCGTTTGGAAACTGCGTTTTTAAAAAATTGCAATTTGAAAACGCAGAAAAGCGCTTATTCAAATCGCAGGCAATGTGGTGCTTTTTTGAAAATGCAGTATTTTAAAAGGCTAACCTGCGATTTTAAAGGCCAAACTGCGATTTTGCCAAACGCTTAACTGCATTTTTAAAAATCACTTTTAAAAATCGCACATTTTTAAATCGTACTTTTTGAAATTACAAACACAAACGGACCCTTAAGCAATTATTTTATTTTTATAATCGCAATCCGTTCCTTCCGGTTAGCAATTATTTAAAACTGTAACCCCGATTAGCATTTTTTATTTTATTTAATTAATATCTCCCTTATGATAAAACCCAAAAAAATTTAAAAAAAAAAAAAAAAAAAAAGACAGGTTGGAATTTTGAATGATAACTAGGCGCACATGTAAGTATCCGATTGTCGTATAGAGTCACGGATATGCTTCGGGAGGCGTACGGATTGCCGACAACGACAGTCAAAGGAGAAAGAGTTGTGTGTAATTAGGTTAATATATAATATAATATTATATTAAAAGCTAAAATTGTATTTTTAGGTTTTTAGGTAAATATAATATTAGAGTATCGGTTGTTGTATTAGAAAGAGAGCATGCGCAGTGTGTAAAATTAATTGAATAAACACTCGCTTTTATATTATAAATAAATAAATAAAATTTGAATAAAACATTCTCAATATTCCTTCTCTCTCTTCATTCACGTGAGGGAGCGTGTGTGAGAAGTGGAGAGAATTGAAGAGAGTGAGTGATTGGTATCTCATCAATGGCAACCAGGAGGTGTTTGCAGTCAGTGTCGCGTAGGCTTTGCCGGGGAAGGAGGAGTTTTGGTGCTGTTCCTGAAGCCAGCGCCTCTGCTTCCAGCTCTCAAAAGCTCATCAACTTGGAGTATGAATGCAGTGCCCACAAGTGAGCTCCCTTTTATCTACATCAAAATCTGTGCTTTTAATCCAGTTTTATGTTTTGGCTTCTGGGTTTCGCATATTTTCATCTAATCCCCTGTGTGTGTGTGTGTGTGTGTCTGTCTTTGGATTCTGAAGTATGTATATGCGGGATCTGTTATGTAATATGGTCAAGAGTCATGTCTTCTGTTTCATTTTTCCATTGTTGTTTTTCCGTGCGTGTTACTGTTAGTTGGATTCTTGGAAATGTCAACTCTCGGAGTCTCTTTTTGATTGATCTAGACGTTGTTAATATACATAAAACTGAGCATATAAGTTATTTCGAAGCCATTAGAACTATTTGATTGGTCACAGCATCACATATCCTGATTAAATTCCCTGAAGACTCGAACAATTAAAAGCGATTATCTACTAATTAAATTTATCTCATTATATGTTTATGAAGGCTGGTAAAACCTAGATTTTTAAGCCTCAAGGCAGATGAAGACGGGAAATTAACTAGAAAGTGTCAGCCTTTTTTTCCCCCCTTTTTCCTGATATATATGATCCAAACATAGTGCTAGGCACTTGACAAAATTATTGTCCAGATGGTGTCTGGCTGCCCTCCTTTGTGGGTCGTAGCTCACAGGGCAGGGCCTTCTTGCTGAAGGTGACCGGGAGTTTCCTTGCTCCTTTTAAAGTTGCCTCTCTTTCCTTTCATTGATGGTTGTAGGGCAAATGTTGTCCTGCAAGTCATTTGGGTTGTTGAAAATGACAAGTACATGGTGTACGGTGAAGATGGATGCCTAGTCGGTGGAACATTTCTTTCTCCATTATGTGGTTGCTGATGGGTTGTGGAATTTTAAGTACTTTCTTTTCAGTGTTTTTTGGTCACTACAGAAGTCTGCAATGGAGTTATGTTCTGGCTGGTTTTCATGTATATTACCCTTTTGTTGATGTGATATATAGAGCGTTTCTTGCTGATGGTGTCCTTAATGGACCCACTTTCCTGGTTCAAATGCAGTTACCATCCGGTCCCCATTGTATTTTCAGAAGCAAAGGGATCATCTGTTTGGGATCCAGAGGGCAACAGATATCTGGATTTCCTCGCAGCTTACTCAGCAGTTAATCAGGTTAGAAGAATGAAGTTAGGATATAATATAACTCCTTTGCTTTGTAACTTATCAGTGAATTAAGAGTGGTTATCTCTACTGTTTCAACCAAAAGCCATCTCCAAAGTTGAAAAATGGAAGTTTTCATATTCCTCTGTAACTTATTAGATGGCATGGATTTTCATTGCCAAAAGCCATTTCTAAAGTTGAAATATGCTAAAGTTTCTGTAAAACAATCCATGACAGTATCATTTTCGTACTTTGTCTTTCTAAGTCCCTACTTTTTATGCTATTGTTTCAAGACACTGGCAGCGGGTTTTTCCTTCTACCAATAAACTGAAAAGCCAGCAAAGGAGCTTATGAAATTTATAAGTACTTAAGCAGACTTGTCTCTGTGACCAATGTCTTACTTTAATATTATTTATTTATTTATTTTTTTCCTTTGTCTTGGTATTCAACTTCCTAGCTTCACTGCTGTAGGGACATGGTCACCCAAAGATCATGAAAGCATTACGAGAACAGGCAGAAAGGCTCACCCTCAGCTCTCGAGCCTTCTACAATGATAAATTTCCAATATTTGCCGAGCGTCTGCGAAACATCTTTGGCTATGAGATGGTACTTCCTATGAACACTGGTGCGGAAGGTGTGGAAACGGCTCTGAAGTTGGCGAGGAAATGGGGTTATGAGAAGAAAAAAATTCCCAAAGATGAGGTAGACTCCATGCAGAATTATACTTATTTTGAAAGTATTTTAATATTCTGCTTTTGAGATTTCAAATTATTGTATATGGAGTCAAATAAACTTGTTTACCTGAATTAAGGGCACTGGGTACAATAATTGTCGTTGTATGTCCTTACTTGATTGCTCATATATGCCTAATGTAATCTCTACCGGATGGGGGAGTGACGTGATGCATTTTTTCAAGTAAGAAGCTTATAGTAGTGTAAATTTGAGGCTCTCCTATTTCTCCTGCTAGTGACGGTAGATTCATAAGGCAACCAGTGTTGACAAAGCATCTTAGGTTAAGCCAAGGAATAAGATAGAGGAATTTCAGATTTTATTTGGTAGAAGTTCTACAGACAGATAGTAATTAGTTAGGAACTTCTTGAATTAAATACTTACTGTGTTTCATGTGTCTCCTATCATTAAGTTAGAAGGAAACTTTCACAGGCTTTTTATGAAGAAACCTACTTTTGAGAAAATGGTTTGTGGCAATTAGAGGTGCAAGAAGTCTTATATATTTTAATCAGCTCTTACCGTTATCTTAGATTTCTTACACCAGTTGTAGGGAATTCTAGACAAATTACATTGCGACTATGGAGCTAAAAATCCCATTTTTTAACCTATAAAGGAAGATAACGAGTTGAATTACAATAGAGCTTCTTCAAGTCTAGTTGCATTTGTGAATGAGTGCAGTGTTAATTTAGTCAAATGAAAAAATTGTTTATTATTTTTAAGTCTTAACTGGTGGTTAAAGCTCCTCATTTTTCTCCCATGCACGAGGCTGATATATCAAGCATAAGGCGAGCTTCAAGGTATCTTCAGGATGCTTCACAATTTGATACATGGGCTCTAGGGGTTTTGGGCTGAAAGATCATGGCTTTTGGCATGTTGCTTCAATCTATCCTTGAGTTGGGAACCTCACATTGTTGGTAAACAATGATTATGAAACTTGCAGAAAAGGATTCTTTTTATATAAGAACTTCATTGGTCGCTGCATAACTGTTTCCATAAAACTTAACTGGTGCCAGTGGACAGCAATAGGAAACAGTGTGGACTAGAGGATTTTAATAGTCTTATATTTCAACTCTGGACACATTTATATCCTTGCTCTTGTGTTGTAGCACCTTCAATGATAATCTCCTCATTACAGCTGCTATCTTTGATCTTTGTTCTGTGTGGCGAAAACATCTTAGCTGACTGTGTTTTATGTTGTTCTGGATTGGCACTGCCTCTGACTACTACAAATGCATTTCTTTCTTTATTTTTTCTTTTCTAGTCATTGATTAATATGAACTTCTGGATTTTGTAATGGTTGTGAAAGATTCTAGGAATTTTGATGTTCTATCATCTGCTGTAATTCTGTTCAAAATATGAGCTTTATAGATCCCAAGTTATGTGAGGTAAGGTTTTTACTACATCTCATATGGTCTTATGTTATCTTCATTTTAGGTATTCATGATATGAGATTATTAAGCCTGCACTTATTCTCTCATTAATTGTGTAGATTTACTTCAGAATGTAGTTGCTAATGGCTACTTAATTGTTACCGTCTCTATTTTGTCAAAAGTTGAGTTTATGACTTCAGACAGTTTAATCAAAGTGAGCCATGTGCAGGCTATTATTGTCTCATGTTGTGGCTGCTTCCATGGTCGTACATTGGCTGTCATCTCCATGAGTTGTGACAATGAGGCTACCCGTGGTTTTGGGCCATTGTTGCCTGGCCATGTAAAAGTTGATTTCGGTGATGCAGCTGCCCTTGAGAAAATCTTCAAAGGTTTAAATGCACTGAAATTTATTTTAAAAGTTATTGTACTCGATCTAGTTGTACCGTACCCTAATTTGAGTTAAGATATCGCATTCATATAATTCATCACGTAATTCATGCCAGATTTTTATCATCCATCCAATCTGCTTGAAGTATATTTAATAATTTCATTTTCTTCTATTGGCTGCAGAAAGCGGTGATCGTATAGCTGGATTTCTGTTTGAACCCATTCAAGGAGAGGCTGGGGTATGTGTGCCTTGGAATTGAATATTTTATCGTTAAGGGTATGATGTGTGTTACAGGGACTTGATTTTATTGGTTGGTGGTTGGTGCACACTTGTGTATCAGTTTTAGATATGTCTAGTTTCTAAACCTTAGAACTAAAGGACTTGGCTGAATAGTTGTTTTGTCCTTTTTTTTTTTTTTTTTTTCCTGTGCGCTTTGGTTAAAATTAGCAATCAGATTGGAGAATCTCTACTGAACCAGGAAGGCGCTCTTCTCTTCCTTAGTTTTACACATTTAAAAGATTATGTGCTTAATTACTAGAATATTCAATGTATATCCCATAGTCATATTATTTGAGTGGTGTCCCTAATTGCTACTTTCCACACGAGTGACCCATAACACTGGCAATGAGAGGTAGCAACTTTCTCTGAAAACCAACGTTTATCCTATATCCTATTCAGTCAAGTATGTCCAAAACCACACATAAAAACCAAGTAATACAGGCAATGGGTAATAACTTATGTTTAATAAGGTTTGAGATTCTTGATGAGTTAAGCTTTCTTAACCTTGTTCTATGTCAGCGGGTCCATTTTGATAATTTACTTTGAACTAAAACAGTAAAATGCTTGCTATTTGCTTTAAGCACTACCTCCTTTTTTCAATTTTGTTTTTCTTTTTTTGAGGGAGGAGAGGCTGTGACAGCTGCCTTTCTCAAATCTTTAGTTTTGATAAGTAATTGAATTTCATTAAAAGTGCAAGGGCACAACCAAAGTACATAGGATGTATACAAGTGTAATGACCCAGAGAAAGTGCTTGTCATATCTGCATTATCACCTCTAAATGGCTAGTCAATTTGAAACTTCCTTAGAATCACTTATTAAACTCAGTTTCACTTAATAAATAAGCAATGTGTGACTTAGCATCCATGAGTGTCTTTATAAGCCATTCACTCTATGTGAGTTATTCATCTTCCCAATATAGGACCAGAGTGTTACAATCTCTCCCCTTTAAACCCTTAACGTCCTCATCAGGGCCAGGTCATGCAATGCTCCAGTACCACATGACTTTACAACCTTATCTGATATCATTGTAACGACCTAGGGAAACCGCTAACCACCATTTGCGCTATCACTCCAAAAGAACTAGTCAATTTGAAACTTCCTTATAATTACTTATAAAACCCAGTTTCATATAGTAAATAAGCAATGTAGGGCTTTACATCCATAAGTGTCTTTATAAACAGCTAACTATGTGGGCTACTTATCTTCCCAATATGGAACCGGAGTGTTACAACAAAAGAAACACCTAACCAGAAAAAGAAAAATAAAGTAGGAAAATTGTGAAAACCATAAGTACGGAAGTAATTATAGGCAGTCGCCCAATGGTATTGGTTATTAAAGAAAAAAGCATTTAAATCCACCACTGTCCTCTCCGATCTTTAAAGTTACGTTCATTTCTTTCTCTCTTTAGTTACGCCACGTTATGCAGGACAAAATCATCTTCCACAATGTTGCACCATTAGAACTGCCAAGATGACCTCTCCAACAAGTAGAGAGATCTACCACTCGTCTAGGCGTGACCCAGGCTAACCCAAAAAGAATAAATATAGAATCCCATTAGGACTAGCAACCTCACAATGCAATGGAGTCAAAGGTGATCAACGAATTCCCACTCTTCTTACACGTACAACATCAATCTACCACCATGATTCACTGCTTCCTTAGATTATCTGTAGTGAAGATGTTCCCTAACACAGCCGACCAAGCAAAAAATGTCACTTTCAAGGGAGGGAACCTTATTTCGCCAAATACTCTTCCTAAGGCCTTTCTCAAATATTGAATTGACATTTTCTTTTTCTTTTTTTTGTTCCCATTTCTTCAGTTTCTTAAGTAAAATTTATTTATTTGTTGGTAGGTCGTTATTCCTCCAGATGGTTATCTAAAAGCTGTCAGAGATCTTTGCTCAAAATATAATGTTTTAATGATTGCTGATGAGGTACAATCTGGCTTAGCAAGAACAGGAAAAATGTTGGCTTGTGATTGGGAAGAAGTGCGCCCAGATATGGTGGTAAGCACCCCCTCTCCTTCCAAATTATTTATGGCTGTCATTACTTTTACCAAGTGTTTGATGTGAATGTAGAAAACGTTTGGTTAATGATGTTTACATGAACCACCACGCTACAGTATGAATGCAAGTTACATCAGGATGATTGCGCCACATGTTGAGTCCCCTTTATTTGTATATGTCAGCCACAATGCTGCATTCACAAGGACATTACACACATATGGTCATTTTTTCCTTTTTGAATGCATTTTTACATGATCAATAATCTGTACAAAGCTGGGTTGCAAAAGAAGTATTGATATAATACCCACAACTCGGCCTCCAAATCAAATATTTTAAATATAAGCATGGGTGTACATCTGCAGGGTTGATATTGGGAGGCCTCCACATATCTCTCTTCAAAGCTTTTGGAATTTCATTGTCTATTTTTTGAAGCTTCTTATACCACAATATTGCCCTTTATGACAGCTAAATTTTTTTATGGATTTATTTTTATCCGCCTAAAGTTGTCAGATGAGACCACATAAGAAGACTTTGAACTTGGTTATTTCCAGAAGGCCACAATTGCCATCTTTTGGACTTGTATTTGAAAGTAAACTTTGACTATGCATTGCCTGTATGCAGAAGCTTTTTATACCAGAATATTGTTATTTTGTCATGGCTTTGAATTTCTAATGGATTTCTCTCTATCCACCCATAGCTATTTCTTATAATTGGATTCCAGAAGTAGTCACAGAAGACCACATAAGATGACTTTGAAAGGAAATTTTTAAGCTTTTGGTAACATGGTTGTTTTCAGAAGGCCACATTTGCCAAATGCCAAATATAGACTTGTAATCGAAACAAGTGAAGAATACTTTTATTAGGATTCACAATAGAGTCTATAATTGTTTCCAAATTTACGCAACATTTAGGGAAGAGTAAACAAACCCCCTCTCAAACTACCATTTCATTGTCAATGTCCTCTAATGACAAAAATACCCTTTATAAAATTAAAAATTAAAAAATAAATAAAAAAACTTTTTTTTTTTTTTTTTTTTTTTAAAGTTTTTTTCTTTAAAGTTTTTTTTTTTTTTTTTTTTTTTTTTTTATTTTTCGAATTTATGAGGATATTTTTGTTTTCTGAAATTTTTGTAGGTTATTTTTGTCTTTTTCTTAGCTTTGGGGGACATTAACATTTTTTGGTAGTGTGGGGGGCACATTGACAATTGTGTAGTAGTTTGAGAGGGGTATGTGTACTTTTTCCTAACATTTACATTCTTTGTTTTCCTTTCCTGAGAATATTCTTTTCTCTTACATTCTGTTCTTGATGTGTCTTGCATGATGAAAATGAGATGTTATATCTGAATAAATTATTGTTCTGTAGAGGCTAAGTTTGATATTGTAGAACAAAATTTGCAGGTGAAATCTGCGTAGCATCTTCAATTCTTCTTTCTTATGTTTGGGAGACACTTTTTGTTCAAACTAACTTAACAATCTTGTTGACTGCTCCAATATGATACAATACAGAAAATAACTTTCTTCCTTTTTTTTTTTTTTTTTTTTTTTTTTTTTTCATTCAGATTCTTGGAAAAGCATTGGGTGGTGGAGTGATACCTGTAAGTGCAGTGCTTGCAGACAAAGATGTAATGCTTTGTATCCAACCTGGAGAGCATGGAAGGTTATAAACTACTTGCATTTCATAAGTGATTTATTTCTTTATGTCCTCACTATTTTATGTTAACAGCCTTTTAGTCACCAACACTTGGTCCATATTGATCTGGAAGATTTGCCTCTTAACATCAATTTTTATATTTTGATTTGGAGAATGTTACCAAGACATGTGACTCCAGTCTTTTGTAAGGAAAAGTTTTTGCATATGAGTAGAAATGGTCGGGTTTGGGTTAGGCAGAGTCAGTTCATTGGTTCACCTGGAGTTATATGGCATAATAAGCAAATATAAAGAAAGTGCATCCAGATCTATGCAGATTTTGATCAGGTTTGATTGGTTCAACAGTAATATAATATACCTTACATTATGGAAATACATATCCTTCTTTACTATGACAGTATATCCTTACATTAATTTTAGTTCTGTGTTTCAACATGCAAATGTGTGGGAAGTTGTGCAAATAGACATATAGAGTTTTGTAGAACAAAGTACTTGCCGGAAGAAACATCATAACCGATGTTGGACATGATTTATCAATATGCTTTTTTTTTCTGCTGAGCAAATGATGCATATGGATGAGTGAAGTTGGGATACTGCTTTCATCTAACCTAGCTCATATGTGGAACCATTTATTTTTCCTGAAACATTTTTTTTGATAAGTAAGAATTCAATAAAAAGCGCAGAGGGGCGCAACCCTAGTACACAGGAAGTATACAAAAGTGCCCCTAAACAGAGGAAATGAAAGAACACGAAAGTAAAAAGTCAGCGAACAACAAACTACCCGGGCTATGCGCCGACACCCAAAGATATAACAAATTAAGCACCTTTCTACAAATAGACCCAACTGAAGACTCCACATCCTCAAAAAGCCTAGAATTTCTCTCTCGCCATAAGCCCCACAAAACACATAAAGGAACTTGTTTCCATATACGAAAAACAGGACCACGACCCAACAAAGTGCTCCAACCCCTCAATAAATCCACAACACTACTAGGCATAACCCACTCCACCCCAAACAAGCTATAAAAAAAACTCCAAACAACCCGAGCTACATCACAATGAAGAAGAAGGTGATCAACGGACTCCCCATGCTTTTTACACATAAAACACCACTCAACCACCACAATACCACGCCTACGTAAATTGTCATGAGTTAAGATCTTTCCTAAAACCGCTGTCCAAACAAAGAACGCCACCCGCTTCGGAGCTTTAACACGCCATATACCCTTCTAAGGAAAAGAGACCGCCTCGTGACAAACTAAAGCTTTGTAGAAAGTCTTCACTTCAAAATTCCTCCTCTTGGAAGGATTCCACACCACTCTATCAACCTCCCCATGTCGAACCCGAGTAGAGTATAACTGATCGAAGAAGGACATCATCATCTCCACCTCCCAATCCTGAGCATAGCGCGTAAAGAGAACATTCCAATGAACCACGCCTCCAACCACAGACAAATTATCCACCACCCAAGCATCAGGAGAACGCGCAATAGAGTACAAAGCTGGAAAACAGAGCTTGAGAGGCTTGTCCCCACACCAAAGATCATGCCAAAAGCAAATATGAGCCCCATCTCCCACCTCAAAACGCAAAAACTTGGCAACACTATCCCACCCCCTTCGAATAAACTTCCAAACACCGACACCATAAGGCCCCGTAACCGGTAAAGAACACCAACCTCCCCTCACACTCCCGTACTTCACCTCAATCACCGATCTCCACAAAGCATCACGCTCTTGAGAGAACCTCCAAATCCACTTCCCCAATAAGGCTTGATTAAAATTAATAACATTACGAACACCCAGACCACCAACCTTAATTGGAGTACAGACTCGATGCCAATTGACTAAATGAAATTTAGTCTCATCACCCAAACCACTCCACAGAAACTCCCTTTGAAGCCGCTCCAGTTTCTTTGCTACACTCACAGGAATAGGGAACAGAGATAAATAATAAGTAGGAATGCTAGAAAGAGTACTGTGAATCAAAGTTACCCTACCACCCTTGGACAAATATAGTTTCTTCCAACTAGCCAACCTTCGTTCCACCTTCTCAATAACCCCATTCCAAATAGAAATAGATTTGAACAACGCCCCCAACGGCATACCCAAATAAGTCATCGGCAGAGACCCAATTCTACACCCCAGAATATGAGCCAAAGACTCTACTTCTTCCACCTCGCCAATAGGGACCAATTCGGATTTGCCTAAATTGATCCTCAACCCTGACACCACTTCGAAACATAAGAAGGTACACCTCAAATTTCGAACATGCTCGGCTTGAGCTCCACAAAAAATTAAGGTATCATCCGCAAACAGTAAACACCACTAAAGCTTCATTACCCATGAAGCCCACTGAGAAGCTTGAAAGCAAGCCTTGGAGCATAGACGCATTCAACATCCTGCTAAGCGCTTCCATAACCACCACAAACAACATAGGAGAAAGAGAATCACCTTGCCTAATCCCCCGCGAGCTCTGAAAGAAACCAGAAGGGACGCCATTTACCAAAATGGAAAATTTTACCGTAGAAACACAAAATTTAATCCATTTCCTCCACCTCTCCCCAAACCCACATCTCTGAAGCATGTAAAGGAGGAAATCCCAATTCACGTGATCATAAGCTTTCTCCAAATCTAGTTTGCACAATAATCCGGCCTCCCCTGACCGCCTTTGGCTATCCAGACATTCATTGGCTATAAGAACCGAATCCAAAATTTGCCTACCACTAACAAAAGCATTCTGAGAGTTCAAAATAATTTTCCCCAACACTAATTTGAGCCTATTAGCAAGGACATTAGAAATAATTTTATAGACCCCTCCCACCAAACTGATAGGCCTAAAGTCCTTAACCTCCAAAGCATCAGCCTTCTTAGGAATAAGGGAAACAAAAGTTGCATTCAAACTCCTCTCAAACTGGCAACTATTATGAAATTCTGAAAATACCGCCATAATATCTTTTTTGAGAACCCTCAACATTTCTGAAAGAAAGCCATAGAAAAACCATCTAGACCCGGTGCCTTATCCCCGTTCATCTCCCACACCACCTCCCACACCTCCTGCTCCTCAAAACCTCGTTCTAACCAAAGACACTCATCCGCATCAATAAAGGAGAAAGAAATACCATCCACCCTTGGCCGCCACGAACTCTGCTCGGTGTACAGGGAGTCATAATAATTTACAATATGATCCTTAATTACCACCGGATCAGAAGACAAAGCCCCATTGATCCCAAAACTCCCACATGATTGTACCTCCGATGCAAATTGGCCACCCTATGAAAGAATTTAGTGTTATTATCCCCTTCCTTCAACCACAGAGCCCGAGATTTTTGCCTCCAATTAACCTCCTCAAACAGGAGAGTTTTTTCCAGCTTTCTGATCATGTTTGACTTCTGAACCCGCTCCTCCTCCACTAACCCCCGAGCTTCTTCAAAACACTCTAGATCTTTAATACCTTCTAATAATTCCTTCTTCTTCTTCCCTACATCACCGAGAACCTCCGCATTCTAAATCTTCAAGTCCACTTTTAAAGCTTTCAACTTGCTAGCCAGCACAAAACTCGGCAGGCCTTGAAAATCATAAGACTCCCACCAACGTTGCACTTGTTCTACAAAGCCAACAGATTTGAGCCACATGTTTTCAAATTTGAAGTATTTTTTCCCCTCTCTATGCGATCCACAATCCAACATCAAAGGAAAATGGTCTGATAAAAGTCTAGGCAAACGACTTTGTGACACATCAGGGTAATGTTCTTCCCACTCCGGAGATAACAAAAACCTATTAATTTTAGACCATACTTGATTATTGGACCATCTGAACTGCCCTCCTTGGAGAGGAATATCCACCAAACTCTGCCCATGTATGAACTCCGAGAAATCTTCCATAGCAGAAGAAAAACCACCAACTCCCGATCGCTCACTCGGAAACCGCACTACATTGAAATCACCCCCAAAGTACACGGTCTATCCCACCAACTCATCAAGCTAGCCATCTCATTCCACAATACCCTCCTTTCCCCATCATCATTAGGCCCATACACACCCCCAAAAGCCCATAAGAAATTATCTTCAGCGTTACGCAATGAAATAGCTAAAGTATACCGTCCCATGCATTCATCCACCTTCTCCACAACCCTCCTATCCCACATAATCAAAATCCCACTTGATGCCCCACTAGCCCCCATATAATACCAATCCACATGATGGCAACTCCATAAACTTCGAACCACCTCACTAGTAATGACTTCCATTTTTGTTTCCATCAAACACACCAAATCAACCTTCCATTCTCTAATGAGCCCTTTAATACGCAATCTTTTATCCAGCTCATTTATTCCCCTTACATTCCAAGAAAGAATTTTAAGCTTCATTAACACCAGACACGCCCTTGCCCTTTCCTCTCCTTCTATAAGATTGCTCTCCCTTCTTTTCATAGTTAATGGAACAATTCAGCCGCTTAATCTCCCTCTGGCCTCCTGATACAGAGGTAACCAAAGCCAAAGAATCAACCAAAGATTGGTCCCGCTTGGCTTCAATTTGTTCAAACTTTCCTGAAACATGGCAGGAACTTGACGTTCTTTCTATGTTGAGCTCCTGTTACCATGCTTTGGAGTCTATGGAAGATGTTGATTATGGAAATGTGCCTTAATCTATCCATCTGGTACATATTGCTGGATAGGAATTGTACCATTTTGTAAGAAAAGTCTGACTTGTATCATTGTGTCAAGAGCATTTTCATGTTTTCTGCTTTAGGTATTTAGAACTGCAGGTGAGATGACTGATAAACTAGTAGTAGAGTTAGGAGCTGTGATCATCAATTTTCTTTTTGTCTCTTTTGTCAGTTAAAACAGGTCTTTTATCTTCTTTTTTATTTTTGCATTTTCATTATGGAAAACTTCTATGTTGCATAATTGTCACTTTTTTTTTTCCCCGTCAAAAAGCTTTGTTATTCCTAAAGTTGTATATAGATTACCATTACAAGTACTTCTTCAGTTCTCCCCTTTTTCAATATTTTTATTTTCACTTTAAGTCTCTCATTTTCTCACTGTTGCTGATGAGATATATTATATGAAAGCTCACATTTCTCTTATCGGTTATTGTTCTCAGCACCTTTGGGGGAAATCCATTGGCCAGTGCAGTTGCCATTGCCTCACTAGACGTGATCAGAGATGAGCAACTTGCTGAGAGGTATCAAATCCATTGCCTAATGATGCATCATTGAGGTGATATAATAAAGTTGGACAATAACAGCTAAGCTGTGATTTAATGATGGATTTTTTTTTCCTTTTTGTTAATTAATCTGGAAAGTCACACAGTATTAAGATTTCAAGAAAATTTGTCACTACAATAATGAAGACCTGATTTTCTATTTAGCAGAAATAATATACTGCCAATTTAAGATTATGCTAATGATGCATAGTGATGATTAAAGATGTTTTCTCCATTTCTCACTTCTGTGAATTATATTCATCCTGAGAGTGTTATTTTTAAGTATCTGAGTAACCTGAATTTCTCATTTACCAGGAAAAAAGAAATACTAACATTCACAAATGTTCCTAGTTAGGATCGCAAGGATGGCAATGGGGTGGATCTGGAAAGGGTCTTCCACCAACCCACCCCCACTGAAGGACTAATCATCCCAAACCCATTTGTAGCCCTAGGCAAGGCAGGCAAGTCAGGTTGCCCGCTCGGTCTACTATGTATGATAATTTAAACCTAAAAGGTAAATCATTAATTAAATCATATATATATATATATATATATATATATATATATTTGGCAACTCTTTGTTTATGCAAAATATATAAAGTACAGGTTTGACATCTTGGTGTATATACACATACATCAACGTGCATAAAAGAGAAAATTAACATCTTTTACAGCTAATATATTTAGTGCAAAAAGCCAATTGCAAAGCTAATCATTATAAATTATATAAACAAGGAGGGTGGACCACATTGGCCTCAAAACCCTGGCCCGCCCCGAACTGCCACGGGTGACATTATTAAAAAGCAATCCATCCCTAACCCATTAAAAGGTATCCTGAACCTGTCCCATTTAGGGGCAGGGCTGCAGGAAAATCCACCCCAATGCCATCCCTAGTTCATAGCAATAATGAATTTTGAGCTTGAAGTAATTTTTTAAGTGCTTCTCATTACTGTTATAGTTCGAGAAATACTAGGTTTTGCCTTGTGCAAGACCTCACCACATCGAATTTTCCTTTTAGAACTAAAGCCCAAAGGTTTTAGTAGAGCTGTCTGTCATAGCAAATCAATCACATTAAAAAGTGGGGTTTTCATAAATAAAATGTACATAAATCTAGGCTTTGATAGAACCATGCTTACTTTCCAGCTTCATATTGTATATCTATGGCTACCGTCATTATTTTTTTCTCCTTTGATTTTTTTATCCCCCTTTGGTGTATAAATGGTGTCTCTTGATAATATTTAATTCTATAGATCTTCCCAAGTGGGACAGGAGCTAAGGAACCAGCTACTTAAGATTCAGCAGCAATACCCGAACTACATAAAGGAAGTTCGAGGAAGAGGTTTGTTCAATGCTGTGGAGCTCAAGAGCAAGAGCCTGTTCCCTATTTCTGCATATGATCTCTGCCTAAAGTTGAAGGAGAGAGGAGTTCTTGCTAAGCCCACCCATGATTCTATCATCAGATTAACTCCCCCACTCTCAATCAGGTAAGGAAGCATGCTTGGTGCATACACAACATTTCAAGTCTTTAAAACTTAAACTTTGACTTGCATAACCATGATTTCTTGGTGCTTTTCTTTCACATTTTTAACGTATTAGTGACTGGGAACTGGGAAAAAAAGTTTGGTAATTGAGGGACTTTTAAAATCACCATTTAGAGGAACATGAGATGGACTTCTAGAATTCATTTGTTACCTTGTCAAAACTTAGATCCTTAATTGTCAAAATTAGAAACCAAGGTCTTTATTTGTCTCAAAAGATCAATATTCAATGGGGGGTATGGGACAATTTTCCTTTTTACAATTCTATTACTTATGTTACATGTGTGAAATTTTTCAGTCTGGATGAGCTCCGAGAAGGCTCAAAAGCGCTGCATGATGTTCTTGAACATGATCTACCAAAGTTACAGAAAGCAAAGCCAGAGCATGTCTCCCCAACTAGTTCTAGCATATGTGACCGATGTGGGCGAAACTTATATGCTTCCCCAGATGAAGATATCTGAATGATATGTACATTACTTTCCTGTTGATGGCAATCATTTTTGTCTTTCATTTGAATTTGGGATGGATTTCAAATGTACTCTTAACTGAGACGCCTTAAGACTTGGCTTGAAACCTGAGCTGATAGCAATTGGTTGGAAGCTTTGACATGGGAAAAGAGCACTGTTTGCAATGTTTTCTTCTGCTTGAGAGAAAATTATGTTTTTACAATGAATTATGCTCAACGAAAAAGAAAGTGGATGATTTATGTGTGCAAGCGATGGGTTGTTGAGATTGTGGGGTGCGAATTCATCTTCGCATGATTAGATCACTTGTCTCTTCTATGATTGTCACACATTAAGTATCTTCTTTATGGTGCATTTTTCCATCCACGTATACCTCATGATATACAACACCCTCCTATATCTCCTATATATATATATATATATATATATATATATATATTTTTTTTTTTTTTCAAAGTGGTTGGGCATGTTTAAGGTAAGAGTTCGACTCCTTAAATGAAAACTCTCAATCCTGATAATATTAGTCACTTTGGGTCTCACTCATACCATGATGGGGTTGGGTCAACTTCTTAAATGAAAACTCTCAATCCTGATAATATTAGTCACCTTAGGTCTCACTCATGCCATAATGGGGCTGGGTCAACTATGGCTCAGTAGGACTCAGGGGTCGACTATGTCTCCCTCTGCTTGCCTTTTTTTATTTTTTTATTTTTTATTTTTTATTTTTTATTTTTTATTTTTTATTGTTTAATTGGGAAAAAGAAAAGGACTAAAGGAAACATAGTGTAGGCACAATGAAGAAAAACCTTTTGGTGGACATAGAATGATGCCTAAAATATGGTCTTAAGACATTTTCTATTAACCCAATTGGATATATTACTGTAATGCAACTAGATTTTGGAATAGGCTTAGCCGTGTTGTGATTATCTTATTGTATTGACTTTGTTACTCTGCATTCAATAAGCATCAGATTATCCTAAAATAATTTAACCTCTTTATAAAATACATAAATATTATTATAGGCATAGATCGTCAAATATTTCTAAAATACATCTTCTTCTTTTTTTTTCTTTCTTTTTTTTTTTTTTCTTTTTTTTTTTTTTTTTATGTAATAAAAGAAATTGTAGGTTTTCAGAAATTCAAAGAAAATATCAATGAAGTTTGGCCTCTCAGTTCGTGAAATGGGAATCTAAATCGTTGTTACCAAAAAGTCCATGACCCATAAAGAATGTAGAAGGGCAAGAAATGTCGATTGAGTATAAAAGGTGGAGTTTTATATTGGAAAGATGTCACGTGTTGAGCGGTTAATATAGCATAGTTAAGCCAAAACTTATAAACTTAACATTTTTAATTTAATGGTGTCTCAACATGCTATATTATAGTTTAAAAACTTCACAATGTATTAATTTTCTTAACAAGTGGTATCAGAGCTGATAGTGATGTGCAGTATGGTAGATGATAATGATCCCTTTTACAAATAGAGCGGGGACGGTGTGCATGACACGGACAAGTGGTCTATGGAGTAGGGGCAACTGTGTATAGCACGAGCAAATCTGCATAGCACAAAAGTAATCTTGAAGGCAACCCATAAGAGGAAGAGAAAAAAATAAAGGTGTCGCAAGTGTAAAATGGTAATATAGCATAGTTGAGCTCAAATTCATATTATTTAAACTTTTGAAATGAGTGATGTTCTGGTTCCCAAATGCTATATTTTCGTCTCACTAGAAGACTCTCAAGATCTTAATCTCCTTACCAAACTCAACAGTCTCAAAGGCTTACTGAACTATCACCAAAATAGGCCTCAAAGTTCACCAAAGGATTTAACACTATGAAGGAGTAAGACATTCTAGGGAGATTGATACACATACACATACAGAGCCCAAGCTAAACAGTCACCCATATGCACATATACAGTGCCTACAATCTGACAGTGCTTTGCTAGCTAGGTACCATGCAATTAACATAAGAAAGATAATTTACTCACTTTTTTGCTGCTAAAATGGGCTTTGGTGGTTTTTTCTTCTCCCCTTTGTGCTGTTATTGGATGCTTTGCTCATTGCTAACTTGTCTTGGCTCTTTCTGTGACAACAGGTCAGAAATTGGCTATATAGTGGAGAAGCACCATAGGCTGTCCATATTTTTGTTGAAATGGTGCCTATATATAGATGGTGAACAACTATATATAATATAGGAGAATCATTTTGAAGTCGTCTTTGAATGGAGATTCTAATTTGGAGCTTTGTTTTCCAAATGTATCAATTATTATTAATTAGGAGAAACTTTCTGGGAAATGATGATGATGATTATTATTTTATCATATGTCCCCCTGGGGATTCCTCAACTGTTTCCTCTCTTGTAAAAAATGAGCTAATGGTTACTTTGTTGACCAGGAAGCAATCAAGCAATAGACCTTTTAGAATATAATAAAATTCTGCAGTTAGAGTAGAGTATAAGAGTTTGGCTATTGAAGTTACTGCATGATATCATTAATGAAAATCATTATTTACGGTTTGTTTTAATGCAGTAGGTGGATGTAACGGAAAGGTATGTTGTTTTTTTTAATGGGATTAATCCAATAAATTTACTTTATATGCCAAAATTGCAGAGTTAGAGATCAAGCAGCTTGTCTAAGATGCTAAGCTCACCAACTAGGGTTCAGAGGTCAAAAGTAGAATAAGTTTGGTAGCTACTTTGAACTGATATGCTATCCAATAAATCGTCTGAAGTTAATCTCATTCTTTTCCATGAAGTTAACCCTTTTCCATTCTTCTAGCTAACACTTTTCACTTTTCCCCAGTATTAGCTAAACTAAAAGCATCAAAAGGGTAAATTTTTCTTTTTCTCTTTCTTTCAAGGGATACATAGAAGAATATATCTTTGATCTCTCTACAAATCATGAGATGAAAAGAGCACCACGTACCAAGGCACTAAGCTCTATTTGAATGGTCTAAAATAGATGTCATTCTATCAATATTATAGAGTATATATTGTCTCATTACAGAATGTCCTGCTATTATATTTTTAACAGAAAAACAACAATAAATAGAAAAATATCACAAACTTGAAGGAAAGTCCAATGGTGGGAATTCTCTGGTCATTCAAATATCAGAGGACAGAAGGGTTAGGTGCAACCTCTCTCTTGTTGAGTAGTGTGGATCTTTCTTCATACAATCCATGTCCGTGATTCATGTCTTACTTTCCATTTTCGATGGAGGCTTTTTCAATCATCACATTTAATACATGCATATATATACACATACAGCCAGTCATTATCAATTTTTGGAGCCACAAATCATCGAAGGAAACTTCCCCAGAAAAGAGAGAAAGACAACACCGTCAAGGGACACGGGAAGTTGGCATTTTTTTTAAAAAAAATTTAAGTAATCAAATTAAAGAAGAACTACGATCAAGAACAACAGAGAAGCGCTGGGCAACCCAACAATAGGCTCGGAGAGTTGACATATTGGTCAATTAAAAAATTGATATCAACTGGATTAATTATGTTAGATTATCACTTATCATAAAAATTTAAGTTGGAATACGGTGAATTTGATTATTTAGTTAATATTCTAATACTCTCATTCACATGTGAAACCAAAAAACTTGTGAAATATTTTAACCGTACACAAAGGGTAAACTGTAAAGCCAAGGTTCAACTTCAAACCGGTCTCATATTGGGAAGATCGATGAGTAGGTCACATATACTGAGTGGTTTATAAAGACATTCATAGGTGCTAAGTTTTACATTGCTTATTTAATAGGTAAAACTTGGTTTGTTTTTAAGTGATTTAATAAAAGCTCTAAATTGATTAATCATTTTGAGAGTAATAGCACAGATGGGTCATTACAAATAGTATCAGAGCGGCCACCTAGTAACGCCACATGGTACTATAGCATTGCATGACATGGGGGGAGGAAAAAATTGCAACACCCCGGTTCTATATTGGAAAGATGAGTAGCCCACATAGAGTGTGTGGTTTATAAAGATACTCATGGGTGCTAAGTTTCACATTGCTTACTCACTGGGGAAACTCTAAATTGACTAGTCTTTTAATGGTGATAAAACAAATGTGACTAGCACTTTTCCTAAGTCATTATATATGTAACACCCCGGTCCTATATTGAAAAGATGAGTAGCCCACGTAGAGTGGGGGGTTTATAAAAATAGTTATGAGTGTTAAATCTCACATTGCCTAGTTATGTGAAACTGAGCTTTATAAGGAATTCTAAAAAAACTTCAAACTGACTAGCCCTTTTGAGATTATAATATTGGTCTGGCTAGAGTTTTTTCCCGGATCGATCGTTGCACAATACAATTATAATACCAGAAGGCCAGGCTAGTGATATTTGATCATCATAAGGCTTTTGTTGACTTAAATTGAATATATTTGAGCGAATTGAAGATCATGAGCAGTAGGGTTTCAATGGTGGGCAAGATGTTGCATAGTTGCATGATTTTGTCGTAAAATGGGTTGGACTTGGAGTGGGACATGTCGTAGGAGTATGTTTGAAGGGAATGCCTGGTGTGTCCCACTGCTACCCACCATTTTTTAGAACAATTAATGTCGGAGAAACGTTGAATTCCTGGAACTTTCCCAACACAAATTCAACAACAACAACAACAACAACGTCTATCTATATATTTTGGAAGATTGATGACCTTCAACTTCAAAGAAAAAGTAATCTCACATTTATTAAGCTGCCTGCTTAAATTTGACAACTTGTGTGATTTGTCAACTCTATATATATTTATATATTACTTTGACGGACGATTCCCTACTTATACGAAAAAAATATTTAAATATTTTAAAAAATTATTTAATTTATTGTATTCTTTATATATAAACCTAAATTTTGAGATAAATGATGATGTTATCATAATATCTTAAGAATTTCGTAATGAAATGGAGAATTAAAGAGAAAAGCGGAAGAAAGAGAGAAAATTGAGACAAATGATTTTAGGTGGTTCAATATTGTTGTTAATTAGATACCTACGTTCATAATCAGGGTAATTGCCCTAATGGCTATATTTTTCTCTTATTGCTTAATTGATCTTTACAATGAGTAATGCTATTTAGTAGATTATTATAAGACTGTCATACAATTTGATGAAGTAATAATGAAAATTTTCACGGCTACATCACTAAGTTGTATGACAATCGTATAGCAGTTTAACTTCGTACTAAATATAATTGTACTAACTTGTACAAATAAAAAAACAAAACCAATGACTGATTTGCACTGTCATGTCATCTTTGTTGTATGACAGTCGTATATATAACAGTTTACTAAATAGTATTACTCATAGGAAAAATATGGTAGGTGAATATTATACAAATAAGGTAATCAAATCACAATGATTACAATATATATATCACAAATATATAGAGAATAATCTAATAAGAAAATATAAACCCAAGTAATTAAACATATTCTAACAATATTAGACTGTAATAGTCTCAACTAAATCCAAGCTAAAATTTAGTTGTAATTGTATATATCTTGTTGGCACAACATCTTGGACCTACATGTAACCAAAGAGGCCCTTGGGATGCCATTTTTGCTCTTTTGGGGTCTCAATCTTTTGATTAGTTAGATATAATGATCAGGTAGCTAGGAAGGACCACTATGCCTACCAAAAGCTTTCCATTATTCAACACTATATATATTTCTTTGCTAAGTTTTCGGGCCTTCGATCTTATGAAATGATTATATATACTTGAAGCCACGTTTTCTAAACATATCCCTTCTTTTAAAGAAGTCATTATTCATATTCATAGTCCTCAATAATATCCCACTTTTCTGCTGAAAAAGTTAAGGTTGCTTTTATTGCCCATATATAAGAGAGACCTCGGCTTAATTGGAGGCTTAGACCTTTGCTTGTATAGTTGTCTGTTCGGAGAGAGAGAGAGAGAGAGAGAGAGAGAGAGAGAGGGGGGGGAGGGGAGGGAAGGACCACACTCCTAGCTAGTGCTCACTTTTAGGACCATGCCTCTAGTTGTCTTTACTCTCCAATCCAAAAGTTGATAAGGATTTTCAATAATTTGCTGTTTAAATTGTTAGTAGAAGAGTCTACAAAAAAGCCGGCCTAACCGGGATAGGATTGCTAGAGATCCCAATCCTATCTCCATGCACCAGTGATTTTCTCTTTTGAATATATCAGTTCATGTCAGTCTATAAAATCGTCATGTGTCTTTTAGAGTAAGATTTTTTCATTTGTATGTAAAAATCACATGAAATTATTAAAAAAATAAAAAATCATGTATTTTTCACATGCTCAAGAACACATGCATGATAGTCTGGTTTGAATTGGAGGAAATTCGATCTTATCCCGATTTGAAGGATTTTTTGGATTTATGCATTTTCACCTTATAAATATACTACACTACGTAGCATCACCCCTATTCACCTTTGAATTTGAATACTTAAGAATTATTTTCTCTAAAAATTGAGTCTTATGTCCAAAATTTAAGTTGATAGGAATAAGTGAATTTAATTATTTAATTAATATTTTTATACTCTCCTTCACATGTAAGCTTAATTTTTTTCATTAACAACTAAGGTCCAACACATGCAATATTTAACTAAAAATGGAAGATAAACTCCACTATTTTGATCAATACCATATTAAATTATCGCTTATTTCTAAAACTTAAGTAGATAGAATAAAGTAAATTAATTATTTAATTAATACTTTAACCAATAGTTCCAATTTTATTAGATGTCACCCCAAATAGCTTAGTTAATTTCCATCAAAATTCATTGTTTGTCGATCATTATAATTTAATAGAAGTAGTGTCTTATATTTTGTGGAAAAAATTAAAATGTTCCATGTTTGTTGAACATTGTATTAGATAAAACGAGGTTACAACGTTGTACGTATTAAATTTTAATTTCCATGTTTGTTGAACTTTTAGCCTCTAAATTTGTTGGAAAAAAAAAAAAACTACAATTTTTTTTTCCCTTTATTAATGAGGCCCTAAACAAAAAAAATGAAAACTTCAATTACCACCCATTATCTTTCATCACTTTTGCACGTTGTCAATGCGGAGCAAAATTGGTCATATTATATGATGGAATCAAAGAATGTCTAGGCAAGCTCAGATCGTGGAGTATTGAATATGTGAAGCGAAATGCCAATTATGCAGTTCATTTTTTTGCCCGAAAGGCAATTTCTTGTTTTATAGATAGAGTTTGGATTGAAGAAATTCTAACCTGTATTTATGGTATTGTAACCAAGGAGCAATGACTCCTGATGATTGAGTTTATCAATAAAGATAATTAAATTTGTTCAAAAAAAACTTTTGTAATCTCAAACCTTTAAACTTTAAAATGTGTCAATTTAAGGTCATAATCTTTCAATTGTTTGCAATGTCAACCCTTCCATCCAAATTCAATGTTAAATCCTAACGAAAAAAGTGAAATCTCCAAAATACCCTCATTTCTAAAAGGAAAAGGAAAAAAAAAAAAAAAAAAAAAAACGTTGCAAAAAATTGAAAGATTGTGACTCTAAATTGACAGATTTTAAAGTTTAAGGACATAATTGTAAAAGTGATAAATGATCAGGAATAGTGAGTTTCTTTTTTTTTTGAAAAAAAAAAAAAAATCAATATTGTTCGGCCTCCGTAAATTTATATTTCTAATTCTGTCTCCGGACATATGATCAAGTTGTCTCCACTAGGACCACTACTAATTCATGTATGGATGATGAAACATCACTCACCCACAATTTCAAAATAGGCTTCAAAATAGGCTTGAACAATTCAAAGTTGGTGTCACTTTAGCAAATATTGTGAGACAATCATGATGCCCATATGTAAATGGCTCTTTCGGGAGGCCAAGGTCACCATATGTTTCCAAAAAGAAGGGACCAGCATGCTACAACCCTATCATCATATATATCATATATATGAACCAAAGGACATGGTTATGTTTACCCTACAATCATATGCTCAATATATTGGATGACATCCACACATGATCTAATTATTGTTTCTTCCCATGGTATTGCAAAGTTTGTACCTTTTGCCTTGCCCTGATTAACTTTTATGGCTCAATTGTTTCTATCATTGTGGCTTTAATTTATTTTTAAAAAAACTTCACTTACATCCGTCGAAGTATAAGCGGTTTTGTAATTATAACTTCAAAGTTTAAAATGTTTTAATGTCGGTATCCTATATTTTAGTCATTTCTAGTTTCACCATTTTTTTTATTTTTATTTTTTGAAAAAAAATGAAAATTGTGGTAACCCAAGGCCATGTCGTGGCCCGTGGGTGAGTCCAAGGCACACATCTTTTGAATTTTATTTTATTTTTAAAAAAAATGGGGTACATTTAACAAAAAAAAAAATGATGAAATTAAAATGGACTAAAACATGGGATACCGACATTACAGATTTTTAAAGTTTGAAGTTTTGATTGCAAAACTAAAAGTGAAGTTTCCTCTTTCTTTTTCTGTACTCATTGTGTGCATGTACGACTAGTTCGGCTAAGAGTATTATTGTTTAAGTTTTTATTGTAAGTTTTCTTACAAACTGACACTGACAATCCATAATTGGTTAAATAATTTATACCATACACTCTTAATTATTTTACACATGATAAATTAATACGTCGGTTTGTAAAAAAATTATAGTACCCCGAACATTTTCCGACACCGTCTCTAAAGCCCTCCAAGTTGTGAGAGGATATGTTGGCCCGAAAGTGGCAGTTTCTTTTCTTTTCTTTTCTTCCCGTGATGGGTTTCTTCCAATTTGATGTGGGGATATTTATCTCTCTTTACATTATAAAGAGTTCAAAAGCACCTTTCGAGCTTTTAGGTTCCTCATGCAGGATCACAGATTGGCCTCTATATACCACTCTATAATTGTAAAAACAAAATGCACAAAGAGCAATTATTGATCTTTAAAGAGACCAAATTAACCCATGTGAAAAATGAAAGGAAGAAATTCACTTATAACCTTTGAACTTTCACTCATTTTAAAAGAAGGTGACTAAACTTTAAAATGTCTTAATTTAAGATATCCATTTTTCAGAAAGTTTCAATCTCAGTCATCCGTTAGAATTTTCCATAAAATCTTATCAAAATTTTCAAAATACCCCTGTGTTTATTTTTTTTTAAAATATATATATATAAAAATTTTCAAAGATTCAAGCATGGGTATTTTTGTAAGTTCTGTTAAATTCTAGCATTTTTTTTTTCCTAAAAAAATGGGTGTTTTGGAAATTTTGACAGAATTTAATAGAAAATTCTAATAGATGACTGAGATTGAAACTTTCTGAAAAATAGATACCCTAAATTGTGACGTTTTAAAGTTTATGTACATTTTTTTCCAAAATGAAATGTACCACTTGGAGATGCATATCATGATTTTATTAAGAGTAATGCTAAAATGAAAAGTCATGTTTTTCTTGTATCCTCCTAAAATTGACGCGACTTTCAAAATTGTCATTGGATCAAAATCCAATAGTAGTTTATCACAAATTCAATAATAATTTTAAAAGTCATTCAATTTTAAGAGAATATCCAAAAAAAGACATGAATTTTCCTTCTAACATTACTCTTTTGTTAAAAGAAAATAATAGGCAGATGAATTGGAAGAGTTTGCTGCGAGAAAAATGGAGGTTAATTAAAGACTTTATTTATTATCCATTGTCTCAGGTACCCACTAGTTAAGACTCATTTAGATTTCATCACTATTGTTGCTCCTCTTTTATAAGGAAGATTAGAACACGTGTCCCAATTTGAACGAACCAGTTGCAACTAGCTAGGACAAATCCCTATCATCTAACTCGGCCATTTCCCCACAAATTAAGGCAATTAATCACTAAGCAAGATGTTAATATACAACAGTAAATAGGGGCGGACTTAGGTAACAGGTTGGGAGGCTGATGAAGCCCTCCCCCAAATTTTTTAAATTACTCTTAAAAATCTATATTTCTATAAGGCGGACTCTCGAAAGTTGTTAGAGTTGTTTTCTCACAAGTGATAAGTTTGAAAGAAATGATTGTTGTACAACTCTTGACACAATTCTTGTGCAATTCCAATAACTTTTTTTCGAACTAATTATTGAATCTGTTTTGCTACAGGTGGGTAGAACATTCACAGCAGCTTCCCTACAGGGGATCTGTTCTCTAAGTTTTAGGAAAAATTTTTAAAAAAGTTACAAAAACCTAGGCTTGGCAATTTTGATATGACCCGCAAATCTGACACAAATATATAGGGTTTGGGTTTAGGCTATAACCCGTTTATGACCCGTCAACCCGTTTATGACCCACCAACCTGTTTATGATACGTTTATGACCCTTTTATAACCCATCAACCCGTTTATAACATATTTATGAAGCGATAATTACACATTTTTTTTACCAAATTAGTTAAATGGGTTGACACGCTAACCCGATGGGTTGACACGCCAACTAAATGGGTTGACATGGCAACTCGAATTGCCAAGCCTACAAAAACCCTTCCGCAACAGCTTCCCTAAAATTTTCGTTTCCCTGGGAAGTGAAATTCACTTCCCATTCAATTGTTTATTCCAAAAATATATTATCTCTCTCCTACTTTATCTTCTTTTTCCTACTTTTAATTAAAATAAAAGTAAAAAAGTAATATTTTAATGATATAGGGAAAAATAAATGGAAGTTGATGTGATGTGTTTTTTGATAAGGAAGTAAAAAGTAGTTTTATTCCTTATATTTAGGAAAAATGGTTGGGTAGCTGCTGTGAATGCATGCTCTAAATATTCAATAGTTGATCTTGTAAAAAAAAGTTGTACAAGAGTTATGCAAAAGTTATAAACGTATTATATCTCATATATATGATCGACATGCATATAGTAGTCTACTAAATAACATTTTACGGTTTTCATATCTTTTCGAGTAAAGAAGAGCGCGCTTCAATATCATCCACTAATGGATGACACATCTATTTAGTGGTGAAGTGGATTGTCATGGATGTCAAAATCTATATGCAAGTAGCGACCTTTTCAATTTCTTTTCCCAAAGGGAAAATCAAGATATCGCTTTAGGACGAGGATGATAATCCCTAGCAAATCCTATGCATATATATATATATGCCTTCTCATCCACTCAATTTCTAGTAGTTGATGTGTCATAATTTAATGTTATTCATTAGAATGACAGTGGAATTGATATATATATTATTATAATTAATAAGTGGTCCTAAATCAAATCCAAATATAGTGAATTAACCTAAACCTCTCAAAGTTTAAGGTTATAGAAAATAAGGAATTTAATTATTAAATTAATATTTTAACATGTTTACCTAGAGATCAGGTTCATCTGAAAATAGTTCATATTCTTTTTAAGACATGATCATATCAGATCGCCAAGTGAATCATTGCAAATACCGAAGAAGTTTATAACGAAGAGATAGAAATGCTATTTCTTCCTCTCTTATTCATATTCTATTTATCTCTATCTATTTTTTAAAAATTTAATAATTAAATATATATATATATATATATATATATATATATATATATATATATATATATATATATATATATATATATATATATATATATATATATATATATATATATATATATATATATATATATGACTCACATGTAAATTCACGGATCAATTGTTGGTTTAAAAAAAAAAGATGGGTATATTAGAGATCAATAAGAAACAGGAGAAAGATCAAAGAATAAGAAGATGATAATTTTACGGGCGGTTCGATGTTGGATACCTACGTCTATGGAAAAGCCCAAAAGGAATACACATCTTGCTCTTATTCTTAATGAAACTTACAATACAAAATACGCATATTTATAGAAGAATTGAAGTAGCTAAATAAAGTTAACGATAAGTATGGTAATTTTTTATTACTATATTTCAATTTGATTACGATCAATCCTCTAAAATATAATTATCGTATTATATATATATATATAGAACCAAACTATAATTGAATGGAGAGAGATTATTTACTGCATTATTTTATTTCAAAAACCCAAATCCAATAAAATGGAATGAGTTTAACAAGTGTTTAATTTCTTTTATTTACAGATGATCGACGAGTCTAATACAATAAAACAGCATCTCGATCAATCATGTGATTGCACGTACGTACTACTACTACTACTAAATTATAATTATAGGATCGACGAGGTTGTGGTAAATTAGGTTGTCATTAATTTGTGTCTGTAGTACTATCAAATTAGTACGGACGTGATCACGGCAATTGTATATATAAGTTCCGATCCTGTCGTCCCTTCACCCATGCATGAAAGTATGTACGTGAGACTCCCCATGCCTTGCAATTAATCCATTAACACATGCCACAACGTGCGGCTGTTTTCTATTTAATGGTGCTTTTAATTATCAGATCTAACCCCCCCCTCTCTCTCTCTCTCTCTCTATATATATATATGCAGAACTGCACATGAACATGGTGTATATATATATATATATATATATATATATATATATATATATATATATATATATATATATATATATATATATATATATGATATCTGGAAGGAATACAGTTTGTTTATTTTATATGGAATTGTGGGAAATGATCGATGCCCTTGTTTAGATATATATAATAACTGCTCTGCGAAAGATATACACGACACTTTTAGATCGAGTCGGTATGGACAGTTGATCGAAGATGCAAGCGAAGATGGCGCTCAAAGGTTTTAAATTGCAATATCTAAGGCACTTCAACAATCTTTGGAGTAGATATATATGAATGGAAGATTAACCCGTCTTTATTGGTGATATTGTATTTGTTGAGCAAGATGCAATTATAGACGCCCACACGTATAGATATAATAATTGCTTAGAGACAATTCAATAAATGGAATTATATAAGGTGATTGATTAAACCAAATAAATTAAATCTGGCATTTAGTGAAAAATAATTGGATCTTATTCCATTCAATCACAATTTGATAGGCACTCATCACCCAACTTATTCTATCATTTATACTACAAATTCCAGCTACACCCACATCAAATCATTCTATACATCATTAGCATCCTGGCTTAATTATATATTCTAATAGCAATTTACTCAAATCAAATCCATCAATCTGATTATTTTAAGGGTTATTAACAGGTTGTATTAACAGCTCATTACAAATCAAGTGATGCATATATGGTTGACTCCATGCCATGATATCTAGTTGTCATGGGGGATACAAATTTTTGGTAAATATATATATATATATTAACAAGAAAATTATCAAAGAATATATATATAATGCAGACCAAGAGCATACATTTTGTTCATTTTTCTTTATCTTTTTACTAAAGATGCAAACTTTGTCTAATCTTAGGCAAACAGGAAGTTATTGTTTAATTACATAAAGAAGATAAAGATGAAGTCCTTCTGCTAGCTTGTTAATTAAATAATTTAAATTTGTCAATTACTGGGGTTTACACTTTAAGAAAGTAAGATTCGTCTTTTTAAAAATAAAGAAATTAAAGTAGCATATCAAATATATGTGGATGACCCTTTATAAATAATAACTTTGGTAGTTTATGTAAAAACAAAGACCCAAATATTTTTCGGTATTTGGCTTATATGGAAAACGGCCGGCGGCTTCCGACAACCTTTAACGGCGGTCCGGTGAAATATATATGGCAATTTGAGAATGAGATGTTCAAATTCGAAAAATAGTTTGCAATTTTTTGAAAAGCTAAACCATTTTACGAAAATTAAAGAAGTTTTTCTTGACTGTTATCTTCCGTCGTCGCATCAAACACTAGAAAATACAGAGAATATTTTTCAAAAATCATTTTAAATTGAAAAAGATAAAGCCTTAGACGAGACAAGCACAACTGAATCAGTGATAGATCAATCTCTTAGAACATTCATATCCGGTCTTTCAAACATTTTTTCTTCTTCTTCAAATTTTGAAGAACCACACCTTCAAATCGATCACCATACGTTCTACTCTTTTTCATCCTTCATTTTAAAGAAAATGTTGGAAATCCTTCATATTTTATTTATTTATTTTTCTCTTTTTAACTAATAAAAAAAAAAACCCTAGATCTTCATAGTACTCTCATCTCTCTCCAGAAACTTGAATATTTTAATGGAATAAAGAATAAAGTAGGGGAAAAAGAAAGAAAGAAAGAAAAAGAATCCATGGGATGGAGATTTTTTTTTTTTCTTTTCAAAATGATTCTTTAAATTAAAATAGAAAATTTGGGATTGTTGTTGTTCTAAATACTCTCATAAGATTCATTAAAAAAAATTTGAATTAATTGGAATCTGATTGTTGAGCTGTTTAGCTCTAGCTACCACGAGTGTGGGCCAAAGGTTGGCAAAATGTCATCGGCCTGAATGAAGTGGTTAGATACTTGGCTTGGCCGACTCCCCTCTATGGCTGCAATTTTAGTATTAAAAGATTGAAATGAGATCAAAACAAGAGAGAGCTTCTATAGCCATAGAAGAGAAAAAGGGCACCCTCTTTTCTTATTTCTTTATTCGTAGGAGACCATAACAGAATTTAAATTACACTCTTTCATACTAACCCAATTAAGTTCTCTAAGCACCTTGCCTGCCTTAGAATCAAATGAATTAATTATTTTTAAACTAAGTTTACCACATCACTTGACGGCTGCCAACCAACACCTATAGGGCCCCAACTGTTCTCTCATAGGGTCATTGTAAAAAGAGAAGAAAAGGTAAATACTTGAATGTATAAGCTTTCAACTTTTTCGGACATTTCATAGAAGCTTGGCTGCGACCGAATCGGGTTTAGGGTACGGGTTATAATTTGGGTTCATGTCGTGTCGAATCATACATATATGATTATATGAGTCGACACGAATATGATCCATTTACTTAATTGGGTCAAACTTTCAATTCTGACATAGCTCATATAATTCGTTTAATAACTCAACTTCTTATTGTATATCCAATCAAAATAATATTACAGTTCAATAAAGATCATTTAAATAAACAAACATGTGACAATTGAAAAAAAAAAAAACAAAGATTGCATTCTATCAAATAGCATGATAAAGCTTCATCATAAAGTATCCACATTAGTTAATAACATAATTAAAGGATTTCAGATATATGGTTAGGGTTTTTAGGTGTAAAAATGCAATTTAATAATACGAGTTATACAGGTTAAATGGATTGGCACGAATTTGACACGTTTGTAATTGAGTCTTATCGGGTCAAACCGTTTTGATCCGAACCCTAATCGTATAATTCTGTATCTTATTCGTATCAAGTTTGTAGGTCATGTCAAACATTATCGACTTAATTTAGGAATTGCAGAATCATTCATTTGAGGGGGCTAATTATTAGGTCTTTGAATCTTTTGGTTCATGGCACAGCGTTGGGCTAGTGAATTGTTTTCTAAAATGCAAATTGGGTGAGGAAACACTAAGCCCATCCAACTTGCCTAGTTGCGACCTCACCCCACCCACCACCATCAAGTCCCAATAGCCTATTCACCCACATCCTGCTGGCTGCGACCGTCGGTACCTAAAAGTCAATTAGGACCATCTTTTTGGTGTTTGTATATTATAGATAAGACAAAGGGTATCCTTGAAACAAATTAATTCCAAATTGCATTCCTATTGTAACTTTTTGCCTCAACCCTTAAGATAATGTATCCTCAAAAGAAACCTTCCCTTTTTTTTTTTTTTTAAAGACTCCAACTCTTTTACATGATAAACATAAAAGACAGTCAATTTTTTACACGACTCGAGTACTCAATACCAAATTAGTGAATTAGAGTTTTATATAATCGGATTCAGGTCAATTCGAGCTAACCCGAATTAACCCATTTAATAAATAGGTCAATCACAGATCAACTCGCTTAACCCATGGTCAAATCGCATAATCGGTATCAATTTTTTTTTACAACTAAAAAACAAAACCCTTAAAAGGCTAAAGTTCATATAATTTTTTTTATTTTTTTTTCCATTTAAATTCATGTATAGGTCGAAATGAATCGAGTTGAGATCAATCAAAAAATGCATGTTTATTAATTGAGTTATGTGGCGTCCGGTCGGGTCAAGTCCACTCAAAATGATATGTTTCTTAAATAGATTATGCGGGTCGTGTCGGATCAGCACTTTATTTAAATGAATCGTATAAAAGTTTATGAGTTCGATCTCTTTAACGAAATGGATTAGATTCAAGTTGACCCATATCGAATTGACCTGTAATTCGATTCGAACGGACAGCACGAACCCTAAATAAAGTCATACAAATTGGCACTGAACAGAACAAAATTACAGTAAAAACATATTTTGCTTGATAGGGATTATGAATGAGATAAGAATTATGAGCAGAAAAGGGAAAAGAAGAGATTAAAATGAGTGGGAATATAGAAAGAGAAAGTGAAAGAAACTGAAAAACCAAACGAAGGCTACGAGGCTACAAGCCAACAGCACTCACTCACACACAAAGCACAACACCATCCAACCTTTTTTCCCGTAACGCGCCTAAGATCCTCTCTCTCTCTCTCCGCTCTTATTCCTTCAACAACCCCCCTTTCCCTTACCTTCAGTCTCTGTCTTCTCCTTCTCCATCTTTGACACGCTTTCTCTGAGTTCATACCTCCTCCACATCTCCAATCGCTGCAATAACCAAATATAAAAGATTGGGATTTTTTCAGAGGGTCTTATCATCTACCAGATCTAACGCAGACGCCCATCTCAGCCACAGAATAGACCCTTCTTTCTGGCTCTCGTTCTCATCGGATAGATCCAAACCCAGAAAGGATAAAGTGAAAACAATGTCACAGGCTTTCTCAGATGACAATTTCATCGACCACTTCGACCGATTACCGGACTCCCTCCTCCTCCTCGTCTTCAACAAGATCGGAGACGTGAAGGCTCTCGGCCGCTGCTGCGTGGTGTCGCGGCGCTTCCATTCGCTTGTTCCGCAGGTCGAGAACGTGGTGGTGCGGGTCGACTGCGTTATCTCCGACGATGACTCGTCCTCTTCCTCTTCCCCTTCTTCGGCTGAGAAATCGCGCAATCCCTTTTCCAATCTCTTCCGCTTCGTCTTCTTGGGCACCATCGTCAAGCCCTTCCAGTTTCTGACCCAGTTCCTTGGCGGACCCAAGAGGGTCTCGTCGTCTTCCGGGTCGCCGGGCTCTTCCTCGTCGCTGTCCCTCGCCGATGACGGAGACTCCGACCAGGGCGCCGTGACCCATCACTCACCGACCCAGGTCCTCAAAAACTTCGAAGAGGTTCGGTTCCTCCGGATCGAGCTTCCCAGCGGCGAGCTGGGCATCGAAGACGGTGTTTTGCTCAAGTGGAGGGCCGATTTCGGGTCCACGCTCGACAATTGCGTGATTCTCGGTGCGTCGTCGGTGGTCCTCAAGGCGAAGATTCCGAACGACAATGCCACAGATGGGTCTTGCGCGAATAGCAATGGAAGTGACGATAACGGAAGCATACCCGAGTCGTTTTACACGAATGGGGGTCTGAAACTGCGCGTAGTTTGGACGATCAGCTCGTTGATCGCGGCCTCGGCGAGGCACTACTTGCTCCAGCCGATCATTTCGGAACACAAAACGCTGGACAATCTGGTGCTGACAGACGCGGATGGGCAGGGCGTTTTATGCATGAACAGGGACCAGCTCGAGGAGCTGAGGGTGAAGCCCCTCTCGGCCTCATCGGCGTCGAAGAGGACCCAAGTGCCTGCGCTCAACATGCGGCTCTGGTACGCGCCGCACCTGGAGCTGCCCGGTGGGATGGTTCTGAAGGGCGCGACGCTGGTGGCAATTCGGCCGAGTGAGCAGTCGGTGGTTAGGAAGGAGGTGTCCGATGTGTCGTGGGTTTCGACGGCCTTTGAGGAGCCCTACGGAACTGCGGCGAAGATGCTGGTGAAGAGGCGGACTTACTGTCTTGAGATGAACTCCTTCTGAATGCGAGCGATGGGATCTGAGGTAAATTTTGCGTCTATTGTTAGTGGTAGTGAAGAGAATTGAGTTTCTTTTTGGCTCGAATCGTGTGGTGTTGATTGGGTTTTGTGTAATGCTAATTGGGTTTGAATGATTATAGAGTGGATAGTTCATGCGTTAACCATCTGAAGGCGTTAGCCAGGAAACAATCACAGTTTATATGATAGATGGAAGACATGTTTGATTAGATAGTATTTTTGGCTTTGCATATGGTCTTGTTGTTCATGTGATGGATCTTTCAATATTAAAGAATCCTAAGTTTTGGCAATCTTAAATTTTACTAAGCTTCTAGTGTGGTTATAGGGAGAGCTCATTGTTTTGAGTAAGGTAGGCACTTGATTGTTTATGGGAGGTGGAGAATCAGAAAACAAATATTGTAATGGTTATGATATAAATGAAAAAGTAGCGCAATATGTATTGGTTAAATATCTGGAATAAAAGTTGCACATAATATAAATGTGTCTGTGTCTGTCGTTCATCACTTGATTCTACATATGCTGCAGTTTCCTGCATTGTTTTTGGGTTTTAAATTTATGGTTTTTGTCTCTTTCTTATTTTTTTATTGAATAAATAAATCTGAGGTTACTCATGAAGTATTCTGTACACTCTTCTCTTACTATGAAACAGGGTTTTCCAGGGAAAGCACAATCATTCAAGAGGTGGTGGAATTTACTTGTTTTTGGCAAAGAAAGAATTAGAAGACACAATTTTGCGTTGCGAGTATCTCAAGTTGGGTGCCAATCCATCTTGCTTTGAACTGCCACTGAAACACCAATCCTTGCTTATTAAACACGCGCTGCTAATCTCTCACCCCTGGTGCTTGAGGTGATGGTGGAACTGCATCTGCTGGTGTTTTAAATTTAAGGCATGTGCTTGTAAGAGTGCAAACATGCAACTAAATGCTGTTGTAAGATCTTTCAGTTTGTAGTCATTTACTTTCTTCAATCGTCTCTCTGTATGTGAATATTGTAGGTACAAATACGTTATGCTCCTGTTATACTTATAGAGCAATGTACTGTGCTTTATGCTTCAAATGATTTACAGTTTAAATCACCCATAGCAGTGGTAAAATGGCATTTGCATTTCTCTGCTCTTCATCCCTCTTAAGTGCTTTTAGATGACTTAATTGGAATACGTGGACTTTGGGCGGGGTTGGGAGAGTAAAGCAGGTCTAGTGCAGGAGCATGTGTTGTGATATGGCTCTAATAATTGTGTAGCAGGATTATTGAAGCCATAGTGAAGTCTTGAAGCTTTTCTTTCTTTGGGATGCATAAGATATTATGTTACTGCTTCACAGGATCAGAAGATGTTAGCTCAACATACGAGGTTCCTAACTATGGTGTGTTTGGAACACAATAAAGCTTTACCAAATCATGAGCTCCATCTGCTTCTTGGTAAAAAATGAGTTGTGAGATGATTGGTCATTGTGTCTTTTGGTCTTCTGCTGTTCTTTGAATAAAATTGCTTTGGATTATTGAAGCCATAGTGAAGTCTTGAAGCTTTTCCTTCTTTAGGATGCATAAGATAGCATGTCACTGCTTCACAGAATAAAAAGATTTTAGTTAGACATTGGAGGTGTTCCTAACTATGGTGTTTTTGGAGAATTTGGATCCACTACAATTTTCGATCTGCCGCCTTGTAGGGAGCCGGGGTAATAACAGGATCCCCAATTTTAGGGATCCCGGTCCCGGTCCATTTTTGGAACCCAATAAAGCTTTACCAAATCATGAGCTCCATCTGCTTCCAGGTAAAAAAATGAGTTGTGAGATATGGCTTGACAAAGGCTGGTGCCGGTCCATTTTTGGAACCCAATAAAGCTTACCAAATCATGAGCTCCATCTGCTTCCAGGTAAAAAAATGAGTTGTGAGATATGGCTTGACAAAGGCTGGTGATAGGAACTCAGCAGTGCAGGTATAGGTGAAGGTGGAGGCTGCCCTGCCTTTGTCTCATCTTTTGTTCCAATGCTCTTTAGCTGCCCACGTTACACCTGACATCTCATCCAACGCATTGATGGTGTGATGGGTTTTCACAGAATTCACTCTCACCTAACCTCTTTTCTACACTACAAATATGAATTGGTTTCTCGTTTTTCTACTGAAGCATAACGAATCCAGCATTCAGTTAATGCTCCCCAAAAGATATTTAATTCGCTCGGCTGCCATCTTTCTTTTGCTGTTTTCGTTGAAGCAATTATACAAACATGCAATCTGCCATATTCATTGACGACGGACAGACCATATTTTGCCTCTGCTCCAGATACAGTTCAGAAACAACCATCACATCCACTAATCCACATGCAAATTACTGATGTCCTTCCCTGCTCAGGCCAAGTCAATGCTCGTTGCAGTGCAGTTGTCATTTAGCTAAGCAGGTTGTGTCGTCTAATTTCTAAAGTTATTTGGACCATCAATGGTCAAGGCCAGCTGGTCTACTTCGAGCATATTCCAATTCAGGAAAATGCCATTTTTACGAACTTTCACCTCACATGGATTTTACAGAGTTTCAGGTTTTTAAAAATCAGGAAAATTCAAGACGATATTATTTAAGATCTTTCTAAAACATGTGTGACATAATATTATTTTTCTGCCGTCTACTTGGAGTGGTAATTGGTGTTCGCGTTTCAGGTTTGGATCGTGCCGAGACATGAATATAAGACTACTGTATAGGTCAGCTATAACCCGATTCATTAATTAAACAAGCTAGACGCTTCAACATTAACCCATTAATTTTGTGTTGGGTAGGTATTGGGTTCATAAGTTGAGTCAAAATTGTCAGCTCTAAATGTTACACGTCGGGCTCAAGTCGTGTCTAAATCAATCTTAACTTGACCTATTTAATTAAACCGATTAAATCCCTCAACCTTAACTTGCTTCTAATGGAAGTCTTTACTCATTAGGGGTTATTTTAATCACTACTAGACAACATGGCATGTAGATTCGTGGTGATTCGATAAGTTGCTGTAATGGGCTAGAAACCGAATTCACTTCACTACAAATATTTTGCATTATTAAAAACAAACACTGATTCGGTCTGTTAAATTGACATATATTCTTAGAGCACGTGATACTCACCTACTCTGTTAATTTTATTAAAAATATTTGTGAAAATTAAATACTCTAAGAACATACGGCTACTTAATAGACTGAGTTAAAAGAAATTAGTTCGAACCAAGTTTGAAAAACCACTTTGTCTAACTGGCACCCATATTTTTGCAAAAGTAGAGGACTAAAACTTCAGTCCTAGAAGCAACCAGTAACATAATCAAATGAGAGAGAGAGAGAGAGAGAGAGGGAGAGGAATAGAGAAAGTGAGATTTGGGGGGGTACAATAACTTGTTTTTTATTTGCATGTTTAACTTTTTGTTGTTTGGAATAAGCCCAATGGAATTATAGTTGAGAATGATGGGGTAAGGCTGTTTGCAGGCATTGTTTGATAGTTAGAATTTGAGCTTAAAAAATGAGCATTAGCCATTACTTTTTCCATCAATTAGCTGGTTCTGCCTCTGCCTTTGCCCCTTGCTCTTGTTCACATGAGGTATCCACGTGAAATAAAGTCTTTTGACTCAAAATGGAGCTCACACACTCCATCAATCAGATAGTGCTGCAAATACCCATCTCTTTTTCTTTTATTTTTATTCCGATTGGTTCCAAAAAATAATTGAAAATCAAGTCTTTTTTGTCATTGAATATGCAGATAAATCCAAGTGGGGGGAATCACATGAGAAATAGAAAGTTTCAACAAGCCCCACAGGTTTGCCTATTTTCCGGCAATGGTTGTGATTGTGTGAGCAGAGATAAAGTGGTGGAAATATAATTCCAATAAATAAATAAGAAGTAATCAAGGCATTTGTCCTTCTCTTTAGCAAGCAGCAGAGTAATTGGTAAGTTTAGGGAATATGAACATAATGGTCAGAGCCTTGATGATTACATTCTCATGCTTCTCCTGCATGTTTTTTCAAACATTTCAAGTGGGTGTTTCTGACTTTTTGAGCCCTCTTACAAATCTCAAGGTGGGGGGTGGGGACTTTAGATTAAAATGGCCAAAATTCTTGGTCCTGATTTTAGCATATATATATATATATATATATATATGCTGGTTTTGTATGAATTGGGATCAATGCACTTGTCCTCTTTTGTTCATTAGAATTCTTGGTCTTGATTAAAGGTTGGGAAAGGTATCAAATAGAAAGGCAACTGGCCTATATTCACTCTTACCACTTTCAAGAGCTTTCCTAAATCCTCTCTAAAGCATTCTTAGTGAGCTTTTTATGGTTTAGCCAAATTTTAGTTAAAAAATTTACTTTTACCATTTTAACTAGCCACTTTTTAAGAGCACCACTAACCAAACTCTCTAAATATTTCTTTACTTCACTAAATTTAGAAGAAAAAAAAAACCCAAAAACCTTCCGACTTCGCTACATCTTCCATAAACTACCGTTCAGCCAGAGGCGGAGCTAGCACTGCTGTTGGGGGTCCTCAGCAACCCCAAACGTTTTTAAAATGCTTACAAAAATATTATTTTTATACTTTGGCCCCGATCCCATCTGATATAAATTGTTTTAGATTATAATATTGAAAGCAATGTTTAGTGGCTCCGTGGTTGAACCTCATTTTTACTGAAATTGGGGGAGACCCCTTATCCACATAATTTTTTACTCTTAAGGTCTTTGCATTTAGTAATATTTTAATTACAAAATTGCGGTTACCATAGGGTCAACCACACAAATTAGATGAGAATATAACATAGAAAATTAGCTATCTTTTTGCTTCTAATCCTTCTTGTTTCTCACATACATAACTATTTCTACTCTTACATTCTACATCAAATTAATCGATTTATAACTTATGATATGTAATTTTTGTGTACATCTAGGACTTATAAGTTAGTATGAAATTAAATTTAAGACTTTTCTGTTTTTGTGTACATTTCATTATTTATCAAAAAAAAAAAAAAAAACACTTGTGCGCGCGCGCACGCGCACACACACATATATAGTGAGACTATATTTATTTATGTAAGCTCGGACCTCTCACACAAGAAATCCTAGTTTTGCCCCTGCATTCAGCTACAGTGCCACCCGATATATACATCTTCCCTAAACTACCATTCAGCTACAGTGTCGCCTAATATATCAGGTGACACTGTAGCTCACCCTATCATTATTTTAATCATGAAAAAACGCTTCTATCTCTTCTGCCTTTCTGATTCACGCCTTTCCCTCTTTGCTGCAGTTGCTGCTAAAAAAAACCAAACCAACAAATATAGTTTGATTATGCTTCAGTTTCCTGCATGGTTTTAATTACTTGATTGGGTGCCGAGCCATCTTTGCTTTGAACTGCCACTGAAACACCAGTCCTTGGTTATTACTATTCACACATGCACGATGCTAATCTCTCGCCCGTGGTACTTGAGATGATGATGGAACTGCATCTCTGCTGGTTGTTTGAATTTAATGCATATGCTTGTAAGAGTTCAGACATGCAACTAAATGATGTTGTTGAGTTCTTTCAATTTGTAGTCCATTTACTTTCTTTAATATCGTCTCTCTGTATGTGAATATTAATGTAGGTACAAATATGTTATGCTTCTGTTATACTTATATAGAGCACTGTACTCGTTCTGCTTTATGCTTCAAATGATTTTAGGGATAAATCACTGACGTAGCGGAAGACTTGGTAACTACAATCAGAAACGTCTACGTCTTCTGACCAAAAGATAAAACGAGTCCGCAGAGTTAAAAGAATAATAAACTCCGCAGAGGTATAAACTCAATGGTCGTTGTTAATTACATGCTACTACCTTCTATATTAACACTAAAACAACGCTTGAAGATCAAATAAACCTACTCCTGGTAAAAGAAGTAAACTTAATTCTAGTAAAAGACATAAACCAAATCCTAGTAAAGAAAGGACATAAAATCCTAATTAAAGTCAAATAAAAGATTTTCAGCTTGGTGGTCACGGATTCTCCTTCTAGAATATTTGCCATTAATGCATGCGTCAGTTGTTCACGATCTATCCGCACTTTCCTTCTTGATCACGATCGCCTTTCGGGATCGCTACTTGGAAGCGTCCTACATCAATCACTCATAACAGTGGTAAAATGGCATATTTATTTCTGTGTTCTTCATCCCTCTTATGTGCCTATAGATGACTTAATTGGAATACATGGAGTTTGGGCGGGGTTGGGAGAGTAAAGCAGGTCTAGTGCAGTAGCATGTGTTGTGATATGAGGTTCCTAACTATGGTGTGTACGGTTTTCTGCTCTTCTTTAAAAATTTCTTTGGATTATTGAAGGCATAGTGAAGTCTGGAAGCTTCCAAACTATGGTGTGTTTGGAACCCAAGAAAGCTCTTACCAAATCATAACCTCCATCTGCTTCTAGGTAAAAAAAATGAGTTGTTTCTGTGAGATGATTGGTCATTGTGTTTCTGGTTTTCTGCTGTATTCTTTGAATAAAATTGCCATTAATTGTCTCATCTTTTGCTCCAGCGCTCTTTAGCTGCCCACGTTACACCTGACATCTCATCCAACGCATTGATGGTGGGTTTTCATAGAATTCACTGAAGCATAAGGAATCCAGCATTCAATTAATGCACCCCAAACAGGCATATCTGCCATATTCTGAAGCCTTTGCTCCAGCTACACTTGAGAAACACCCATCACATGATTCACATCCACATGCCAAAGTCAACCCTGCTTTCAAAATGGGTGGTTGCATGCTATAACTTCTGAAGCTATTTGGGCCACCAATGGTCAAGGCCGGCCGGTGAAATCATACTACTTTTTCTGCCATCTAAACCGGAGTTTTTTGAACCACGTACTCCCAGTGGATCATGCATTTCTTCTTTTTAGCTAAAATGACTAAGCAAATCCTTAATTAGTGTCATGTGGCGTGATGCTGCATGTACACCAACGCATAGTTTATTTATTCATTTCTCTCTCCCTCTCTCTTTCTTTGAACACTATTCATTTCTGTCTTTCCCTCCAAGGCTTCCAAACTCATTGACCAACTTACTGAATAATAAAGATATATAGACATAAACCTATTACAGATCCTCGTAGGAATGAATTCTTGGTTCAGTTCAAACAATATTGTCTCAAGTCAATGCAATCCTGATGATGGCTTTCATCATAACCTTGAAGTTATCTCTAGTTCTTGTTTGGTTGTGAAAGATAAGGAAACCGGCCAAGACAATATGAATTAAGATTAATATATGCTGGGAAACTTTTCCTATGTCTAAATTACTACATTGTTTATAATAGTGGGTGGGGTTCATGATGTTTGTTTGTCTTCTTCGTGGCATGCAAAACTAGTCCTTTGCCTAATATTCCTTGATGTTGAGATTTTAAAAAATATTTTTACAAATTCGGAGCCATTTTAGTGTATTCCTCTTTTTTTAATGCTGTCTTCAAATCTAATAAGTTGGAAGCGTGAAATAAGAGCATCTTGAGTAATAATAGCCAAAGTAAATATTGAAAAAGTACAATTATCTAATTTAGCTAGTACTGCTTTTTCTTTATCCTCGATCTCCAACAGATTTTATATTCTACTCTTTACTTGCATTTAAATATTATTTTTCATTCTTTTTTTATTATATTTTTGCCAACACTCAATGAAAGATAAAATATTAAATTTCTACACATTTTTTTAGCTACACCGTATGAATGTTGCACCAGTTCAATATTCTAGCAAAATTACACAATTAAAGCAAAGTAACCAAAAACAAAGCAATTGATTATTATTTAAAAACAAAAAAAACAAAAAACAACAATGCAAAAGAAAAACAAAGCAACTAGAAGCATACAATAAAACTAATAATTCTTAAGATTGACCATGCAACTACCACATGTGCTTGATAAGTTCGGATTGCAGCTAAAAATGAGTTTGATCGTATCTAATGTTCACATTCCTTTTAATGAACTCCAGAAATCTAAGGGTATGCTCGTGAGAAATTTGTACATAAGGAATTTCATCGATTTGTTCATATTCAATGTCACTAGTATCGTCAATATTTCGTTCGTCTTCAATAATTATATTATGCATTATTATGCACGCTTTTATAATAAAAAGTGGGTGGGAAAGAGAGTGGGATACATGAAGATCATATTGTTTTACTTTTACGTTTTCTCAATATTTAATTAGTAATTGAATGAAGCCTATTCACTATTCATTCTATAAGGAAAATAGCCGCTTGGCCTCTGAATTGGAAAAAAAAACTTGATAATAGTCAAATTTAACTATTTTGAGGCATTTGACTAGCCCTAGAGATGCTCAAGGATTAATTTATTTTCTTCATTTTTTTTTTAAAAAAAAGGTTCTATTTTTCTCATTGTTTCAGGAAATATATTAATACAAAACTCGATCTAAGGAAGGAACTCACAATAAGGTTAAAAAAAAAAGATGCATTTAATCATAGATGTTTCCGTCATATAAAAATAATCGGACAAGAACTCACATCTATAAATAAATGAGAATAACTTCTATTCGGTGGTGGCAAAAGCCAATGCCTTTCTGCCCACTAATAAGAGGTTGACATATCAGCATGGAACAAAAAAAAACACAAAAAAGGTAAATGTTGGCAAAACACCGGATCATCCCTCCTTTCACCTTAAACAAAAACCAAAATTCCTCACAGCCACAGAGCCACTGCCCCACGCGGCCACGCCGGACACCGAGATCGGCAACTCCACGGCCACGCCGGACACCCGAGATCGGCAACTGCACGGACGAAGTGACGGAACCGAACCAGGTGGGTAGTCCCGTCCGCTCTTCTTGGACCCAAAGTTGGCTGGGGGTGGCCGCGCGGCTACCCCCGATCCATGGGGCGGCCGCGCGGCCATCCTCGGGGTCTAGGGGTGGCCCGATGGCCATCCCAGGCCCTGCGCGGCCACCCCCGGCCACTGGGAGGTGGCCATGCGGCCACCCCCGGTCCATGGGGCAGCCGCACGGCCATCCCCGGGGTCTAGGGGTGGCCTTCGAGCCAACCCTAGATGGATCTAGGGCTAGCCTGATGGCCACCCTAGGCTCTGCGCGGCCACCCCCGGCCACTGGGGGGTGTCCGCGCGGCTACCCCTGGTCCATGGGGCAACCGTGCGGCCACCTCCGGGGTCTGGGGTTGGCCCGAACCTAGGGTGGCCTTCAGGCTAACCCTTCAGTCCGGGTCGACTCCGACTCCGCCGGCAAGCCCATTGGTGGCGACTCCGGTTGTGGTGGCAGTGGTGGCGGGTTGGGTTGGGTAGGCGGTGATGCAGAACGAGGATGGGTTTCAGCGGGTGTGATTGGGTGTTTTCAAACTATGGTGCTTTGGTGTGCTAAGCTGACATGTCGACTGATTATTGGTGGATAAAAAACCCATGTTTTTTGCCAAGATCGGACAGAAGGGGCTCTCTAAATAAATATATCCAGGTATATAAGATATTGGAGGAAAACCCAATTTATTTGCATTACAATATTCATGTACCAGTTCACAACAAATGAGTATTATAAAAGATAAATGTTTTTTTTTGTATTTTCTCATCCTTCTTCTATTCTCTTATTTTGCTGTTTGCAATCTACGGATCGAATTGTTGATTTTCAAAATGGTCGGATGTGATCTATTAATATACAACTCATCAAATTTATTTAAATATTAAGCTTTTTAGGAGAATGGATGATTGATTTAATATGACATCAAAACAGAATTTTTGAGTTTGAACATAACGATAACAGTTTATCTTCCATTTCAGTCAAATATTTCACATGCCAAGAGGTACATAAGCACAGCGGTTGTCATTACTTCAAAAGCTGAAGCACAGTAGCACCAATACATGCAACAGCCCATTTTCAGGCACAAAGGCTAAAGATGATACTCCAGAGCACTAATGGATGCAAATAACAAGTAAAAATCCAAAGCCATATACCAGTTTTCTAGCAAGAAATGCACCACTGAAAAGTGGAACAACCAAAAGTGTAGGACAATTGGATTTGATGTCAGAGAAAATGTCATGGAAATGAGTACAGTTACAGAAACTGGAGATTCATCACAAGACCTTCTTGCTGATCAACTAATAGTATAGTACAGACATATCCAGAGTAGATATTGAAGAAGAAGATAAAGAATTACTTCAATTGAATTGTAAGTAATATTTCTTCAAAACACACAAATGCAGCGCAGGAGTAGATAAATATATGTATCCAAATATGTGAATGCAAGCCGAATGACTTGAAATTTGCTTAAACAGACAAAACAACATCAGAAGCACAACAATAAGGTATCAACCGATGAAGGGAAGGCCATGCATTTGCTCACGTCTTGCCGCTGCTTCTTCACTTTCCTGCATTAGAAGTTGCCAAACCATAAGCAATCGGAAAAGATGAAATGTATTAGGTATTTGTTAGCCTGTTTAAATTGAGTAATAACAGGGTTTTTGTTATTGAAATTAGCCCACAACAACTTCAGAGAGGTGAAAACATGTGGATTTAAACAAACTAAGCAATCAAGCTTACTCACACAAACAGACCCCCAGCATGCAAACATTTTATCCCATGCATAGCTGAATTAATGATAAGCTTGAAGAATATACATGCAACCAAGTAAGCATACAAATCCAAGATAACAAGATAATCCACACCATTGGTATTTCTTAAGTAATCGTCATTGAAAAGCAAAGGCGCAACTCAAGTACATAGGAAATATATAAGAGAAAGCATTGTTAGAATATAATTAAAAGACTAAATTCATTACTTCCTATCAGTTTAAACTTTTAAGATTAGTGGTGATTTAACATAGTATCAGAGCTAAAGATCTTAAATTCACACTTTGTCTCCTTCATTCACTCCCATTTCAATTAAATATTTCATGTGTTGGGCATCACTTATTAAAGAAAAATTTGAGTCAACAAGTGAGGAAATGTTGGAATATAATTAAATGGTTAAATTCATCATTTCCTATCAGTTTAAGCTTTGAGATAAGTAATGATTTAACAAACATCTAACTAGAAGGAAAACAAAACAAAACAAAAAAATCATGAAAACATTGGTATTTCTTAATGAATGAAGAAAAGATTCTGAATAAATCTTAATTTGCTCTTAATTCAAACTGGAATGGAAATTTTTCTAATTATTTCTATAATTTTACTTTTGCAAGAAAGAAAGAATCATATAATTTATTTTGATGAATAAGAACGAATCATAAAATAAAAGTAAATGAGATAAGTAAATTCATTGATAACTAAATTATAAATGTGAATCATCTGTCAAGAAATTGTTACATGATAGTAATAATCTTCTGATATTCATATCTACACGATAGTTACATATGTCAGTACTAATTGCGTATTAAATTTATAAGAAAGATTGTGATGAAAAATAACTAAATTAAATAGCTAAGAAGACAATCCTCTGAGTTCTTTGTTTGGGTCGGTAACAGTACCTCAGAGTTGCATACACAACAAGAATATGCAGTGTCATGTCACTCAATTAATTTCACTTGCTGAGTATTAGGTTAGGCCAAGTAGGTAGGGAGAAGGTTCTTTATGAAGGGGAAGAAAGCAAGGGTGAAGGGGGAGGAACAAGCAAGACTCACCAATTAAGAAGATTGAGAGTTTTTGTTACTTTTGATATTCATTCAAAGGAAGATAGAGGCTTTCTTTCTGGCCAATTACTAGGAGATAGGCTGGTTCTTTATGAACTTTTCATGCCATCAAATAGAAGTCTGATTATATATCCATTAAAATCTACCAAAAGTTTTGAGAACCTATTCGAACAACTCACCAAGATGAAGAAAACCCCCCCTTTTTTCACAATTTACCCAAAAGTTCAAGGAAAAATAGTGAATTTAATAATTTAATTAATATTTTAATACTTCTTCATGTGAAATATTTAATTAAAATAAGAGATAGAATTACAAAGACAAGGTTCGAACTCGAGACCTCTACTCTGATACTATATATGTTAAATCACTACTTATCCCAAAAACTTAAGCTAATAGAAAATGACGAGTTTAATCAATATTGATCATCTTGAAAACATCTGTTACACTTTTTGATAGTGTTAATTACTCCCATCTAATGAGTAATTCTAGAGAAGGAACTTAAACCTTCCGTTAGAAACCCTAATAGCAAGATAAACAAAAAATGATGCTATATATAGATCAAATAAACCAAATCATAAAGTAAAAGTTACTACTTATTGTATCTCGGATTTTTTGGTGTTATTGCACAGACATGTAAAACTTGGCACTTGTGCGCATAACACCCTCATACCGCAGTATTATAACCACTAAGCAGTCATTTTTTTGAACAATATCCAATGACATCTAAAAGGTAAGGCCAGGATACTCATATTCTTCAAGTGTTCTAATAAAAAAGATTTACTGCTTACTCATTATTTGAGTGCCAAAAACGGCTCACCTCTATGGGTTTTGGAGTTGAGGCTTCCGCCCTGAGACCTAGCTTAAACTTCTAGAAACTAAGAAAAAAACTTACGTTGAAAATATCAAGAACAAGATTATGAAGGATGCTGGGTCATGATGACTTCTTCAGATTCAAAAGAAAAATAGGTATAAGTAATACATAAATTTCATGGACATTGCAATAGCTAGTATAATAGTTTTAACTGTTCAATTTGAATACAATCAAATATCATCACCTCTATGGGTTTTGATGCTGTGTTTTCCACTCAAGTTTGACATATTTAGGCTAATCAACCTTTTCTTGCAAAAGACAAAAGTGTATTTGAGTTTTGATGCTATGCATGAAACATATATATGCAACGATATCCTATATATATATATATCCCCCAACCCTTCCCCCAAAAAAAAAAGAAAAAACCAAAAAGACCCAAACACCTTGCACATTTGTTGTGCGCCAACATGCAAAAGTTGAGGGAAAGCCGAGTTCAGGTATATATATTCCATGGAAATCCATCTTTCTAAATCCAGAAACAATGAGGCATGTTTTAGAATAAAACCTACCTTCTTTTTCATGATTCTGTAAAGGATTTTCTTTTTTCTTTTTTTAATCTCCATGGAAATTCTCCGTCAATGCAGGACTTTATATGAAAAATCCAACCAGCAGCCTCTTTTTGCCTCCCAGTTCAGCCAAAATCTAAAGCTACTTGACATCAGGAATTGGCGTATGAGGAATCTATGTGGTTGGGACTGCTCTACATACTATAAATCAAAGGTGTTTCCGTTTCAGAACTTAGCATGAAGAGTGTTACTCGACCTGAGAAATTAAAACATGCCAACACTTTGGGAAACTTTCTTCCCAAGATTGTTAGGGTACTACCACAACACATACTTCTCATTTTTCAGATAGGCAGCAAACTGAAGAAGGGTATTATGAATTGGGGTTGTGGTACAACCAGAACAAACTATGATCAAAAAGGAAACCTGTTTCAGGCAAAGATTTAAAATCACATGCAGTGATTAACTCCTTAACGGAGGTACTCTAGGTCATTCTAGTTTGACTGCTATAGGTCAGCCTCACAAAGATCAGTCGTTTCATCTAAAGACAATCACAGAATTCAGATTGTTTTATTTCTTCATGTTCATGATTTATGAAAATTCCCCGATCATATAGTGTTTTGATGCTGGTCAAATCCTTAATTATCTCAAAAGTTTGAACTGATAAAAAATGATAAATTTAATTATTTAATAAATATTTTCCTCAATCCCCTCACGGGTGGGCTCAAACCTCTTAATAAGTGACATCTAACACATAAAATATTTAATTGAAATGTGAGAATTAAAGTGTGGGGCTCAAATTCCTCAACAAGTGAGGCTTACCGCATGAAATATTTAATTAAAATGAACTTAAAGTATGGAGTCAAGGTTCAAACTTGGATCTCTGTTCCGATACTATATTAAATCATTATTATCCTAAAAGCTTAAATTGATAAGAAACGATAAATTTAATTATTTAATCCTTAGGGTTTCTAGCCAATTCTCTTTGTCCTTGTCATCATTTCATTTTTGAAGCCTAATTAATTAAGCTCCTTATCAAATTGATTTATAAAAAACAATCCATAATCTCAAAGGAGTCAGTCCTGTGATAAATGTTTAACGTAGTTTATTTGCAATTCTTGCAAACCAAGCTTGAAATGATATATTCCCTCCGTCCTAAATTGAAGAGTTTACATATGGAATGTGTTCTAATAAAATGAAATAAGCATGTATATAAGAATTTTCCAAAAAAAAAATGTCCTTCGATGCACTTCAAAGAAAAGGTAGGTTCAAATTTAAAATTAATAAATTAACAAATATTTTCATTTTTCAAGTGTCCATAGATTCCCATGTATTATGAGACAACCCAAAAAGGAAGCCATCTCATCTATAAGTATCATCATTCTTCAAACCCAACTTATTCTCTGTGTATAGGTTATATATCTTGGCATCTTGATACCACCCCATCGAATTGTTGTGCCCCATTACTATATATATGCATATACACATAAACAAATACATTCATACATACGTATATAAATGGGCTCAAGTCACATGGAAAACCTCTAGTAATGGTATATCACTTAATAACTAATATTCTCTCAAGCCTACTAGCTATTATATCAAAAATGTTCTTTACACACTTATCAAGCATATCGAATTTTCATGTCAAGCAAATGTCATTTATTATTTAATCGAAAAGTCAAGTGTTTAACAGATGTTGAAAATACAAGAGAATTTTACTTTTGAATGTTTTATGGATAAGATAGTTTTTAATTTCTAATCATGTTGGTGTTTCGAGAGCATGACAAACATATATATGAAGATCATGTAATCTAAAAGTAGATGTGAAAAAACATTGATTAGTGAAAAGCTATCGGGTGTTGAATGTAATATTATGTTATACAAGAAAAAAAAGTAGTCTAACAATTTTAATAGTAAATGGTAAGAAACAGAAAAGGATATTAGTCGAATGAGAGAATAGAATTCAATGAGTGGAGACAAGTATTAGGAGCAAAGCTTCACCTTCAGAACACCAACACGGTGAGAAATGTAAGAGCCTGTTCCATGAGTACATAAACTAAGTGGGTATTAATGATGATGACTCTTAAAAGTTGGATTTAAAAATCCAAGGAAATTCAAGAAGCGTACAATGGGGTATCCATGCTGGATGTCACCACGCCAAACGAGGAAACGTTGAGAAACCAAATTCTCTAGCTAACCAATAATGCAATGACAGACCATCCACATTCTCCATTACTTTGGCACATTCGAACACCAGTTCACTAAGATTTTCAGCTCTTTGTCAAATCATGAATGGTTAACAATGGAGTATCTGGACCAAGCAAGAAAGGCGACCTCAAATGGAACTTTGTTCCCCTTACAAAGGATGAATTGACTAAAAATTCTTACCAAAAGCTAGTGATCTGTATCTCGGTTTGAAAAATTCGTTTTAGACCTTAAGTTATAATAATTTAGAAAAATCTCAATTTAATGACACAGTTCATGTTAACAAAGTTATCAACTTTAAACTCAAAGTTACCAAAATCAAAGCAAGCATAAAAGAAAATTCAAACAGAAATTTTGGTAACAAAGTACAAATCTTTTGAAGAACTCTTCGAAAGTAAAACCATTCCAAGGGTGAGCAAACCCCAAAGGTATTCACTATAAGAGACTTGTATTACAGATTGATCTTACTTACAAAACTTTTGTAAGACTCAACTTTAAAGTTACTCACAAGACTCGATTTGCAACCCCGGCAAACGACCTATTCACCCCCCACCATAGTAGTTCCATAATTTTCTAACATTGTTCTACACGAACCACTTTTACAAACAAACCTTGTTTGCTACAACCTACAACTCTGGTGGTTGAAGGTTTTTCTGTGATTTTGTTGATGAAAAACAAGGAGGGGAATCTGTTTAGGCTCAAAATGTGTTTAGGAACTTCTCCCAAAACAATGAAAATAACCTCTAAGACTTATGAAAGTTGTAGACCGTTAGGCTTGTATAGATGGGGGAGAAAGAAGAGTTTTTAAAAGCAAAGTTGGCTAACAATCAAACTTTCAACGGCCGCCTCGTTCGAACGCGAGCTAGGATTTTATTAATTCATCTTTGACTCCATCTCTTTGGTCAACCAAAGTTCGATTGAGCCTTCGACCAAACGTCTCAGTTTTTACTTTTTAGTACCAAGACTTGACACACTAGTTCGATCGAATGAGCCTCGACTGAGATATTGACAACCCATTTTGACCGAATAAACATTCAAATTGGAAAATGTTAGTAAAATACAAAGTGGTATCCCTTTTAATCAACTTTTTTTTATTTAATAAGTAATAATCAGTTTTATTAAAAGTGTAAGACACCCCTAAGTACCCAGAAGTATACAAAAGGAAGCACCTAACTAGAAAGAGAAAAAAGAACAAGAAAATCAACAAAACTAAGCGACGGTGGGGACACAAAAGCCACTGTCCAAAGATACAAAGCATGAAAAAACGAAGCTAAAATATCCTACAAGGACCTCTTCAAATCTTCGAAACACCTATTATTTTTTTCCTTCCATAAATACCAAAAAAGGCAAATCGGCACCATCTTCCAAATCGCAACACTCCTCAACCTTCCAGACTGAGGGCAACTTTTCAACACCACCAAACTTGCTTTCATCAGATGTTGGAATTAGAAGATATAGTTGTTTTACTCTAACTAGGTCTTTGTTGGACAACATTCTTAAACTTGAATTTTTGGACCAACTTTTACGCCAACTTAATCCTTAAGTCAAACCTAAATATTACAACCCAGAAACCATGTTTTAACACATGAATTTGTCAACATAAAAATCAAACGTAACACGATTCACCATCACCTACTTTTCAGACTTCCAAAATTTCAACCACTCAATTCCCTCTCTTCAAGCAACCCATATAACTAGCTATTTCTGCATTACAAACCTCAACTGATTATCCCCCTAATGTGATTGGCTACTACTGAATTATCCTTTCTATAATGTCCTTATCCCCATGCCAGTGCCCCCCTTTCCCTATAGGAGTATTTGTAGAAGGTTCCTTTGAAAGTGGTTTTCTTCGCCTGGTCAGCCGCTTTAGTGAAGAGCCTCATTGTGTATAACTTAAAAAAGTGGAATCTCATAGTGATAGATTGGTGTTACATGTGTAAGAAGAGTGAAAAAATTGCAGAATTCATCTTCGATCTTTGTGCCTTGACGGGTGGTGGATCTCTATGCAAGTTGGAGAGGGAAATTCTGTACATAGTGTGGAAGATAATTTTGTCATGCTTAATGTGGTGCATCTAGAGAGAAAAATTATCTAAGTTTTTATGATTGCGAGAAGATGATGGTGGAGCTAAAGGCCTTCTTCTCCTTCAAAACTTTTTACCAATGGACAACTTCCTATGGTTGTTTGCCTATTTCTAATTTTCTTGATTTTCTAGATCTTTTGTCTTTTTCTAGTAAGATGTTTCTCTTGTATACATCTTGTGTTCTTGGGTAGACGCCTTTTTGTTTTTAATAAATTTTGTTTACTTAATGAAAAAAGAAAAAAACCCTAATAATATTTGCAATTTTCTTTTTCACAATTGTTAGGACATCTTTATGGAACAAATAGCTGTTAAGTAACATCATTATGACCAAACTAGTTTATTTTGTTCATACCTTCGACTTCATCAAATATTGACCGTAAAATCTATTATCTTCTTAACCCAGGAATTTGTATACTTACCAACTAAGCACAAAATTGTCTATTTTTATTTCCAAGACTATATCGTTAGTCTAATTCAAGACTCTATAAAGTTCCAAACTGGGTACGAAAGCAGCTAGCTTAGTTCCTAGCTAGGTACCAAAATGAAAATTGAAGTATAAAAAATTCTTCTCAAATGGTTGCAATGCTATACTGAAACTGTGACAGGATGATCAGATGTACGTTTAACTTTAACAAATTTATGTATTATAAGTCATTTTTAAAGAGTTTAGTAAGCCCTTATCTCACGTGATATTACAAACAAAAATGCTGGAACTCATAAAGCAGTTAAGTTGTCGGAGATGATGGTGGAGAAAAGTGGAAGCCCAATGTAGCTTGTAGGGGGTCTTTTTATGCTTGATGTGGTGCATTTGGAATGTGAGATATGCCAGAGCATTTTGCGGAGTGGAGATTTCTAGGGGGGCCTTCTGTTCATCCGAAATTTGAATTTTTTTTCTTTGTGGTTCTTGGTTTTTTTAGATTTCCTTATCTTCAAGTTTCAATTTGTAACTGCATATATATTATCCATCGTCTAAATGGGAATTTCCCTCTCTAGTATGTTTTAATACAACCTTAACTTGAAGATCAGAAAAGATTTGCTAAACATGAAAACGTTTGAATTTTTCTGTCAATCAATTATTTGATATCCATTATAGTTACAAGCTGCCACATGCAGCCTCAGATCGATTCCAATAGAAAAACAAATCTCCTAAATGCATGGCATATGTATTTGCATGACCAAAGCTATTGGTCACTGCCAAGCTGCAATACCTGAGTAAGAGTGTGGAAATACTATAAATGTGACACTTTAGAAAGTTAGTCTTATATTGGTTCCTTATTAGGTGGAGTTTTAATAGTGATTCTAAGAAATTTCAATTGCAACTTGACTAGTCATTTTGGAGTGATAACACAGAAATATGGCTAGCGCACCCTCAATCGTTACAGATGATATCAAAGCAATCTAGTAACATAATGTAGCGCGGAAACACTGCATGACGGGGGCTCTAACAACCTCAAAAATTTGAATGGGGGAGATTGTGACCCCAAAATATTAGTCCCACATTGGGCAAATAAATTGCCGACAAGAAGTAAGTGGATTATAAAAGAGCTCATAGGTGATAAGTCTCATGTTGATTGCTTACTAGGAGAGTCAAGATTTTTTTTTTATTTTTTTTATTTTTTTTTTATTTTTTTTGAGCTTGTCCCAACTCCGACTTTTTAATCAAATCTTACTCTAACATATCGGAATTAAAGTCCAGTCAGTTTTTCACCTTTGTCGGAAGTGGGGTAGAAGGTTTTCTGATGCTTCCGACTCTGGCAAAGGTGGAGGCCAAAAGAGGCATTTCCAACTCTATTGGAATCAATGCACTACATGCATGAAAGATGGACATAACTACAAAATTTATTTTGTCTAACCTACTTTTTCGTCAAAGGGCGAATAATAACTCATTATAGTGAGCACATTCTTTGGTGAAGTGTTGACTCGTAAGAGCTTGAACTTAGTCAATACCTACTCAATGACTAATAGCTAACAACTTAGTACCTAGCATCGTGCACATGGGAGACAGTTTTTCTTCAGACTAGATAGAAAATTCATCCAATCAAGTCTATAAAATTATCATGTATCTCTTGAGCATTGAAAGAATCACATGATTTTTTAATAACATTAAAAGAGTTCTATTAAAAAAAACGTATTTCTCACATATGCAAGTGACACATAACAATTTTATAGATTGGGTTGGAGAAAGAGAAATTTTTCTCCATCCCATTTTGGAGGAAAACTCTATCGACACGCAGGCACAACCCTATATTTATAGCTTTACCACTAGCTTATGAAATTGAATGTCCCATTTATCTTTGACTCATGCGGGTTAAAGAATATGATTTTGTAAGAGCAGTTTGAACTTTGCATAAAGTCAAGATCGTTATTTGAATACAATTGCATTCACGTTAAGAGCAAAGCTACATAATATTGTGTGCAGAGCTTTTCTGGAGGGCTGGCATGGGAGATTTGAATATAAGACAGATGTCTGGTGTGGAAACAGTTTTTTGTGCGTAATGTGTAGTGTTTAGAACAAAGGGATAGACATGCATTTGATGGCAGTGAGGCACCAATATGATTGAGTTCAAATCTTTCTTAATTATGAATTTTTTTTATTGGGCTGATGACATTTTCTGTAATATTTTCCTTTCTTTTTGTAATCTTTCAGATTCTTTATCTTATACATTTTCTATGTACAGAGCTATTGCCCTTTCTAGCCTTTTGTTTTTCAGTGATTGTTTTATTTACCAAAAGATTGCTGCAACAAACTATTCTGCCTTTATCAGTGAACAAACTAAACTGACAGTACTAATCAAGCATGAATCCACCATAATAATGATGGTTGACAAAAATTAAGCACTCCAAAAATCAAAATTACTATAAAAATCAAAAAATAAAGGAAAAAATGGATGGTAAAGAAAGATTAAGCTACCATAAAAGAGAAAAATACTTCTTGGGAGCTTGTATTGTTCTCATAGTAGATTGTTTTCCTTTAGAAAATTGATATTTTGAAAATTTTCGTAGCATATATTACTAGGGACATAAATGACTGATTTACTCGATCGATATATAAGTAATCCTTTACAATCAAGGTCTGGTGAAATCTCAAAGTATTAACCCTTTTCTCTTTAATTAGAAACTAACCTTTCTTAAATTAAAAAACATTATATACTGTACTAGTCACCTTTAAGGCACTAACGCCATTAAACGAATTAATAGATCTTTTGCTGACCTAAAAATACTAATTATAAATTCATAAAAAGTGTAAGGACCATTGATTTATACTAAGTAACTGTTATACTAATCATTGGTGGAATAAATTATTTAAGGGAGCCTGCTCCCAACCAATTGGCCTATTCTAATGTATTTCTTCACAAATTTATTGTTCCCTATTCAATTTTGAAGTTAGGGTAATTTTTTATATTTTTTGTTAAAGTGAAATTCATATTTTTCAAAGCATTTTGCTTCTTGTGAGGGAACAAAAATTTCAAAATTATGATAGAAAAGCTGAAAAACTAGAAATTAACAGTCCATAACAATTTTTTATTTTTTTTTTTTATAGAAAGGGCTTTTCAACTTGGTTTTTTTATGTTTAAATTAAGAGTAGTGCTATACATGCGTCAAGAGTCCGGCAAGTGTCCAGTTCTTGACCCACGTGGCACATCTTTTTTCTTTTTTTATTAAAAAAAAAAAATCAAAAAGAAACGTTGAAAACGCGGGTGGAAGGAAATCTCTCTCTCTCTCTCTCTCTCTCTCTCTCTCTCCCAGCAGACCAGTACCCACCGATCGACCGGCGGCCAATGACCGACCGACCGGCCCTCACCCAGCTCTCTCTCTCTCTCTCTCTCGCGGACCCAGCAAATCCAGCCGACCCCCACCGATCGACCGGCGGCCAACGACCGACCGACCTTGCTCTCTCTCTCTCTCTCTCTCGGACCCAGCAAATCCAGTCGACCCCCACCGATCGACCGGAGGCCAACGACCGACCGACCCTCGCCCAGCTCTCTCTCTCTCTCTCGGACCCAGCAAATCCAGGAGCTCGTCGTTCTATCTCTGCAAATCACGCGCAAGCAGGGAAAAAAAAAATTTCAACGGGAAAAAAGACATGCCACGTGGGTCAAGAGCCGGACACCAGCCGGACTCTTGACGCACGTATAGCATTACTCTTAAATTAATACAATAATTTTGAAAACATTAGGTTTTAGTATAGGATGACTAGTGTATAGTATTTTCTTTTTTTAAAAAAAAAAAAGAGTTCATATATAATTGAAAACGACGGAAAATGCAATCCAATTAAACTAAATGTTAAGAGCCCTAGCAACAGACTCTTTAAATCTCATTTTTATTTTCTTAAATGTAGGGAAAAAAAAAAAAAAAAAAAACTCTTAAAAAGCCACATGTAACAGACTTCCTTGGTTTAGGGAAACCTAAGTGAACAAAAGTGCTACCCTGGATCTAGGGTAGCACTTTTGCTTCCCTTAATTACCATTATTTTACTAAAAAAAAAAAAACTCTCTTTTTCGTATCATTTATTTAAAAGAATATTTAAATGACTTTCTTTTTTCTCTCTTTTCCCTAACAATTATTTGAAAAATATTTGGGGTAATTACCTTTTTCCCCCATGAACTACCAAAAAATGCGCAATGCCCCCATGAACTACCAACTCAACCAAAATAGAGCATTCAACTACCAAAGACAACCATTTTCCCCCCTTCCGTCAGTCAAAGAGGTTAAAATAAACGGTCAACGGGTCATGTGCCGTTTTATATGGGGGCATGTTGGAAGATGATGGTAGTTCATAGGGGGAAAAGAGGAAGATGGTGGTAGTTCATAGGGGGAAAAGAGGAAGAAAATGAGGGTAAAACGGCGTGTGACTGACGGAAGGGGGGAAAATGGTTATCTTTGGTAGTTGAATGCTCTATTTTGGTCGAGTTGGTAGTTCATGGGGGCATCGCGCATTTTTGGTAGTTCATGGGGGAAAAAGATAATTACCCCAAAATATTTAAATGGTATAAGGAAAGGATAATGGAAGCTATTGTACAGTTTATTCGAATAAGGAATCACCAACTTAGTTCTTTAAATTTTTAAAAAATCTAAAAAAAAAAAAAAAACTGCTGCTATTACGGTAAGAATGCTAAATCAAATTTTCCCTCTGTCCAGAAAGTTGATTCATTCACCCCATATAACCTTCCTCATGTAATTTAAAGAAAGTATTTAGATTATATATAACCTCGTATTTCTTCTTCTTCTTCTTCTTCGCAGTTCTCTGACACAACAGGCTCATACATTTCCTTCATTTTTTGTCTGAAATGAAACTACTTCACTGTATCAGCACTTTTCTTTCAAGTTTGAAAAGGGGCACTGCCTACGTGCATGGCTTTACCAAAGGGAATAGCTTTGCCTCCTCGTGTGATTCAACGGACCCGACAGAGCGCCGGGCCACTGCCATGTGGAACTGCTTGGGACGCAGAAAAAAAAAAAGGGTACGGATCGGATTCTAAAGCTTTCACAGTGCCTCATTTTTGTAAAAGTGGAGCTTGCTCCGCTCCACTCATGAATCCAAACACATGGCCAAGCCAACGCAGAAGCTAACACCTGGCGTGGACTTGCAGATGCTAGAGATAAGGAAACCAAGAGGAGAACAGAAGAGGAGACAAGGAGCCGATCCTTATTCACGGCAATTCATGCAGGAATCAAATAAAGACAATTTAATAGGTGACACCCATATAAATATATGCCCAATGGCTGAGTTATTTATGATTACCAAGAAAGCAAAACAGTTCGTGGTGTTGCACACAACACGTAAATCCAAAACACAAACAGGAGAAAAAAATAATAATAAATACGTACAAGCATAAGAGAGGGAAAAGTAAATAAAACATTTCAATAATGAGGCAAAGAACCAAACAAGCACAGGAACAGAGAAGCAATATTGTACTAAGACGCTAATAAAAAAATATATCAATAAAAATGAGGATTAGAATGATCACTGTAACTCACCAGGAAGAAGATGGGCAAAGAGGAATGCTGCTCTTACAGGAACTCAGTTCTTGCCTTTTCCCTTCTGGTCTGAGTGTCGGCTATTGTCGCCGTAGCAGAGCTGCAAGCGGCCGTCGAATTCAGGTGAGAACTGGTGGTGGTGTTGGTGGTGGTGATTCTCCATGGGCGGAGGCCCTGAAGCTGCCGCCGAAGCCATGAAGAAGGGCAAGTGTGGTCCGTCTATAGCAGAAAACCTCTGGAGGTGAGGCAGAAGAGACGGTGAATTGGACTGAAGGGTCCCCCTGTTGTAGCCAGCAAGGCCGGAAGAGATGGTGAAGTTGAGATTGTAGTCAACGGTGGGCTGGGATGACGCCGCGGCCACCGGGATGAGATGGTCCGGGATTAAGGAGAAATGTTGCAGCTCCAAATGGTTGTTATCCCCCGAGACATTGAACGACGAAGGATTAACAGACATTGTCATTGTCTGTGGAAGGGAATTTCCCATATGGATTTGTCCGGAGAATCCCGATGAGTGATGGGCGGCTCGGGACGACGGCCCCAGGAGCCCCGAGTCGAAGTACTCCATCGGGGCGCCCGTCGAACAACTCCACTGTCTCGCCGCCTTGTGGAACAAATTAGGCTGATCACCGCTTTGGTTTTGAGCGGGACTAGTAGCAGCGTTGTTGTTAACGCTGCTGATTCCACCGGTGAGAAGCTCAGTAAAAGAAGAGTTTTGCTGAATGTGGTTCACATTTTGATCGTTTTCCTTCTCTTTCTCCTTGGCTCTCTCCCTGGCCCGCTCTCGCGCCTTGACGCGGATTTCGGACCGGGAGAGGGACAAGCCGGAGCCTTTGCTGGTCTCCGAGGTGCTGCTACAAGCAGACTTGGAGAGAGAAAGGTGCTGGCTTTGATTTTGCTGAAAATTGGGGTCACCATCACGCTCCACCTCAGCTGAATCGAACCCACCTTCAGTACCCGCACTCGCTCGCTTCTCATCGCTCAGTTGCTTCGGGGTGTCGGGGAAAGAGCTGCTCAGCGAGGGAAGCTCGTTGATAGAGTCGGCGGCGGCCTTGATCAGCCACTCCACAGCTTTGCTCGGCTGGTCGTAACCGAGCCGATCCTGAAGATCGTAGAACTGAATAGCCGTGGTGACAGACAGCCTAACCCTCCGGTCCCTCAACCCCTTGGACGTCCAGACCTTGCTGTGGCGATCCTTTCCACCGGAGGCCCGTGAAACCCTAATGATACGCGACGAGTGGTGCCAGCCGCGAAGCCTGTTGGCAGTGCAAACGGCGTCGCTACTTGGCCCACCGCTGTTAACCCTTTTGAGCTCTCCATCTTCATCCTCATCTGCGTATCTCGAGCCTATCTTGCTAGACTCAATATTTCTGTCATTTACAACCCTTGGGAACTTACAAGCTTGTCCCTGCTGAATCTCCTCCACCTCCATACCGCTTTCATGCCTTTCTCAAACAGAAACTCTTCACAAATTACACAAACCCTTTTGCTTGTGAGGTTTTGTACGGCTTCTAGAGAGAGAAAGAGAGGTAGAGAGAGAGAGATTGGGTTTTTTTCTTTTCCTTTCTTTTTAGATCGAGAAAGAGATGTGATTAGAGTAGTGTAGGTGGGGTTGCAGTGTCCTGTTCATATTGATGACGATAATTCAGAGACTACTTTGGCTGTGTAGTGATAAAAAGGCCTTCTTTTACGCTGCGCCGATATATCACGGTCCAAGTCAGTGAAGGCTCGCTCTCTCGTTTAAGCTTTTTGCAGTCGCAGACATCCACCAGAACCGCCTTTCAAAAGCAAAGGCCTCTGAAATTGTTCTCAGACCCTCAGCCCTGCAAGCAAACCCCAAAAGCAAAATTTTCCCATTCAACCAAAAAAGAAATAGTTAAAAAAAAAAAAAAAAAAAAAAAGAGCATCAGATGCTCAATGAGAGAGAGAGAGAGAGAGAGAGAGAGAGAGATCTGACTTTGTTTTCTTTCGTACACACAGCTACAAGGTTTAGCCCACCCTTGAGGCTTAAAGGCTAAATATATACGATAAGCTTTAACAAAAGTAGAAACAAAAAAGGAAGAGAGAGCCTAAAAACCTTGATCTGAGCCTTTTTCCGGCTCAGATTCAAGCTAAAGCAGGCGCAGTAAATTGCGTACCATTCGCCGATCTGAGCACAACCAATTTTTTGCTTCCTCTCCGCATTTAAAGCTTTCGCTGAGCCTAAAAATGCCAGACATTATTACATTACTAGCTACCAAGCTTAAGCCAACAACATTAATAATTAAATAAAATAAAACCCATTAATAAAAACACTGTCCCGAAATCACCAACCGAAAGAAAACAGAGAGAGAGAAAGATAATCAATTTAGCTTACTTTGAACATTGGTTGGAGTCCTGACAGGTGTTATCCGCTTTGTTTTGTTATAATTACTTGTTTCTTTTTTCTTTCTTTTTTTGTCTTAATCAGACAATTTGGATAAGCACCCAAAGCTCACAGATCTGCGCTCTTAAATCACAACCTGCAAATTTAGCTCATTTTGCGAAACACACCCAGTTCTCAGATCATCAGCTTCTGAACAACCCAACACCCAGAAAATCAAACCCATGAGAGAAAAATTCCAAACAGTTCATACCAAAACTTACTCTTTCCACTTGGGAAACTGAGAGAAGAAAAACAACCAAAAAACAAATCAAAGAGATCGAAGCGCGAGACCTTCTGGGGTGCTCGGTGTCGCCGGAATTCCCGTCAAGAGCGCGGATTTCGTGCACTTGGAGTTTCCCAACTCTTCTTTCTCTCTTTCCTTCCCTTACTTTCTCTCCGTCACGCTTTGCTATCCTCAGCCAAACGAAAACCAACAAAATTCAGTTAAACTAGGAAACTCAAAAACTTTTAGAGTGAGAAAAAAAGAAAGCACTCACATATAGCATACAAGTAGTGGGAGTGGATTAGGGTTGGTTGTTGGTTGGGTGGTCTGTTTGGTCGGTGAGAAAGTGGGAAGGAAAATCCGGGATGTACGGGAATTGGAGGTTCAAAAGTGCCCTAACGAGAGAGAAGTGAGAAAGGGTTGTTCCCCATTGGAGCTAATCACCGGGCTTATCGTGAAGACTGAAGGGACAGAGACACTGCGCCGTTCCACACTTTAAATCTCCTTCCTCTCCTATTTGCCCCTCCTTCTTTCCCTTTCTACTCATTTTGTCCTTCTCTTAATTATTACTATAAACAAATTTGTTTTTGGATTTGGCTTGCTATTTCCTACCGCAATAAAACAAAAGGAAACAACAATAAAAAGATACTTTGCTAATTTTTATGGTCAAAGATTGAGAAGCTACCATTTTCAGAAAAATAAAAATGGGCTCTTTTTATTAATTCATGTGTTTGTAGGGAGTGTTTTTTTGTTTTTGTTTTCAATTTTTTTTTTTTTTAATATATGCCGTAAAGGTTAAAATACAATTAACCCCCCAAAGTTTCACACGTGCTTCAAACGATAAAGATCAAATTTTTGTAACACAATCGCTATGCGATGCGTTGGACTTGTCGAAGAAATCGAACATGTTGATTCGTTCAAAAAGTTGCTATCTTTGGGCTGGTCGAAGAACACGAAGATGGGTAGTTATCTGAAGCCCTATTAAACATCAGTCTAAAATTTGTCTAAAACACACGTGAAATATTTGAAGGTCAATTCAGTAATTGACCACGTCTAACTGACGGTAAAATGGAGAAGCTCGCAGGGAAAAAATCACATGCAGAGCACGTGAAGCACTTTCCGTCAGAGCAAACGAAAATCACTAATGGATTAATTGGCTGCATTGACCAGTTTAGAAACTTCGTTGAGGCTCATTACAAAGTTTTAAACATTTGAGGCAAAACTAAAAAAGTGGTCAAACTTTGAGGGGGTTAATTGTATTTTCTCCACAAAAAAAAATTAACATTTACGTCATATCAAAAAAAAAAAAAAAAAAAAAAGACTCCCTACAAAACACATTAATTAACAAAAAGAGCCCGTATTACTTCTAGTTGTTTGTCATTATTTTTTTATTTGAGAAGAGAAAACAATAAATCACATAAACTTGGTTAGTTTGTTAATGAATTTTAGATTGTGCTTTTGTTTTTTTGTTAATTTTTTTTTTAATGTAATATAAAAGTATAAGTAATATCGAGTGTCTTGTGTTTTAGATTGTTTGTTAATATTTTTTTTTTTGAAAATATTACGCAAAAGAAATAATGAAAAAATGTTATCAAACAAAATTAATTTTAACAAACGTAATCAATTTTATTTTTTTTTATTTTTTATTTTTTTGTCAAGAAACGAGGTTAGTAAAAAAAACACTAAAGGGGAAAGTAAACTTAAGCAAATCATGAATGAAAATGCTTTGCCCCCTCTTACAATTTCTCTTGCACGAGTATGTAATAAATGGAACCCCTCAACAGCAATTTAAAAGCTCATGTTTAGTAGGGTTAGAACATTTAATATTCTTTTTTTTTTTCTTTTTTTTAGGGTTATTACATATCTTAATTGTTTTACGGTTTCTTATTCTCTATCCATAATAAAGAGGTATGTAATATTGTTTAATATAATTCAATATAGTAAAGATATAGCCCACATGCCTCTCTTCGCTTTCTCTTTTATCTCTTCTCTTTTTCTCCCTACTAAAAGTTCTTTCTTGAGCTTATTCATTGTCCATATTATAAGGAAAAATTACATTTTGGCTATTTTATTAGAGAGGAAAAAAAAACTAATAATCGTTAAATTTGACTATTACAAGGGATTTGTCTACTCTACTGTAGGGCTGTACAAATCGTTATTGGCTAAAATCGTTAACTACAACCGCCTAAGGCAGTTATTGCATTTTAACAGCCGCAACCGCTAATCACTATAACCGGTGGTTAGTAGTTATTAAAACCTATAACCAGTAGTTTGAAAACCCTTTTTTATATGTGAGCTTTTAGACTTTTTGGCCGGTTTTGAGCATTTTTTTATTTTTTATTTTTTAAAATAATAATAATAATAATAATAATGGCTTATCATATAAGGGCTTTTCGACTTTTTGAGCCGATTTTTAGACGTTTTAGGCCCCTTTTTCCCGATTCTAATGGCAAGAAGCCAAATCCAAATAAACACCAACAAATCTAAATACAAATAAAAAATAATTCAAATCCAAAACACCAAATTTCAAATCACAAATCCAACTAATCCAAATAAACACCGACATTAAGAAATCCAAAACATTAGAAATCTAAAATTAATCCAAAAAACACTAACATTTCAAATCTAAAACATACAAAAACATAAAAATCAGTCTGACACATTCATAAGTGAAAGTTGATAACTTGATGACAACGGATTTACAGCACAACACGAAGCCAAATCAGCACCCTTACAAATACAAATCATGAAGTCAAATAATATGTAAAATATAATGATAATTGTATTGTAAATTTATTAGTAAAATATGACGATAATTCAAAAAATAATAACTCAAGAAGAATTTAAGGAAATACAAAAAATCATGCATGAAGAGTAAACAAGGTCATTGTTAATTTGTGAGTACATATAGGACCAAAATCTATACAATTTTGGCAAAACCCAAAATCAATTCGGTTTCTCAGCAACCAAGCAGCAAAGTTATGGTAAAACCCCGATCTCAACCCCGGCCTACCAACACTAAAATCAACCCAACATTTCTATAGAAAAGTAACACCCACTCGGTTGGAGTTCAAATACACAGAAAAATGAAACACTAAAACTGAACCCCCAATCAATACTCCACAACCGACACCCTAAAAAGAAAAACCCTAAAACAAACAATTCAAAATCACATAAACCAAAATTGCGCAAACCCTAAAGCTATTTGCGAAATCAAAAGCAAATATAAACATAGATGAACTCCATGTGTTAACATGGTGAAATGATTCAAAGAGATTGAGAAATTCCAAATGGGTCTATACCTCCTAGCTGCTAAAGGCTAAAGCTACTCAATCAACGACAAAGACACCACCAGAAGGGAGAGATTGAAGGAGGGACAAGAGAGACGAGAACTAAAAGACGAGATTTGAGAGCGGGAGACGAAGCCTGAGAGAGGGAAAGTGTTGGTGTGAATTTGATGTGAGATTTTGAGTAACAAAGTGACTTTGAGAGAGTGAATCATCAAGTCGTGTAAAATGTAAACCTAGATGATTTTGGTGATAAAACTGTCATTTTGATGTTTTGTTTTTATATTAAATATATAATATAAATATTTATATTATTTATATATAAAGGTAAGCGGTTATTAACCACCTACCCCTACCCTACCCTTAAAACGGTTAACTGCATCGCCTTAGATGATTAGCGATTACGGGGCGATTATAACAACCCCGTTTGTACAGGCCTATTCTACTAGTGAGAGCGAATCGCCCTGTTTGTACGAGCCTACTCTGTTGGAGACACTCTCACCATATTCGGCATACAAAATGCTCCAAAATGCTCCAATTCCTACCTGATTCAACCATCTCACATAACAGGATTGGAAGAATCTTTAGAGGCTGAAAATCCACCAACTCCTCCTTGGTCCCCCCTCACCATTAGGAATCATCGAATTGAACTTCGATGTTGGGATTAGGGATAATTTCTCTATTATTGTTGTTGTAGGCTTAGATTTCGATGGTTCTCTTATTTTTCCGAAAACAAATGTCTACCCCTTTGTGATCAGGATATGGGAGAAGCTTCAATAGCCATGCTTGCAAGGTCCTCAGCCATTGATCTCAAGGTTAACACTTACTAATGTGGCATTTAAGTATAGTTATTGTTTTCTGTTATTTCATTTTGGAACATCCCAAAGTATTGTTTTCTTTGAAAATTCAAATTGTCAAAGGTGACTCATTGGCCGTCACAGGCTCTAACTAGATTTTGTTAGAATATATGATCGAATTTGGTTGAATTCAAATCAAATTCAATTGTAATTGATTTCAATATTTGATTGTAATTATCTCCCACCTTTTGTCGAATCTTCCTTTAGATATTGGAGATAAAATTAGAATATACAATCAGATTTGATTGTATAATCAAATCTGATTGTAATTGATTTCAATATTTGATTGTAATTATCTCATACCTTTTGTCGAATCCCCCCACCCCTCTTAAATTAATGCTACATCCTATATATTCATTCTGAAGAATAGCAAATTCCTTTAGAATGTATGGAGTGAGGACCACTGCATCCCCCAATTTTTCCTAAAGAAAACTTTCATTCATCCCAATGAAATCCAAATGAATAGATGGGATCTCATATATAAAAGAAAAAGACACCAAAAACTAGTAACAAAGCATAACATGCAAATCACCTAAAGTACAATCCTGCACATAATAAGATCATTTTTAAATATCCAAGCTAGCTTAGTTTTTGTCAAATTTATGCAAGACTTTAACTCGTGTGTGCTCTCATAATTAGGAAGCTCAGAATTTCTCGAATTATCCTACAAAAATTCATCATTCTTGTTGATTTTCTATCCCTTGTTACGGAGACCCGTAACATGCACCCATTTGGTTGATATTATTAACTACACCAAGAATTCATTATATTATCATTTACAATGGTTTCTGCATTCTGAATTTTTATGTAAAATGGTTAGCTAAACTTCTAAAACACATTTCAATCCGATTCTTTAAAACCAAATGTATTTTGCATTTCATCTACAAGCACCCAAATGTAAGGAAGGATGGGAAGCAATGTAGATGAATGCATAATTTTATTTATTTTTTTAATGATTTTTTATTTCCATCTTTCTCTTTATTTATTTATTTTGTTATCCCTCTTCTTCTTCTTCTTCTTTTTTTTCTCCTTTCTCTTTCTCATTGGAAAATGAAATAAAAGAAATAATATTTAAGATAGAAAGAAAGAATAGTATTTAAAAAGTCATTTGCTATAAAGTAGGAAAAGTAACTTTTAATTAACTATTTAAGATAGAAATATAGAAAGTTCATTTATAAATGATCTTAGTACCTTTTTTATAATTGAATGCATGCCGCCACATATTGACATATCACAAAGTACACACCTTAATTAATTGTACTTAATTATAAATCAACCTTCCTTTGTACAAGTACACGTTTTCAAGTTAATGTACTTTAGTGTTAGTAATTGCACTTAGGAAATTAAGAAACTTATTTTGTTCGTTTAATAAACATTAATTGCAAATGTAGGCAATTACATCAAATATTTTTGTACATCTGAAAAAAAAAAAAAAAAAAGGTATTTTATTTGAGGTGGAGAAAAAAATATATATATATATATATATAATCCCGATGCACAAGCAAAAAAACTAGGAACTGCTTTTTAGATGAACGTTTTGAAGCCAAGAAAATTCAAATTTTAATATAATTGATATTTAAAGCATTTAATTATGTTCATCAAATTTCATGATTTATATTAGAAGCACTTGGCTCAAGAAAGCATATAAATGTAGGATAGGCAGACTACTTTATTCATTGATAAACGGAAGGCAAAACCAAGACTTTTTGGGAGTTCTATACAAGCATGACTCATTGGACGACAAACCTTGAGAAGAAGAAGGTTTTATGTTTACTTTTATATATATATATATATATATTCTCCCTTTAATGTTTCAAATTTATTTAAGATATTATTTGCAATGATTTCATTACTTTTCAATTTCATTTTTGGCCATATATATATAAAGTCGTGTGATAAAAGTAAATATTTATTAAGCACAAATTTTGTGATCAATATTAAACAAGCTAGAAGTTATGAAACTTACAAAGAAGTGCTACAAAAGACATAAAATCAAGTCATTAACAAACTTTTTTATTTTTTCTTTTATTTTTTCAATGTGGTTTAGGGATTTTTTTTTTTTTTTTTTTTTTTTTTTTTTTGGAACTTTGCTTACCCCCTAATGTATAAGGGGTTCGGCAATGTTGATGTCGAATCATCAAAAGTTGCAAAATATGGATATTCAATTTTTCAGTCCCTTTTAATTTTACTCATTTGATAGGATGTTTTGAGTGTCAAAATACCATTTTCTTTTTCTTTTTTCGTTTAAAAAATAAATAAATAAATAAAGTGTACATGTGCTGGATCAGGTTTATTTTATTATTTTTCTGTTGTTTTACTTTTTTGAGGTTTTTTTTTAATTAAAGGTAAATTTGTATTTTTATAAATTTTACGGGGATATAAAAGACATTTCACCCGTTAGCCGTTTGGGTTAACACAAAACCCTAACGGTAAGAATGAAATTAAAATGAGCTGAAAAGTGAAATACTCACATTACAACTTATGATAATTCGAGGTCGACATTACAAAAACCGTGCTAAATCGAACCGTAAATGCCTTTAATTGACTTGAGAACACATTATTCTTCGTAAAACTACAACATTAACAAACCAAAACACAAAAACAATTACCGCCTTTATCTCACGTCACAACACTTTTATAATACCAATAACCAAAAAAAAAAAAAAAATACTCTTCAAAACACGTTAACAAATATAGGTTATGCTAAACAACCTGGCCTACTTTCAAGTGCCCTTCAAAACTGTACTTAATAACCCTAGTCTCTAGTGAAGGCATGCAGCATGGAAATTAAATGTTTTTAGAGGCCAGGGGTCAGGCCAGGCAATTGGTTGGAGCTGTAACTATCCAAGCAATTAAGTATATACCAAGGCATATTTATGCCTTGCATGAGAAGAAGGGCTCTTTCGATGGGTCGAAGTCAGAGCTATCACACAAGTCTTGGTTTAAATGGTTCGTAGCTGACAAATAAACCAACATTGGATTTGGACCTACATCATTTCCTGCATCAATTACATGTACTTTATTAGGTACGTAACATGCACACATATAATATCATTTATTATTACAGACCAATAATATTCCAGGCCCCCTGCCCTCCCCCACCCTCGAGAGATTTAAGAATAAGATCCACACACACACACATATATATATATATAAACAATGTTTAACATTAATAATATTCTCTCTCTATGTATATATAATTAAATAATTTCAGTAAATTATTGATTCTCTATAGCAATTTCAAATTTGGCGAGCTCTAATTAGGTCATTTTCTTTTATTTTAAGGATTTGGTTTAGGTACTGTAAAAAAATATTACAGGAGATCCTTGGTAGTTTTTTTTTTTGACGGTATAGATTTAATTTCAAATTTTTTTATGAGAAAGAGTGATAAATTAAATCTGGACCGTTGCAAACACCGCAAGAGATCTCTTGTAGATCTATTCCGGCCTTTTTCATTTTTTGTTTTTGTTTTTCGCCATCAATCTTTTGGGGTTTGATTCTTCATCTGCTCACACCTCCTTTCTCTTAAGAATATCATACCTAACTTAATGTTGTATGCACAATAGAATATGTCTAAGATTCTAAACTTTCCTCATATTTAGCTTTATTAAATCTAAATGCCTTATTAGGTTAGGATCATGATGATTCATACAAGTGGACTAATAACTAATAACTACTATATTTCACTTTAAGAGCTTGTGAATTCCTTTTGCAAATGCCCATAAACTTGAACAATTTGGGATGTCAAAATTTAAAGATGAATTAAAAAAACATAAATTTACTTCAAACATCACATATTATCTAATAATTTTGAATTATGAAAATTATGAACTTCAAATTTCACATTCTACAAAAGGGTTATCAAACTTAAGCATAAAAGTCCATAAAATATGACGTCTACCATAACTCTAAATTCGTCATATTTTCCATAAATTTGAAATGCCTCGTTGGGCCTAGCGACCTGAATACCTAACCTGCTCATCCGAGCATTGAAGCCTCATTATATATATATATATATATATATATATATGACATTTTCTCTAAAAGACAAGGCAAAAACCCTCAATTACGTTTTCTTTCTCTCTCACACACAAACAGTTAGATCGACTTAACTATCAAAGTGTTTTCAGTCCCTTAAAAGATCGACAGACTCTTTTTCTATTTTGCAGGAGTTTCATTGCCGGTGCGACCGATTGAAAACTATAAATATATTCTAACATAGGTCATGGTATTTTTTTGGAGAAAGTCCCATATATATATATATATATATATATATAGGAAACAAAAACTAAACCCTTATAACAATTATAATTAGTTGGCAGGATTTGTAATTGTTATTGATATGAAGGTTAGTTTCAAGGGCAGTGAAAAGGAACGAAGTAAACCCCTCCAATTAATAAGGTTTTGGGTGATGGCCGCCACCCAAATGTCGAGTTTAGAACTCTCATCAGCCTCTCCCAACTAATCACAAACTTTTAACAAATGAATTAAAGGTGCTTTTCGGTTGTTATTTTAATTTGATTGATTTGTTTAAAGCAAAGATTTGAAGATTTGAGGGCATTTAGTATTTAAATAATTTGACATGACTTATTGGTCCGTACGATCAATGATGTGTCTCTTTGCTTCCCATCCTTAGTTTATTAGTATATCTTTAATTAGTTAATGTGGAAAGTAGGATGCATCTCTGATGGGGCCATGGAGCCACCATCAACCCAACTGTGATCCCTCTTGCTGCCAAACAGGGGAGATCACTTCTTAACTGAGCACTCCCTCCTTTTCCTACATGGAGCACCACTTTCAATTTTTTTTTTTATTTTTTTTTTGAATTTTGTGTACAATTAGTGGGTTACGATCATACAGGAGAAAATACACGTAGAGGGTTTTCTCTTTTAGTTATCAACTTTCATTATTTTATTTAAATATTATTTTTTAATAATTTTTTTATTCTTTATTGAGAGAATCGAGAGTGCATGTTAGAGATTAAAAAAATGTTTTGTTATTATATTTTGGTGGGTGATCAACAGTGCTAGATACGGCTCATTTTGCTCTCATTTTCAGCATTCCGGCCGAACGAGAATGTTGTCCCTTAAAATTACACATTTATGATGAAAATGTACGTCTCATTTAAAAGGCGGTCGAACGACTCCTCACTCACGAGCGAGTGATCGATATTCAATTCAAAAATAGCTTTCAAGAACTTTGTAATATAATTATTATAAAAATAAAAAATTTGTGTTTAGGTTGTTTGTTAATGTTTTTGGTTTGAAAATGAAAAATAAAAGGTTAAAAAACAAAAACCTTATCAATTGGAGCCTTATATCTCATTTTTTGTAGTTTAGAAGTTCCATTCAAGCAGATAAAATACATAAATTAATGATCTTATTATATGAAAATAAGTGAAATTTGTTGATGTTGATGAAACGTTCCTTATCCTAAATTATCCTATTTTTTCTTCACTTGATTCAAATATTATATTCTATGATTTTGATATTATATATATAACAAGCCGAGTTGCCTAACTCATTCTGAGATGGTCCAAATTTAATTCCTCATAAGAGCATAAGAAAACAAATATTTGACTTTGACTTCTGGGTCTCATCCAAATTAAAGATCTAGGTTGTTTTGAGGAGATTTGTGGACTAGCTACTCAAGTCAAAAGTGTCAATTCATCTAAATTAGTGACTTACTTTTAGTATCATACAACTTTTGACTAAATTTAACAAGATTGTAGGATGTATGTATAGAGCTTTTTTTAAGTCAAAAGGAGTTTTACCAAAATTTTATTTTGAAGATTCTTTTAAAGGTGTGTTTTGACAATTTTTAGGGTAAAAATAAAGAAAAAAAATGTACTTTTAGATTTTATTTTTTATCAAACATATTAGTTTTTTGTATGGCATAACTGGTTAAGTATTAAAAATACATTTTAAGCTCTCTGACGAAATCTCAAACATGCTCTAAATAAATGATACTACAAACTACAGTGGCTCTTGTGTGCCACACGAATCAGTGAAAAAAAATTTAAGTAACAAAATTTGATAGGTAAAATTAATCGTTTAGTGGCTGACGTAATAAGTTTTATGTACACTGTTACGTTAGTTTGTAAGAAACTTATAGTAAAAATTATAGTAAATCTAATAACACTCACTAATATATTATATAAGGGAAGAAAATCTGTGCATAGAGTAAAAGCAAGAGTGTCATTCACTCATCTACTGCAATCAATTGAGAAATGAAACTCCAGCCAGGAACTACTGAGCTTGCGAAGAATAAACACAATTTAGAATAAACACAGTTAATACGCACTATGTCTCCCAATTTTCTTGTATAAATACCCTATCATGGAGTCAATCAATCATTAAGAAAATATACGGTTTGTATAAAGTTTTGAGTAATGCTATCTATTACAATCTCATCCTACTTTTATCCCACTGCTGATATGGTTATGCCTATTAACCCATATTAAAAAATAAATAAATAATTAAAAGTTAATAGACACGGCCACATCAACTCAATGAGATAGAATATAATAGAAATATAGAATATAACATTTATTTACAAAATTTCTTTCTTTATTTACCTTTCTGGTTTTCTATCTTTGATTTATAGCTAATATGTTATCTTTGTTTGTTTTATAGAGTGTACGCTAATATATATGAAATATATAGGGTTGAACCCTAAATAATATTGAAATTAATCTTCTACTTGCATGGTACATGCATAAAGGTAGAACACTAGAACATATAAATAGGCTAAAATTGGGTACCTTATTATGGGTCTTTCATGACTTTTAGCATCTAGGCTTTACCAAAAGGATATATAATGGGGCTCCTCGAGAGGCACAGAAATCAAACCACTAAAGTTTCAATTAATTTCACTATATTATCCTATAAACATATGAATTGCTCAAATTTCTTCTAAAATTGACACTTGTAAAGTTTTGAACCAGCATTAATTGATCTGCAGTGTAAGCAATTGGAGTGGTCATTCTATGGTTAGTAAATGGGATAAGGATCATCTACAATTATTTGTTTGAATTTGAGAAAATTCAGACTGGTAATTGTGAGAGATTACTTGTGGAACCCACCTGATTGGATAAGTGGTTAGGCAGCTTAATTTTTATTTGGTCAGGTGGGTTCCATAAGTGGTCTTTCACAATCACCTGCTCGAATTCTCTCAAATTCAGACAAATAATTGTAGAGAATCCTAATCCTAATAAATGTTAACCCATGTCATCAAAAAAGCTTTCAGAACTGGGTATGTACATATGCTAATGTATTTTTTATATGAAAAAAAAAAAAAAATTATTTAGTAGATTGTTATATATTATATAAGTGTCATACAACTTATTGATATGATAATAAAAATCAGTCATTAGATCAACTTTTGTAAAAAAAGGGAGGGGGGAGAAACTTCACTTAACCCCCCAAAACTTTTATGATCACTTTTGAAATTATTTTCAAAATTCAAAAACTCTCAATTTGGTGTATCGAATTGTAACGCTACACTTTTTATAAAAAAATGTAAGTGAAAATTTCGATTTTCACGTGACATTACGACATCGCTAGAGGACTTTGAGACGAGCGTTCTGGCTTTTGAATTGACAAAAACGGAGTTTGTTTAACCTTATTTTCGTTATTTCAAAGTTTAAGGTCCGTTTGAACTTTTATTAAATTGAAACTATAAACGCTTTTTAATCAATTTATTTTCATAAATATTCACATCTATTATTTTGCCTTATTATTAGGTTTTAAATTATATTTTAAGATACTTTATTAAATATCTTAAAATACGGGGTATTACACGAATTTTCATTTTCATTTTTTTTTACAATCTTGTTAGGGTTTGGGGTTAAATCGGACAGTTGAAGGGTAAAATGACACTTGTACCCCTATAATATTTATAAAATTACAAAATTACCTTTAAATTACAACTACTTTTTTAAAGAAAGGTATTTTAGGCATTTCAATAACCTCCGTTAGGATTTTCTTTTAAATCATAACAAAGGGGTGAAATTGGTTTTTTTTTTTTAAATTCGATACACTAAATTGAGAACTTTGAGAGTAATTGCAAAAGTGACGGAAGTTCAACTATTCAAGTGGGTTAAGTGATTTTTTTTTAAAAAAAAAAACATATAATGCTGATTTTCACTGTCACGCAATCCTAGTTGTATAACAGTCGTATATCAGTCTACTAAATAGTATTACTCTTTAAAAAAATGTTTAGGTATAACATAAGCGTGAAAATTGTTTTTGTATTATTAAAATAAGTAATGTTAGCAACCGTACTTTTATCTCATAATGTAAACGTGACGGTCTCAACTAAGTTCGGTAGCAAGTTCTTGTACTAGAATGGAGTAGAGCCGAATCATAGGATAATGGTCCCCCAATATGAGCCAGATTGAGGGACATGGAAGGGGCACAGAAGATGTGGATTATAAAATAGTAAAATAAAAAGAATAGAAAGAAAATGTGAAGAACAAGGAAAATGGTGGTTGTACTATGATTCTCATCCAAATCATAGTAATGTCTCCCACCACCCCAATTACCAACATAGGTTATGAGTCACCAAGAGCCATGAGGCGTGTGCTCGCAATCCCATGCTCCATCACTTGCCGGTTAAAAAGAAGCCATCATTAAATTAATCCCCCCCATAAAAACCACTTTCTTTAATCTCTTTAATCATCCATCATAACATTAAATAAATTAATAATTAATTAAAGGAAAATTTCTCTAAACCCCTTCACTTCCATTACATTTGCATTTACTCCTCTAAACTTAAAAGATTCTCAGTTTGGTGTATTTATTTCTCAATTTTTTTTTTTTTTTTTTTTTTAATTTCACACGTCCATTAAGACTTATTTTTTTTTTTTAGGAAAATGATTTAGACGTTGGCTAAGATTTAACGGAATTTATAAAAATACTTACGCCTGAATCTTTGAAACTTTTGTGAGTATTTTTACAAATTCTGTTAAATCCTGACTAACACCTAAATCCTTACAATTTTTTATTTATTTATTTTTTATTTATTTTTATTTTTTCTCCCTAAAAAAAGTATTTTAGAAATTTTGATACATCTCTCTTAGAATTTAATAGAAAATTCTAATGGAGTGGTAAAGTTGAAAAAAATTTGAAAGATTGATACACGATGAGTGGTAAGTGAAGTTTTATCAAAAATAAAAATTAAGGGTTAAATATAATTTAGCCCCTTCAACTAATAACTATTTTTTATAAAGCAACATAAACTGATCGATAAGTGTCATATTTAAGCCTTTCAAACTGCCAATTTGTTGTAACTTAGCCCATTCCGTCTCTTGGCCGTTATCTTGGATGGAGAATCAAATTTGACAAAAATATTCCGAAAATACACATCCAACATAACAGTTAAGACTGACTGAGGGGGTTAAATAATAACAGATTGGTAGTTTAAAGTGTCAAATCATGACACTTGTCAATTTGTGGTGCTTCATAAAAAATAAGTTGTTAGCTTAGGAGGCTAAAGATGCGTTTGAGATTGTGATTTCGTAGACAAGAAGTGCGATTTTAAACTAAATCTTAGAAAATAAATCGTTTGAGAGTTGCGTTTTTAAAAAAACTGCGATTTAAAAATGTAAAAATCTATTTTTTCAAATCGTAGGCAATATGGTGCTTTTTAGAAAACAACGATTTTGCCAAACGCTTAACTGTGTTTTGAATAATCACTTTTCAAAATCGTTATTTTGAAATCGCACTTTTTGAAATCGTAAACTCAAACGAACCCTAAATAATATTTAAAAAAAGAAGTAAAATACCCCCAAAGCCCCTATAAACGTAGCTAATAATTCTATATAATACATACAATCAACCATGATGTGGTGTGGGGGCATATGAGAAAAGAGAAAAGAAAAGGTAAAGATGGGGGGAGGGAAAGTGGGGGGTTGTGTTGAGTTGAGTTGTTCGATGCAATGGAGAAAGAGAGATGGAGAAGGCTTTTTGACAGTTTTGTGACACGCTCGAGAGAAAGGTGTTGGGGAGGCAGAGGCACGTGTCGTGGTCTCTGAAGGGGAAGGGTGGGGGAGGCAGAGGCACGTGTCCTGGTCTATCATGAGAAATGCTCGAGTGCACAGGAGTGTACAGTACCCCATCACCCAATACATTCTTTGATGGATGGAATATGGATTACTAATTTATCTTCTCAACGACCTTGTCGTACAGTGATGCTTCATTTTATTACAAATTACACATAATATATATAATTAAATTCTTCATTTGTTAATTAAGGCCGATGAGGAGGTACTAACAGGGGTTGGCCGTTGCTAAACAACGTTATAGATTAGGACTATTACAACTTATGGGTGACAATTCATGTTCGGATCGTAATTTTAACTCGATTCATTTAATTAAACAAGTAAAACTCTTCAATCGATCATAACCTGTTAATTTTCTGTTGAGTTCGTGGGTCGTGTTGAAAATTATTAGCTCTTTTGTATTGTTATGTGTCGAGTTAATATCATGTCGTGGCATGGATATAACCTTAACTCGACCAATTTAATTAATTAAACGGGTCAAATCCATCAACTCTATTCAACTAATTTCGTATTGGGTTCACATTAGATTTGCACAGTTCTAATTGTACCTACGGAGAGGTAAATACAAAGTAGTAAGGAGCCATTGGACTTAAGTTTGAATGGTGGGTTGGGAGTTTACTAAATCAATGACAACATGATGAGAGAGAGAGAGTGTTTGAAATATCTTGATCAAGAAGGTGGTACCACTGTACATCCTTTGACGTTACCAGATTAAGCAGCAGTACCAACTTCTTGTTAGAAAATGGATGGAGTTCAACTGTTCAAGAGTTGTCTTAATTCTCTGCCGGGGTGTACGTGCTTGAACCTCAAACCAGCGGTTTGCTAGTGATGGATCCAATAACAGAGCACTATTTTTCACATCTCTTTCTGAAAAGACCTTTGCCATGCCAGTTGCCATATACAAACCAACTTTCTCAGGTTGCCATGTTCACTGCTAGCTAGCAATGCATATGTTAAAAAAAGTTAGAACTAAATATCTAATAATAATTCTCAGGTTTTTGCTTTTGTTGTCGAAAGTGCGATACGCTGATGTTTCAAAAAACATCACAACATGATATTGTTGGTTGGCGTAAACCCATTACAAAGTGCATGCCACTGATGGCGTGAAGGCTTAAAATATTGGTTGAGGGTCTAGATTGAGTTAACTAGTCAAGCAGGGGTTTGATTAGCTTGCTTGACCAACGCTGATTGGAGGAGAACATTTAGCTAGCATGGAATATATATATATATTTATACATACTTCCACGTTGTGCTGTGTATGTTATGGAGGAGATCATTGTGCTGGTAAGATTTCTCTCTAGCTAGTTGGTACCATCAATTTTTCTGGCCTAATTGAGTTGGTAGGTCTAGCTCCTACAATTCTTCTTTGGTTTTCTTTGAATAGAGGGAAATAAACTATTTTTTTAATGATAGCCAGAAACTCTTTCAAAGTATGATTATTTTATGTACCCACTTTTGTCGGATACACTTGGGATGCATGCCTCGCACCCCGCTCAGCATGGACTGGTTGAGTCGGGGGCTTCGCTTGAGATGCTGGCCCCAAGAGGCAGTTTGTACTAATACTCCGTCTGTTTCGGGGTAAAATGTTTTCGGCATTTTTTGGTGTTTGGTGGGGACGAAAATAATGGTTAACGGAAATCATTTTCAATATGACTGTAAAATCTTATTTAATTTTTGGAAAACGATTTACGATTTTGAAAACCGTAAACCATTTTATGGACTTAAATTCTTTATTCTTGCACACATGTTTGTGGGAATTCGCTACCGCCGGGCATTGGAGTTTGTTGGTAGCTCGACTCTTTTGCCGAAAATCCTTGATTTTGGGATCCGATTGTCAGAATCCAGCGGCACTGGCCGAATTATTCCAAGGAACGAAGCCAATTGCATGATTTTTTATGAGTTTTTCCATAAATTTAGGGAAATAAATGAGATTTAAGGAAGCTATTGCTAATGCTTTAATGTTAAAAACTATACCCCTCATACTACCTCTATCTTATTGGGCTGACGTAACAGTGCCCATTAATCAATCATTGTTAAAAAAACACAAGTCCAAAAACTTATGTATATCACTACATCAATACAAAGAAATGGGGCGAGATAGAGGTGTGGTTTTTAACATTTCCCTTTATCAAATAAATGTATCCAAAACATATAAAATAAATGCATATTACCCCTCATGTCCTAGCGGATAAGTGCTATTATGGTCGTCGGCGTGTTGCTCCCTCCTACCCTTTTTTTGAATTAAAAATAAAAAGTAAAATACGTATCCAAATCTCCAAAGTGTGGGCTCTTGGACTGGATCAAGAATATTCCAAGCCCAGTTCATGAGAATTGGGCCAAAGTGGATTCAGACCATTTTCTTTTCGGCCTTTACCAGCTTGAGACTAAAACCTCCCAAAATAGCGCTGACTGCTCCGCCACCGTCAAGGGTTTCTCTCCCATTTCGAGCTCACTCTGCTGCCACCACCCTCCGCAGAGTCATACTCTCAGGTCAGCTCTCTCTCTCTCTCTCTCTCTCAAGAAGCTTGTAATAGACTTGATATTTTTGGGATTTCTGTAGGTAATTCTGTATGCTTGTAAATTGTAATCCATGCGACCTTATCACCTGACGCCCACATTTCCCAAAACTGCCAACTTACCGTTAGTTCTAAGGCCTACATCTCCACCGTTCAATAATGTTTTACCCTAGCAAACGATATACTTTGCCCATCCTCGAATCTTCTTCAGCCGCCCAGCCCTTTGCAGCTCTAATGGCCACCAACTCTCACTAGCTCGCCGCTTTTTTATTTTTTGAAAAGCGAAGGCTCAGTTGTGTATTGGGTCGTTCTTTACCTCTCTGTTTGGGAAATCCTTAATGGGCAAGCGTCATAATCGGATACTTGAGTTTTGATAAAAATCTAATTGTGTTGGCAGGGGAAAGAAGATCAATTCAGAGATGGCTGCTGGTCTGGCTTCCAAATGGTCTCGTGGTATGTGATTTCTGGGGTTTTCTTCAAGTGCTCTAATGGGTTTTTCTTTCTCAAATTGGTTTGATCCGCGTAGTTATTATTATTAATATTATTTTATTCATGTCCACTTTTGCTGGTTTGCTAAATTTTGCTTGCCCATAACTTGCTCATTGGGAAACCTTTTGATGATTCTGTTTGTTGTAATTCGATACTTCATATCAGTTTTTCTTTGAGTTGATATGATGTGATATGATGCTTGTAATTAAGTAAATGCTCATTCACTAGACGTTAGCCCCTTTTGTATGTCATACTAGTCCTTAGTCCTTAGTCCTTAATCCTTAATTTAATTATTGGGAGTTAATAACTAGTTGTGGTTGGAACTTATGCAAAAAGTGATTTTGGGTGCCAGAGAGTGATTCTAGTTGTAGTGTCAAATTTTCACCGTTGCAGAAAGTGATTTTCCTCCAATAAATGGTTCAAAAAAATCACTCTTACTCATTTTCAATTTCAGTTGGTAGGCCTTCACCCATAAATCACTTTTTGGATGTCATGTGTAGTTCCCATCAGACTGATTGGATTGTAATGACATTAGTATTACAGTTTATTTAAGGTTTTTGTTTGTTGGTTTAGTATGATGCTTGTAATTAAGTCGATGTTTATTTAAGGGTGTGAACCGAATTTTTCCTTTTCTCAGTTCTAGTGCTGGATTTGATTTTTGGGAAGAAGTAATAAGAACTGGTTATCGAGGTATTATTTTGTGTGGACTGAAACTTGAGCTGAGGTTTTTTTTTTTTTTTTTTTTAAATGAGCTTGGGTTGGGTAATGGAATTCTGATTCTTGACGTTGTTAAATTGACTCTATCAAGTTGTTCTACTCGAGCTGGTTTGCCTCATTCAAGCTCGGTTTGAATGGATTGGAAAAACTTGAGTTTATTCTTGGGACTAAAATGACTGCTTCTGAACCTAATCGTGCTAAATTGAACTTGCTTCCCTTATTCTACCTAAATTGCTAATTGTAAGCTAATTGTTTTTGTTTTTTTGATAAGTAATTGTAAGCTAATTGTAACAAGCTTCAAGGACTCAACAGTTCTTAATCTTCCTTGTTGACTTTACTTATCAAAAATAAAAACAAACCTCATTGACTACATATAAAGTAGAAATGCCCCTTTGTGAGGACCTTGGTTAAACTTTTCTTGATGACTACATTGTATATTCTTAGCTCACTGACTCACTGCATCTTATTCATTTTGTTGGGGAAAATAAACAAACTGCTAGTTGGCCGTTCATTGTTGGGGGGACTTGGAAACAACTTGTCTAATTTACTGAACACGTCACTTGAGATGGCATGCAACAATTCCTTATCTCAGGTCAGTATTTTTCTGTCCTTATTTTTATTGTTGTTATTTTTGAAGATTGTAAATGTCACTTGGTGTCTATAAATTTAAAGCAATGTTCTCGTAATCTTGCAAAAGTATTGTGCATAGAATAGATCTAAATATGCTGCCATAAACAGCTTCTTCTTATGGGCTACAATGTGTAGCCTTTCAGCTGTTGCTAACCTTAATGGTTTGGAAGAGGCAATGTTATTTGCTTGGTTTCAATTTATGCTTAATTTTGACCAGTATCTTCTGAAAATATCTGTCAGATATATGAAGAATCAAACTTTTTGACAATTAAAAAACTTCTCTTAGAGGTAGTAATCGGCCATACAAGTTACTCCTTTGCAGATATATTCACCTTTAAAACTAGAATGGGAAACTTGCCTGGATTCCCTAAATTGAAGGCAAGATTCCAAGGGGGTGACCACATGTGTCTAACTAAACCTGTGGCAGTTAACACCCCCCCGGTAAGGCTGCTCATAGTGTAGCCAAAGACCTGCCTGGATGTCTTCTCTCTCTCTCTCTCTCTCTCTCTCTCTCTCTCTCATTATCCCTGTTAAGTCTACCATATGGAATTTTATTTTCAAGAGAATAAAGGTCGGTTGGTTGGCAAATATTCTTTTCCAGAGACCAATTAGCATAAACGTATGCCTTGAAAGGAAGAATCATTTTAATTATTTCTCTTAAAAGGCTGAAAAGAAAGTATAGTATATTGGGGTAGTTACATAGCAAACCCTAGAGTTTTATCTCGTATTCAAATGAAAACCCTGAAATTTCAATGCATCAATCACCTTATAGTGTTAAAATCATTGCAATCTGGACCCTCAAAGAGTCTCTCTCAACTAAAAAGTAAAGGAAGTCTATGTAAGTTTGCGTTGAGAATTGTGTGGGCACTAAAAAGCCTTTCACATAAATTCCAAATGATATTTTAGTATAACAAAACCTACAAAATGACATCTTCATCTTCATTTTCATACTATATTTATTTATTAGTGTTTCTTTATGCATGGGTAACCCATTTATAATTTTTTTCAAAGTCAAAATATCACCTATGATTCACATGAATGATTTTTAGTAGACTTATGAAGCGTTCAAGTTGTAACATGAAACTATAAGATGAACACTGAAGCAATTGAAATTAAAGGTAAACTTATAATTAAGGTCAAGCTCTAATGTTTTTTTTTTTATTGGTAATTGATACAAGCACCCAGTGGGGCTTGAACCCACGGCCTCACTCTAAGGTTTATTATGATTACCCTTCATACATTTTGGTTGGAAAAAAAAGCTCATGATATACCTTAATTTAGAGTAGTCATGGTTTTAGAAATTGAATCATTGAAAGAATAAAAAAAGTAGAAGTTCAAGTTTAAGTCCGATTCGGGGGTCAACTGGGGTTAGATTGTGACATCATAAACATTTAAAAAACATATGTTCTTATATAAAATTAATTATTTTGTTAAAGTGATGAAATTAATATTAGGAGACAGTTTGGTTAATGGTTAAGCATGTTAGTAAGACGCTTAGCTTAAGTTCAGGTTGTAGCATTTATAAAGTTTTATATTTTTGTGTCAATTTGCAAAGAAACTTGAATATGTATAATATTAGTATAATGTTATTACCTTTCACAAATTTTTAGGTGGCCTAGTAGTAAAGCCTCTATGTATCCATTTTTTGTTTGAGGTTGGAATAGTGACATATTAAACAATTTTTTAATCATTTAAGCTGATAACAATAAACTGGCAGGTTCAATGGTCATTTCAACTAATGTTTGATTGGTTCGACCTGGCTGTTCAACAGTCCAATTCTTTCTTCTTTTTTTCCCAAGTGGTTAAGAGGATCATTGACCATAGTTGAACTGGTCTGAGTGGCTGGTCTGCTTTTAATAGAGTGGGAGTAGTGCATGTTATCTTAACTGAGGGCGATAAGTCCATTTTGCCAAATCAATCTTTTAAGGTCCATTGTTGTCATCTCTTCTAAACATTGACTTAATTTTTTCCTATGCAACTTTGCAGCAGCAAAGGACTTTCATTCAGATGAGGACGGTTCTCAAAGTTGTGGACAACTCTGGGGCAAAAAAGGTGATGTGCATACAGGCCTTGAAGGGGAAGAAAGGTGCAAGGTTGGGAGACACAATAGTTGCATCTGTCAAGGAAGCCCATCCAAATGGAAAAGTCAAGAAAGGAAAGGTTGTGTATGGTGTGGTTGTCCGTGCAGCCATGCAACGCGGCCGTTGTGATGGCAGTGAAGTCAAGTTTGATGACAATGCTGTGGTACTTGTTGACAAGCAAGGGCAGCCAATTGGGACGAGAGTTTTTGGGCCCGTCCCTCACGAGCTAAGGAAGAAAAAGCATGTCAAGATTCTTACTTTGGCGGGGCATATTGCGTAGAGTGTGGGAGTCTTTGGAGTCCAGATGCAGGAGTGATAGCATAGGCATTGTTTGGATAAATCTAGCATATGCTTGGTTAGACTCTTGAATTTTGCCTGAATTTGTCTGCATTGAAAAAAGAAAGAAAAAGAATGTTTTTTAGTCCCATCAATTTTCAAGCAGTGAGATGATAGCCAAGTGACCTGTAACTTTTAACTAATTGAATGCCTATATTGCTTGTCATTAGTTTAACACTAATCTTGTGTAAGGTGTCATAAACAAATGACAGAGAATGTGGTTTTCAACTAATTACCATTAGCAGGTCCCTAGCTTTGAGATAATTAAGGGACTGTTTGGTATATCATAGAATCTGGTGTGCTATGACTTGTATAACTGGTTTTAATCCTCTGCAGTTTGGTAAATTTTTTTTGGTACAGAAAACTGGACTTTTCAACCTCGTAAATGCTCACTCTCCCTCTGTTCCTCCCATCCCCCTCCCCCGTGACAAAGTCACACAATCTCTATATCCCTTTACTCAAGTGAAATTAGTTATAACATTTTGCAGGCACATTTGGAATCTCTTCACCAAGGTGGGATCCTTGTGGGTAGCATGGGCGAAAGATAATCTTTTAAGGATTATAGTTTGGAAAATCTCTTTGAAGGTTCTGTAGTGCTATTTTGTTTGTAAGAGGGTAGTTTTTCTGCATTGTTTTGTTTGTAAAGATGGGTTTGGTGTAGTTGGGCTGGCCGTAGCCTGATTGCTAGAGGTTTAGAGAGTGAGTTGGGCTGCTGCTTGCAGCAGAGTTCCAGTTTTTCTGGAGTTTGTTTGTATTCCGATTTGCTGTGTAATACATTACAAAAAAAAAAAAAAAAAAAAGAAAAGAAAAGAAAAGAAAAGAAAAGAAAAGAAAGATTGCTTCGAATATTAGATTTAATTTTAGATGTGACAGAAATAGATAATATATTTTGTTATATACAGTGTGGGTGTGATTGTGTGTGTGAGTGTTTTTTTTTTTTAGGTCTTTTGTTTTTCTTCCGTTTTGGTATGGAGCCTACCAACTTATGTCTTTAATAAATAAATAAATAAAAAGTTAATTATGACATATAGCTTATTAATTCAAATTAGTTAAAATTCATAAGATTCTATTTTAGGCTTAGTTAGATTATAACCGAGCCAGTATTGTGATTTGTATACATCTCCTGAGGGATTGAAGTTATGGCCCAAAGTGAAAGAAAGAGGAAGGAAGATCCCCATAACTGGCTTGAAGACTTGAAGCAATCATATATATATATATATATATAAAAGCGGAGTTCTTTCTTATAATGGCATAAAATAGTGACACGTGGCATGAACTCATACTTTTTAGTGACTAAACCGGTCATTTAAGTACTGAACCCATCTTTTAAATAAAATTGAACCGGTCTATTTAATCTCTCTCTCTCTCTTTATTAATGATACAAGTAACTTCTCTCTCTCAATTAATGATATAAGTATGACTCTTTGGTATTTTTATATTTTTGGTTGAAATCTAAATATGTTTCCATTTTGTTTGTAAAATTTGTGGTTGACAATTCTTCATTTGAATGTTTATGTGATTTTTTTTTTTTTTTTTTTTTGTTCATTTGCTTTTTCGAATGTTCAGAATTATATATGATTGAAATATAATAGGTATCACATCGACATTAAAAAAAAATTCCTACTAATTTTATATTTTGATAATCAAAATCGTGGTTTTCTTTTTGCTATTTTTCTTCTTCGTACTTATTTTCATTTTAAACTATACTTATGAGAACAAAGATTTTAACATGTTTTAATTTATATGAATTAAACTAAAAATAAGGGTGATAATCAAAATCGTGGTTTTCTTCTTGCTATTTTTCTTCTTCATACTTATTTTCATTTTAAACTATACTTATGAGAACAAAGATTTTAACATGTTTTAATTTATATGAATTAAACTAAAAATAAGGGTCTTATGTTTTAATTCATTTGAATATTTTATGAGATATTTGTTTTTCTTTTATGTGATTTTCACGATTTTCACTTATTTTTTGTAAGTGTTATTATGCTTTTGAAGGCCAAAAGAGGCAAAATTTTATTTGATTATTGTGCACAAAAGGAATATAAATGCATTTAAAACACTAAATAGTTAATTAAGCATTAAATTTGAAATGCTTTTTTTTTTTTTTTTTTTTTTTTTTTTTTTTTTTTAAATGTTCAAAATTATATGGATTTTATTTTTATTGAAACATATCATATATATATATAAAAGCTGAGTTCCAACTTAGAGTTGGCCTAGAATTAAGACACGTGGCATGAATCCATACTTTTTAAATATTGAACCGGTCATTTGAGTAAAAAATCGGTAATTTAAGTAAAACTAAACAGGTGTATTTTAATAAATAATGACTAATTAACTCTCTTATATTGAATAAATAATGAATAGAAATGTCAATTTTTTATTTGTCATTAAATTCTCACTAATTTCTACATCTTTCTCTTCCTTTAAGTAAAAAAATAAAAATAAAAAAAGAAAAAAAAGAAAAGAAAGAAGAAGTAAAATTGAACTGCTTCATGTATTTCATGTGAAATAAACGGTGTTTTTAATATTCCTAATCAAATCTCTTCCATTGAATAGAAAATGAATAGAAATATCTAATTCTGTTGTCATTAAATTCTCACTAATTTCTACCTCTCTCTCTCTCTCTCTTCCTTTAAGTAAAATCTTTTACTCAAGAAACATATAATTTTATTATCATTAAATTCTCACTAATTTCTACATTTCTCCCTTCCTTTAAGTAAAATCTTTTACTCAAATACCGCTTCCCTTCCCACTAAATGTCTGTTATAAACTAAACTTCAAAGAGTCACACGTCGGTTTTTTTTCTTTGAAAAATGTCAAAAGTCACTCAAATATCTCTCGTTTTCTCAAATAAATATATGGAGAAGTAATGGTTTGTAGCTATGCAAAACTTCAATGTTGTTTACATTACCAGAGAGTGGTGCTCAAAGCAAAGAGAGCAAAGTTTTTGCCATTGTTGGAACCTTTTTGTTTGTAATACTAATATAGCCTTTGTTTTCTTAGTTTTCCTTTTAAGTTTGTCGGGGTTGTGTTCAATAGAATTGTAAATAAAATGTTTGTATTATTTTATGTGCTTCTGTTTTTCTGATTTGATTTTCTATCCTTATTTTTGCATTGATAATTTATATTATTTTTTTATTTCTGTTGAAAAAGTAGCGCTATATATAAGAATGATGGTCGGATTAAAAAATATCTATTTGACCGCAGTTTCTTTCTATACCTATAAATTTCATTGGATTTGGAAAAAGTATATAAAAAATAGTTATTTTTCTATTATGTTAGTGGTTATCATTTTACATTTTTTTTTTTTACTTCATTTTCTATGATTTTGTTCTTTCTTTACATTTTTTTGTCCCTATTTCCTAATTTATATATTTTTTTGTTCAAATTGCTTTTTTTTTTTTTTTTTTTTTCCTTTCCTTTTCTAAATTTTACATTGAATTTAAGGAAACCATGGAGAGAGAGAGAGTTTACATTAATTGTTGTTTTGGGTACGAGGTATGACGATTTTTTAATTTGCATTGGTCACTGAATTTTTTTCACTGTATAATGCACATTGTTAACGTGCTTAATTGATAGACAATATTGATTTTCAATGTTTCATATGAACTGGAAAAGTATACTGAAAAGAAAACTCTATTCTATTCTATTAGTGTTTTTTATTTTTCATTTTTTGTCTATATTTTCTTTGGTTCTCTTATTTCGTTTCCTCTTTTTTTTTCTTTCTTTCTTTTTTTTTTTTTTTTTTTTTTTTTTTTTTTTTTCCTTATTTTTGATGTAATTAATATATTATTTTTCATTCAAATTGCTTATTTTATATTTTGTAAATTTTACACTAAATTCAAGAAAATGATGGTGAGAGAGTAGTAGGTTGTTAGTTTTTGAAATTAGTAAAAAGTGATGATGTGATATAAAATAAAAAGAATTTGTATAAAAAAGTGAAAAGTTTTGTATTGTAGTGAATTTTTTTATTTGAATAGTAATAAAAAATTATTGATGTGATATAAAAAAGTGAAAAAGTGGAAATTTTTTATGTTGATTAGTAGTAAAAAATAAAAAAAAATGAGGAAAAAAGTACATGAACTGTACTGTAATGCATTGTTCCTTGACAAACAAGCCCGATATTCTTTAGTTTATTATGTTTATTGACTAGTTTTTTATTACTTTGTGTAATACAGAAAAGATAACACTATTATATTATATTAGTATTTTTCAATTTTCATTTTTTATCTATATTTTCTATTCTTCTCTTCTTCCTTTTTTTATTTTTTTTTTTAATTTCCTGAAACTAAATTATAAGAAAAAATCCCGCGCATAGCACGGGTTACGAGCTAGTTAGGATAATGCATGTGTTCATTTCGATTCAACATCCTTGTACAATGTTTTGATGGTGAATCAAAAGAATATTCACTTATCCCTCGAACTTCCACGCGATTTTCAATCTCTTCCTAAACTTTAAAATTTAGTTTGGAAAAACGTACGGTTTGCCCGAGCGAATTTGTGACCGCCAAGTAGTTATTTCTTAGTTTCATCAATAAGAAACTCTTGAGAGTTTTTCCCATCTTCCCTTTTGTTCGTAGAGGTTTTTTAGGATTTATAGAAGAGTAATATAGTCTTGTATTTACATTGTTATCTTTTATATGGAGCCATTGAATAGTTTAAATGGTCATAAAAAGTTGTTATTATATGTAAAAATAGTTGATGCTGCATCATTATTGATACAAAAGATTGTTATATCTAAAGAAGTTGTTTTAAAATGTAATATGTAATTCTTGGCCTACTCTACAAGCAAAGAACATCTTCCTAAATGTTTATTGGCATAAAGATAAAACAAACTATATTTGTATTTTTATACTTTTAGGTATAATTTGATGCAATAACTTGATATTTTGGTCCAAATGGCATACATGTGCAATAGCTAATATGTTTATAAAAACATTACTAATGTCATATTTTTATGACCAAAAAGCTCTGATCTCCAAGAGAGAAGAATATGATGTAAAATGCCAGGGCAACAAGTGCAAGCCATCCAATTTTGCTTGGACAGCCCCTGGTGTACCATTGCCTGCCTTCTCCATGGCACAATCCTTCAGTTTCATCTGAGATCAAACACTCCCCTGGCCATACCTGCAACACAATAAAAATCATGACAGTGAGAACAACATTGTCAAATGATGTTTCCCAAGAAGAAAACCTCAACCACATGGAGCTAGCTAGGTAGAATTCTAATGCACTATAATTACTGGAAATTTAAGTAAGAAAATCTTCATTTACCATGTTAGTACCCAAAGCACAGAACCCACATGGGGGAGATGAAGCCTTCAAACAGTTCTTACAGTTCCAGCCATTGGCATTTACAGCCCAAGTATAATCTGGGCAGGTATAATTTTTAAACTGAGATGTTACAGTTGGGGTAACCCATGGTGAATGATTCCAAGTATAAAAAACAAATATCTCTGACAAAAGCCCAAGTGAAAGTATAACCCCAAGTAAACTGATAATTAGAAGTTTCCTCCTCCCAATCCTATCAATAAAAAAGATGCTGACTATGGAGCCAAAAGCATTGAGGCCAGAAGTAATGAGTGAGAGAAGCAGTACTCTGTACTCCACTTTCATCAGATGCAATCCCAGCCAATTGAACTATGGTGGGGCTGTAGAATAACTGTGTTAATGCCCCCAAACTGCTGGAAAACCTGAAGGCCAACTCCAGCAATTAGCCCTCTTCTTACAGCTTTGGTTTTCCATAGTTCAGCATAGGAAATCTTGCCAGAAGACCCTTTTGCCTCGATCTCAGCTTCGACCGATTCCTTTAGATCACGGATCTCTTCTTCTACCTCTGTCTGAGTATATTTTCCTTAGTATGGTTTTCTCTTCTTCTTTCCTTACCTGTCATTTCAAAAAATGGTCTTAAGGAACATATACAAATATATTAATGTAATGACTTACCCCTAACGACACAATATTATCCGCTTCTGAATCCCCTAAACTAGACTAGAAAAAAAAATGAGGGAAGAACCTTGCGGTAGAGCCAACGGGGCGACTTTGGAAGAAGCAACATTAACACAAACTGAATCAGAGCAGGAAGTCCTGCAACTCCAAGCATCCACCGCCATGTCCCAGGTGCCTAAACAGGAAATTGCACAACTTAACACCCTTTATTCATTTACGGCACAAAAGTTACAAGTCAATAAAAATTGAAAAAACTTTAGTTACCACCCCCTGATCTTTTATCATTTTTGCAATTATACCCTTGAATTTTAAAATGTGTTAATTTAATGTATTAATCTTTCAATTTTTTTCAATTTCATCTCTCCATTAGAATTTTCCATTAAATGATACTATAAATAAATTAAATAATTGAAATTAATATTATGACTTTAGGAGACATTTTGGTTAATGGTTAAAGAGCGTTAGAAAGATGCTTAGCTTAAGTTCAGGTTGTAGCATTTATAAAGTTTTATATTTTTGTGTTAATTTGCAAAAAATATGTATAATTTTAGTATGATGTTATTACCTACACAAATCTTTTAGTTGCCTGGTAGTAAAGCCTCTGCGTATCCATTTTTTGTTTGAGTTGGAATAGTGACATAATAAACAATTTTTTAATCATTTAAGAGGATAATAATGAACTGGCAGGTTCAATAGCCATTTCAACTCATGTTCGATCGCTTCAATGCAAAAACAGACCAGAAATATGAAATTAGGACGAAAAAGTAGGAAACACCTGATCAACTCTGGCAATGGTCAAAGTCAACTATGATATAAGGTCAACGATCAACGGTGACCAATCAAATTGTGAGTGGACGCTGACGTGGCATTATGATGGCGTGGCAATAGGGATGGCATGGAAGTAGAACGTTCCAGAGGTGCGTCCGAGCTCCAATGGCGGCGTTCTTGGCAGTTTTTGACTTTGCGGCATTGGATCTGTCGATTGGCGCTACTATCGAGGTGATTAGACCTTTGTGTCGGCGCATGGCATAACGAGCTGATTCTTTGGGCGACTCGTGAGGGAGCATGGTAACTCCAATGACGGCATTCTTGGCGGCTCTGAATAGATCGGCTTCCAAGGATTCGATTGATGCAGTCACTAGCTCGAAATGATGATTGGAACAGGCTCCTAGCTGTTAATACCTATCTTCTCATTCTCGTTGTGTTCGCACATGAGAAGAGAAGTGTTAGAATATATTAGGAAATTTTATTTGAGTACAAAGCTCTATTTATAAAGCTTTACATGTGATTTGAATAATTTAAAATACAAACATATCTTTTAAATTAGGGTTAACAAATCCCTAAATCTATGGTAATCAAATCCCAAAATTTAAATTCAGCTAACTTGAAATGCACAAGCTTTCCTATACACTCCTCTTTATTTTGCAGTAGAAACTTGAGCAAATATAAGTAATGAAAGGAACCTGAAGAAGTGGAACAAGCTTGGGTTTCAATTCTTACTTATGATTAAAAACCACAAATTGCCTTTCACTCTGGGAATCTGAATACTAAGATCAACCAGAGGGAAATAAATTATAAACTTAAAGATGAAGTATGAAGATTTTCAAGAAAGCGTCAGCCTTCAAAAGCCGGCGCTGCAAGCTTCATCGGTACCCTAAATCTTCTGAGTAACTTCTCACTCCTCAAAGCAGCTCTTAAAAACAAACGGAACAAATGGCTTCTGTTTTTCTTTTTGGTCCCTGACGACGTCGTTAGGTTACAAGTGGTATGGTTAAATCTTGACCGTCCAAGTCTTTTACAAACAGATGTGCTGTTAGTTTTATAACGGCATGGAAGCTCGATCCTAAATAATGTAATATCACTAATATGACTATGAGGTGATACATGACACAAACATTGATGTGCTCATCAAGTGTGCCAAGAAAAACAAACTAAGGCATACAATTATCCGAGAGTTCCATATTGGGTAACATGTTCAATAAAAATGCCATATAAATCTATATGGCCATGGAGGGCGACTTCCTTGGGTCTTCACCAACATAGAGGTTATGGAGAGAATGAGCCACGTCCATAGCCATGTGGCATCCATGAAAATCCCTTTCCGGGGCCACAGGAGCCGCCATGGAGGGAACGTGATGGCTGTGGTGTTTCCATGGAAGTCCCTTCATGGTCATGGAGGCATGGGCAACCTCCATGGCCATGGATGGAGGTATGTGGGTGTTGAGAGTTTCGTTTCCTTTTTTTTTTTTTTTTCAGAGAGAGAGAGACCTTGCCGGAGCAGCAGGTGACGGCATCGACCCAGAACCACCAGCCGTAGAAACTGAGGAATGTTGAATAGGTTCGCTATTGATAAAACTAAGACTTATGATTCCACATTTATATCATCTTCCTTTACTTATCAAAACATGTATATCCTCTACCTCACCAGTAATCCTCACAGTTGCACACTCCATCTCTAAAATGATGAAATCGACTTGCATCTCTAACAGTTATCTCTCTCTTTGTTATGAGAGTCATGTATTTTATGGCAGTATGGCAGTCTACACAAACCCGCAAATTCTTAGTAATTAGAATGGGTTTGCCGGGGCTCAGACAAATAATTCCAAAAGCAATGGCCAGTTTCTCACTGTGATAAAGGAGAATCTTTTCCTTCTCCTCCTCTTCAACATCTTGGAGAACGAAACTAGATTCAGCACGATATCCCAATCTTTTCATTTCCACTAGCAATTCCCCTAACTTCTTGTTTATCCATGCTGATTGTGGGTGAGATCGATCTCCACCAACAAATGCATGAATAACCCCATTTATCTCAATCCAACTACATCCTGGGCTTTTTTTAAAGCCTTTGTCCCTCTGCATGATTCTTACATCTGCTGCGTCATCCCATCTTCCAGCGGCACTGTATATATTAGATAAAAGGACAAAATTTCCAGTACCTTCAGGTCCTATGCCTTGGATCTTCTTTGATACTTCTTCCCCAAGTTCAACATTTTTGTGGATTCTACATCCAGCAAGCAGGGTACCCCATACATGAACATTAGGCTTCAATGGCATTGTTTGAATGAAATTGTGTGCCTCATCCAACAGTCCAGCGCGACAGAGAAGATCAGTCATGCATACGTAATGGTCAATCCTTGGTATAATGTTGAAATCTGAACTCATAGCATTAAACCAGTGTTTCCCTTCTGTGACATGTCCTGAATGGCTGCAAGCAGATAAGAGACCAATGAAAGTCACATCGTCTGGCTTTAAACCCGTTTCTAGAAAGTTCTTGAACAATCCAAGTGCTTCTGCACCTAGCCCATGGATACCATAACCAACTATCATTGCATTCCATGAAATAATATCCCGCGAATCCATCCTATCAAAAACTCGCCTAGCAATACTGATCTTCCCACATTTTGAGTACATATCTATAAGCGCATTGCAAACAGAGGTCTCAGTCACAAAGCCATGAACCAGCGAGTAACTATGGCCGCAGGCCCCGTGTTGGAGAGCAGCCAAATGTGAACAAGCTGGCAGGACGCATAACATGGTCGCCACATCTGGCTGGACCGCAGACAATTGCATCCGGTGAAAAACAAGCAAAACCTCTTCTGCATAACCATTCTGCATGCAACCGGACATTATTGCACTATAAGAAACTGTATCTTTGAAAACCATTTGATCAAAGAACCTAAGTGCATCATCTATAACCCCACACTTTGCATACATTGAAAGTAAGGTATTACCTACAATTGTGTCTAACTCTAACCTTGATTTGATTGCATAACAATGTAAACGTCTCCCTCTGCTGAAATCAATTAGCCTAGCGCAAGCTCGAAGTATGACTGCAAGAGTTACTGGGGTTGTATTTATTGTAGTTTTGAGCACCATCTCATCATATAATGCCAACGCCTCTATCATATAATCACATACATCATACGCTCCAATCATAGCACTCCAACAAACCTCATTCCTGACACCCATCATGTCAAATACTCTTCTTGCATAAGATATGCAGAGACATTTACCATACATATCCAAAAGCCCAGTTCCAAGCACCACATCGTTACAAAAACTTCTCCTTACAGAGTAGGCATGCATAGCTTTCCCTTGGCTCAAAGCATTTGCTTGCCCAACCGTGGGAAGAACAGCTACTATTGTTGAAGAGTTTGGAGTTGTTCCTGCTTTCTGCATTTCAACTACCAACCGTATTGTGTCATCATAAAGTCCATGAAGTGAGAACCCAGCAATCATTGCATTCCATGCTACAACATCTCTATGCGGCATACTATAGAACACTTTTTGTGCCTCACCTAAATCTCCAGACTTTGCATACACGTCAATCAATGCGGTACAAACAAAAACGTCAGAGTCAAGCCCAAGTCCTTTGGCAAGATCATGTACCTCTCTACCAACTTCTATAGCTTGCAAACCAGAACACGCTTTAAGAACAAACGGGAATGTGAATTTGGTTGGTCTAACACCTACTTCAAGCATCCGATAGTATAAACAGATAGCTTCTTCAAACGGTCCATGCCACGCATAAGCTCTTATCATAAGGTTCCATAGTATAACAGTTGGAGTAGGAATTTTATCGAACACGCGGCGTGCAGCTTTGACTTCATCACATGCAATATACAGAAGGGCAAGTTTTTCGAGCACAACAAAACCTGTGATATGGGTGTTGTTCTTGAGAAGATGTTGATGGATTTTCTTGCCCTGGGAGAGTGATTTCGATCGAATACAAGCTTCGAGAAGGCCTCTATAGTACTCAGTTGTGGTTTGAAAGATTTCTTGAGTAATGTTGTTAGGGACATATTTGAGAGTATTGTGTTGGGCATGGCAATTGGTCGATAATCCTCGACTATTGCTAAATCTGCAGAGACGTCTTGCTCCCCATATCATCTCTTTTTGGGTGCACCAAGGCTCCTAGGAATCGAAATTCTGAGAACTGCATGAGGATCAAATATGAAGTGATTTTGATCAAACATCGTAAGAGAGAAGAACTGAAAGCATGGGAAAGTCCCTTTCAAATAGTGTATTTGATATTAAAAGCAAGATAATACATTCACACAATTTTTATTTCCACAATGCTCACTCATAATGATACATAGAAGTTGAACCGAGCAAATTCAGGTTCGAATTTTCCCAGTTTGGAATCCTATTAGCAACAACAAATCTCTCTTTCTGGTGGATAATTATATCGCAGAAAATGCACAGATGTTTGTCAAATATGCATCAACAACAAACCCAAAAAAAAAAAAAAAACACATACTTATCTTGCTGGGTAGCAAGAAATCATAATGGCAATTCTCATATCCCAATCTCGGCTTTTCCAACAAGCAAAAATTAAATCACTACAAGCAAGAACATCGAAACACTATCAAACTCGAATACTACAAACAAATAGACCGACAATCAAACTCCCATCAAATAGAACCCGATCTCTTGTGGATTTCTGTGTCGGAGAGAGAGAGTGAGGCATACTATAATGGAATCCGCAGTGAAAGGCTGAATTTTCCAGGCTTGAAGCGCACAATACCCTGTCAAGCTCAAGTGACAGGATCTCCAAACTATCTCCAGATATTCCCGATTTTCTTTTGCTTGGGTCACGCTCATTTCCTTTTACAGACCTGCATGTTACACTTATTTCCATATTAAGCTTTATTTTGCTTTAAATAAGGTTGAATACTATATTGGAACTTGAGTTTTAAGTTTTTTATTTTTGCTGTCAGGCATGCATTTGAATTATTTTCGGTTCAAATGAATAGGAGAGGAGCCGGTTAGTTTAAGTAAAAAGGTGAGGGAGGGGGGGGGGGGGGGGGGGCTTTCATTCACCAATGCACGTCCGGCTCCGCGCACCTGCTAACGCCTTTCGAATTATAAGGGCAAAATTGTCCCAAAAAATATGAAAGGACAATTTTGCCCTTATTTTTATACAAATTGGATGAACCGAGGAGGATTCTTGTCTGCCACGCACCGAATAAGAATCTCTTAGAATTTTTTTTAAAAAATTGTAGATTTTAAAATTACGAAATACAGATCATTCTTTACATTAAACAACTTAGAAGGTGTTTTCATAATGAGTAAGTGCATCATAACTCCATGAGTCGGAGCGCGATTTGAAAATGGTCCCACTTTTTAAAAATGAGTTTTAACTCCTTCAGTTTTTTGCGAATTTGAAACAAGTCCTTTTGTCACTTTTCCGTCCATTTTCGCAACTTCTGTTAGTGCCACGTTAGCATTTTCGCCACATTACCTTAAAATATTATTTTTTAAATAATTTTATTTAAAAAGAAAAAAAAAATGAGGAAAGGTTGGGACTGCCGGTGGCAGCCACCCCCCTTGGGGAGAAGGTGGCTCGTGGCCACCCCCGGCTAGGGCTTGGGGGGTGGCACGCGACCACCCCCGGCCAGGGCCTGGGGGGTGGCGCGTGACCACCCGCATGGGCCACCCCTAGATCCCTTTTAGGTTTTTTTCTTTTTTTAAAGGTGTAATATGTAATTCTTGGCCCACTCTACAAGCAAAGAACATCCTCCTAAATGTTTTATTGACAAGAAGATATACTAAACTCTATTTGTATTTTTCTGCTTTAGGTATTTGATGCAATAACTTGTTATTTTGGTCCAATTGGCATATATGTGCAATATGTTACAAGGACTTTAAACAGGACTCTCTCAACACCAAGACCTAAAATTGGACCAAGGGCCATTGGTTCTCATGGAACTACATAAAAATATTACTTATGTCATTAAGTACATGAATATTATTTATGAGCATAAAGATTGTTGAACTCCAACTTAAGCTCGTATGCCCACTATCTATAATTATTGTTGGTCATGCATATCACATGAAGATTAGGATCATAATGATCATTACATAAGATTTTAAAATGTTTCATCTCACTTCAAGATATCAACTAGTCCTAATCATTTTTACATTTTAAAAACAAAAGAAGTAAATAGTAAAAAGAGATTTCAACCATTCTAACTCTTTTAAGTCAATACACATGTAAATTTATAGATTTCCTTCTTCCCTCAAACCCCAGTTTTTCAAGGTCTGTTTGGACAAGGTAATGCAATCATACACGCTGATCTCAATATATATAGACCTTGAATGTATTATTAGAAACTCAGTTATGCAATATCCAGGACTCCCTATTCAAATCTCAACATATAGAACTTCCTACTTATTTTCAACTGTCTGAGGGCTTTTCTCCCAGAACCTGAAGTGCAAAGCTCTCAGTTCCAGCATCTTCTCCACCTCCTCGATCGGGAGCCCCTTCGTTTCAGGGACGCATATCAAGACGAAGAACAGGGCCACAACAGAAACGACCCCGAATAGTAGGAATGTCCAGGAAGTCCCAATTGCAGTCGTTAAAGTCAGGAAGGACTGTGCAACAATGAGGTTTGAGACCCAGTTTGCAGTGGCAGCAATTCCTCCACAGATGCCTCGATACCTTAAAGGATAGATCTCAGAGTTGACAATCCATGGGACGGTTCCCATTCCAGGAGAGAAGAATATGATGTAAAGTCCCAAGCCAACAAGTGCAAGCCATCCAGTTTTGCTTGGACAGCCTCTGGTGTACCATAGCCTGTCTTGTCCATGGCACATATCCTTCACAGTGTCAATTGAGATCAAACACTCCCCTGGCCATAGCTGCATTACCATAAAAATGATGACAGTGAGAACGACAGTGATGAAATGAATAACGATAAGAACTTATGCAACTAATCCACAACTACTCCAAGTTGTATGGCGGTTGTATAACATGCTACTAAATAGCCTGTCTTCTTATTAGTTGGTGGAATCTAAGAGGTATAAATTTAGGGAAAGGACCAAAGCAGTGATGGTTTTGTGAAGGTTTGCATACCGTCATTTGAACACATTCCAAGAAGAAAAACTCAACCACATGAGCTAGAATTCTAATACACTATTACTGGAAATTTAAGTAAGATATGCATTTTAGAGAGATACATAAGAAAATCTACATGTACCTTATTAGTACTCGAGGCACAGAACCCACATGATGGAGATGAAGCCTTCAAACACTTCATACAGCTCCAACGATTGGCATTTACAGCCGAACTGTAATCCGGGCAGGTGTAGTTTTTGAACTGAGATGTTACTGTTGGCGCAACCAATGGTGAATGAGTCGAAGTATCATGAAATATCCCTGATAAAAGCCCAAGTGAAAGTATAACGCCACATAAACTGATAATTAGAAGTTTCTTCCTCCCAGTCCTATCAATAAAATAGATGCTGATGATGGAGCCGAAAGCGTTGAGGCCAGAAGTAATGAGTGAGAGAAGGAGTGCAGTTTCATTAGATGCAATTCCAGCCAATTGAACTATGGTGGGGCTGTAGTACATAACTGTGTTAATGCCCACAAACTGCTGGAACACCTGAAGGCCAACTCCAGCAATTAGTCCTCTTCTTACTGTTTTGGTTTTCCAGAGTTCAGCATAGGAAATCTTGCCAGAAGACCCTGTTGCCTCGATCTCAGCATCGACCGATTCCTTTAGAGCATGGATCTCTTCTTCTACCTCATTTTCTGAGTATATTTTCCTTAGTATGGTTTTTGCTTCTTCTTCCCGTCCCTGTCATTTCAAGAAATGGTCTTAAAGAACATATACAAATATATTAGACTAGAAAAGCACTAGCTTACAAGAGAATGAGTGAAGAACCTTGCGGTATAGCCAACGGGGCGACTCTGGAAGAAGCAGCATTAACACAAATTGAATCAGAGCAGGAAGTCCTGCAACTCCAAGCATCCACCGCCACGTCCCAGGTGCCTAAACAGAAAACTACACAAGTTAACATCTTTTATTCATTTACAGTACAAAAGTTACAAGTCAATAAAAATTCCAATTAAACTTCGGCATAGACATTGAATAAGCCTAGAGACTATCACATGCATAGCATCTAATAGAAATTGAATGACTCTACTGCTTGTTCGTGTTTTGCATCATTGAGCTTTCCATATTTGCAATACGATTTCAATCATTTGCACAATTGATTATCATATATGAAACAGAGGTTGACCCTCTATGACTAGAATCCCTGACGTGATGCCTAGCTCTGATACCAAATGATACAAACTTTAGGTAGAACTCACCTTTAGAAATCGGTTTGCAAGGGAAGGGTGCTTAAGAGTTTATATATACAGGGTTAAGATTGAACTTAAACTATGTGGGACACTTATGATCGTAATATTGTGTGTGTCTCCAATATAACTCCTACTAGTGTTTTGATATACTACACAAAACTCAATGGATTGGTAAAATCTTCAAGAATATATATGCACTCCTGACTTTAAAGTCACAACTACAGTAGCTTAATTACCTTGGTGAAGGCCAAGTTGATAAGGTAGGAAAGGAACTGGCCTCCAGTTATAAGAAATCCATTGGTACTAACAAGGGCACCGCGGATTTTTGCAGGGGAAGCTTCAGAAATGTACAGAGGGGAAGTCATTGATGCCATTCCAACCCCAAATCCCACAAAAATACGTCCAACAATGAGAACAGGTGAGCTGTTGGCAGCAGCCATGATCACAGCTCCTACAAAGAAGAGGAAGTCTGCTATTAAGATTGTGCTTCTCCTTCCAAAGCGGTCGTTCAACCATCCACCAATAGCAGCTCCAACTATTGCTCCTGCAACTGCCATGCTCACTATCATCTCCTATATATGTATTGTCACCAAGCACAGTTAATATACATTCTAGTTTTACGATACAATAATTCATTAACAAATAACAACTAGATATTACTACACAATTGGAAAATGATGCCTACTTTTTGAAATTTTTCTGAAAATGAAGTTGAAAGGCTATGTTTGGAAAGTGTTTTGAAAAGTTTTTTATTTTTTGTTTTGAAAAGAGTTTTTTATGTGATGTAAGTTGAGAAGTGTTTTTGGTGGATCACATTTAAAAAGTGTTGTCAATAGGTCCACATAACAAAATTGTTTTGTTAGCTTTTTAGTGTCCATTGTTTTCACATAAACAAGCAATGAACATGCTTGTTTTGAGAAAAGACATGTTTTATTTTTTCCGGTGTGGAGGCTGACTTTTTATTTATAAATATTAAAAACAAAAACACAAAAATAAAAATAGAGGTGGTCGCATGGCAGCTCCTAAGGTAATGTGCAGCTCATATATATATATATATATATATATATATATATATATTTTTTTTAAGAAGTGTTTTGTTTGGTAATTATTTTCTGAAAAGAATGTTTTTTTATTTGAAAAGAGAATAATAAAAAAAAGTGATGTTACAATTGATATTTAACAATATGATTTTAGATTAATATTTTTGGTCCAAACAAATAAAGATCAATAACTTTGGAGTTGTTAAAATCATTTTAATAAACACTCATCACTCAAGTACTTGAATGACTTTTAATCATTTTATCTAAAAAAAAAAAATGGGTACTTGAATGACTTCATGACATCAACCTACAACCCTTTTTTAAAGCAAAACGAAGATGCCATTTAGACCAAACTCATCGAGTGAAAATTTAAATTTACAAAATGAATATAAATCTTTTACAAATTTTTAAAAGTGTCGTGTGTTCATTGAGTATGCAAAAAGCACAAAGCACAAGTTATTAAAAAACACATGATTTTCATATGTTAAGAAAGATATGACACTTTTAGATGAATTTTTTTACGACTCAATTGGTAGGAAATTTATGTCCACAAGTAAAATTAAGGGATAACTTTATTTAATGGTACTGAACTTTTACACTTTTTAACAAAAGGTACTTGAACTTCAAAACGTCTTAATTTAGGATATTCATTTTTTGGAAAGGCTCAATTAGGGATCCTCCGTTAGGATTTTTCGTTAAATCCTATCAAAATTTCAAAAATACCCATGTGTTTTTTTTTTTTTTTTTAAAAAAAAAAATTATAAAAATTTGCAAAGATTCATGCATGGGTATTTTTGCAAATTTCGTTAAATTCTAACCAATACTTAAATTTTAACAATTTTTTTTTTAAAATAAAATGAGGGGTATTTTGAAAATTTTGATAAGATTTAACGAAAAATCTTAACGGAGGACTCTTAATTGAAATTTTTCGAAAAAATTGATACCTTAAATTGAAACGTTTTAAAGTTTAGGTACCTTTTATAAAAAATTAAAAAAAAAAAAAAAATACAAGTTGAAAGTTCGGTACCCTTAAATAAAGTTATTCCTAAAATTAATTAGTGTGCTTGGTTAAAAAGATTAGATTTATGTTAAAAAAAAAAAAAAAAAAAAAAAAACTTAATTTTATATTTGGAATTTGACCCGAAATCTTGTGTAAAGCAAGCTGAGCTCCATCCATGGAATCTGGCATTGTTTTATTCGAAAGCGTAATAAGAGGTGAGTTGCCTTATTGGAAAAAGTGAAAGGCCAAAGACCACATGTGAGATTCTGAACCACGTTTTCGACACGTGTCCACGTAGTGACCCAAAAACTAAAGGACACTTTCCAAATTATGTGGGATTAGTTGACTCTTATCCATAATCAAGTCATGCTTTGAACCTTTTGCTTTTGTCTTGTCCCGAGACTTTATTTATTAATATATGATGGCATATATTATTATTTTTTTTATTTTTTTATTTTAAAAAAAAGGTCATGCTTTGAAAAACAAAATCCTAGTCAAGACCAAAACTCTAAATAAAAAATAAATAAATAAATAAACCAGAAGGCCATCCAATTTAATTTAAAGGAAAATTAGAGATCTCCTGGGTCATGCTGATTTCTGTTAAATATATAATTTATTAATTTTTACGAAATTATTTAATTTTTATCAAAGGGTGTTTTGGACAATTACATAAGTGAACAATTATAGGTCCAAACTAGACTGCAGCCAATATGCAGCAGATATTACCGAGGATAAGGATCACAAAAATTATCCGTTCAGCAATTTGAACAACGGATAACGTGAAAGACTTTATTCCAATAATTACTAGCAATTTAGATAAATAATTTAAGAAAAATATGAAGATAAAAACGAGGAGAGAGATCGGGATGATCTCAAATTATTAGCCGTGTTTGAAGATTCACCTGACCGAATAAATTGTTGTAATTTGAGAGATTCTAATAGGAGAGAGATGGATTTGAGACAGTAAATTGGAGTGGATGGAGGGGGCATTATAGTAAGAAGATGAAAAATTGGCAGCCATAGATTAATGTTACCTGTAAGTAAGTCTCTCTATCAACATCCTTGAAGTCATCTCTGATATAAAGAAGAGCCCCTGATATCACTCCTGCACATGATCACCACCGTCCACCCAACAAAAAAAGGCTTAGAAATCCATAAACACAGACAGAGAGAGAGAGAGAGAGAGAGAGAGAGGAAAAGAAAGGAACGTACCTGTGTCGTAGCCAAAGAGAAGGCCACCAATCCCAGCGGAGAAAGCGAGGCGAAGAACATAAGGATTTTTCCATGCCAGAGAGAAGCAGTCTCTGAAAGCTGATGTATCAGTCACGGGGATGCCTCCCTCCATTACTGCTCCTTTTCACTCTCCAAACAGAGAGAGCTCTCCTGTTTGGCTGTTTGGGATGTTTTCCGAGAAAATAGAAGAGAAACAGAGCGGGGGAGTTTACTGTTTAGAACGTGGGTAGAGCCGTAGAGGGAGTGTTTCCGGGGGACTGCGTCATATATATATAGACATAATGATGGTGATTATATAATGATGTTTTAATTAAGGTAGGATAAACCAAATAAGAGATTATGATGGTGATGATGACGACAAAATTAAAAAAATAGGAAAGTTTTATTTAAGGGAGTTTATTATTATACTGATTTACTAAATAGTATTGGTTTAGACTATATAGTACTAGTACACTAGTTTTATTTTTATTTTTTATTTTTAAATTTAAAGAATAAAATTAATTTTTGTTTCTCTATTTAAATACACTTCACAATAATTTTCATTATCTTTTCATATATTATTAAAATAATATTTTTTTACGAAATATAAGTTCTCTACCTGCCTTTACATTTTTTATAAAATTAGAAAAATATACATAATCCTTTAAACTATCATCATATTGTTAATGTCTCCCAAAACTACCAATTGTGTCAATGCCCTCTCTTAAATTACAAAAAAATAAAAAATAAAAAAAAATTGTCAATGTCCCCACAAAAATACATTTCATAAAATTATTTAGAAACTATAAAAAACTAAAATAACAAAAAGTTATTAAAAAAAAAAATTAATTTAAAATTTAAAATTTAAAATTAAAAAAAAACTGGTTTTCCTTTTCTTTCATTTTTTTTTTAAAAAAAAACAGAAATTATGATTTTCAGTTGTTTTTTTGTTTTTTTAATTTTTTTTTCGTTTTCCTTTAGTTATTTTTTTTTTTTAATTTTGTTTTTAAAAAGATTGTTTTTTTAGGTTTTTTTTTAGGTTTTTTTTTTTTTTTTTTTTTTTTTTTTTTTTTTTTAAATTTATAAGGATATTTTTGTTTTATTTTAGGGTATTTTTTTTTGTCTTAAGATGAATATTGATATTTTTTTGGTAGTTTGAAGAGAGACGACATTAACAATTGAGTAGTAGTTTGAGAAAGATATGTGTACTTTTCCCAAGTAAAAAGGATAACAAAAAAAAGTGCAACATATTTCTTGTCTTCAATGACAAAACATTTCTTACAAACTTAGCGGTAACAAATTTCTTACAGACCAGCATTTAAAAGTAAGTCTTATTTAAGTATCTGAGAAACACGTATTTTCATATTAATGCTATTAAAAAGGTGCGTGAGAAGCACTTGCTAATAAAAAAAACATGTGTTTCTTACATACTGAATACTAAATAATACATGTCACTTTTAAAAACTAGTTTGTAAAAAATTACTCAGTTTATAAGAAATTTTTGTCATTCCCTGAATATGTGAGAAATACATCGTTAAGAGACACATAACATTAAAAACTAAGTTGGAAGAATTTTTGTACAACCCAACTTCTAAGAAATTTATTGCCTTATTGAATAAGGGTAAAATAAATGAGAGATTAGTCTATTAAGTAATAAAAACATGGTGGACTATCCGGCAAAGTTCAAGAGTCCTTAATGCTTAATCAAACATAATCAATTAGTGTAATTCAAATCCAATTATCCAGCACGTGAAAAAGACTTTCCAATTCCAAATTCCAATTCATAAGCTTGCATATAATCCAATTATAACTTTGACGGTAAAGTGATAAAGAGACTAATTTAAAACTTGAGTAAAACTTAAGGACTTTATTTTTAAAATTGAAAACCTAAAAACTAAATTCAAATAAGATGAAAACTTAGGGGTTAAATATGATTTTTCCCTCAAATTTATTTTATACCGGTTGACTAGCCACTTAAAATCTGTTACGTCATCCTATTTGAAATGATTATGATAAATAAGTGTGAAAAGTAACATTTAGTATAAATTAAGACATTGAATGATAAAAAAAAATAAAAAAAAAAGGGAAAAAATTCACTTAAACCTTTGAACTTTTATCGCTTTTGAAATTATCACCATAAAGTTCAAAAACTTTCAAAGTATGTATCAAATATTAAAAAAATTTCATTGTCACCCATATGTATCTATCTGTTAAGATATACTGTTAAATCATAACATAAGTATTGAAAATTCTCAAAATACCTTTTTTTTTTTTAAAAAAATTATTCTCAAAACACCTTTTTCTTTTTTTAAAAAAATTTTAAAACCTTTACAGAGGTATAAATGTTATTTTATCCATTTTACATTTGATTTAACCTGAAATCCTAATAGAAGGTATGACATTGCAAACTTTTAAAGTTTGAGAGTCTTTAACTTTAGAGTGGTAATTGCAAAAACGATGAAAAAATGAAGTTTAAAAAAAGAAAAGAAAAAAAAAAAGAAGATTAATTTTCATATGCCTAGTGAACCAATTATCTGACAAATTAGGATACTAAATAGTAACAAGTTAACATACCATATATCTTTGTGCAATTTGATGAGTTATGTTAGGTAGATGGACTAGACTTAACAATTAAGTTTGGTTCAAACTTTTAATAATTTGATATGAAAAAGTTTTGAGATTCCCTGAATAGTCTCGGTGTGAGCTAAAATTTCATTAAAATAATACGGATCAGGATTCTCTCAAATTATTTGTCTGAATTTGAAAAAATTTAGACAAATAATTATGAAAGACAATTTATGAGATTTATGTGACTAAATAAAAATTGAGTTGTCCAATTACTTATCCGTGAATTTCATAAGTTGTTTTTCACAATCATTTGCTCGAATTCTCTCAAATTCAAACAAATAATTTGAGGCTGTTGATTAATCATGATGTTCTTCTTGAGAAATGATAGAGGGGGGACCTTTAACCGCCCCCTTCTCCCTTTACAATAAAAAAAATACAATTGTATTGAAAAAGGAAAAACAAAACAATTAAAAAGTACAATTTTTTGAATAATTTTATATTTTTTATTGTAAAGGGAGGAGAGGCCGGTTAAAGATCCCCCTCTATCATTTCTCGTTCTTCTTAACCCTATAATCATAGAAAAACTGATGTATTTATAGCCCGTTTGTACTTCAAAAGATTCCTCCATTAATTAGTTCAAACAACTCTTACCAATGGTGGCCAAGGGGGTGGCTCAGCCACCCCTCTTCTTTTTTCTTTTTTTAATTTTTTTTTAAAATTTTATTATTTTTAATCATTTTCTAAATATTTTAATTTTTAATTTTTAATTTTTTTTTATGTAGTGCCACGTGTCAACCTCAGCGGTTGACACGTGGCGAGGCGTTAAAATTTGGACGGAAAATCTAACAGAGGTACCAAATGGGTTTTTACCCTTAATTCAGGTACCACCTATGATACTAAACAAAACTGAGGTACTAAATTTAAAAACACGTAAAACTCAGGTACCAATGAGGTATTTATCCCTAAAAGAAAAGAAATACAATTGTCACAACCAGAATGTGACAATTGCTGAGTCCTGCAATACATTTCTAGGCAAAATTGCCGAAGAAATTGACCATTTTGGGGCACAATAGTGAAAAGAAGTACGACAACCCCCAAAGTGGATAAGCTTTGTCTGGGAGGACTTAATTGAGTTTTACTTACTTATTTATTTATTTTATTTTTTTAAGTCACATAATAAATAGAGACACAAAGAGCATTGATGAAATTCCTGTCAAGGCTTGCTTGAAAGCTTGTAAGGATTTGTGTCCTTTGAAGGATTAACCGTTCTTGATGCAATATGTTTTAAAGTTATGCTTAATTGCTATGAACCTATCAAAATTATGCAATTAAGCATGCTTTTGCAATAGTAGTATCAGGATTAGTGACCTCTTGAGAAGTCTGGTTCAAAAAAGTTAAAAGTAGACAATATTGTAAGTGGGTCGTTTTGCCCTCTATCCAGTTTGAAGGTGACTTCTTTTAACCATTATAACAATCAACAAAAGTTACATTTTCATATATTGTTCGTGTGCCTCTATCATCTCCGACATTTACTAGTATATACTTTTATTTTAAAAGTGGATTAATTTGAAGATTTCAAGCTGTGCCAACTCTCGTGCACACCTAGTTGCGAAATTGGTCGCTTTCCATCGTGCATGTGTTTTGATGCATCATCACACATTCTCATTTTCTTTCTAATATTAGGATTAAGAGTGAAAATGACCTCCCCGGCCTTTTAAATCCTTGCTCCCTTTTTCTAATTTAGATTTTTTTTTTTTAAAAAATAAAAATAAAAACATCGATGGAATTCATGCAAACAGTATCTTTTTCTATAAGAAATTTATGAACTCTTCAAATATTTTAAAATGGCATAATTTAAAAAGGTAGATTTTTAGATTAGATAATCAAAAAAATTTAGGTTCAAGTTCTATGAAAAAGAAAGGAAATATTGTATAAAACTTTAATCTCATGGCTTATTTGTCCCATTAATCATCAAAAGAATCATGACATGAAAATATTGATCCGTATAGTAGGAAAGACACGTTGAGACACTTTGCTAATTGCTATGTGATAATGCAAATTTAAAAAAATAAAAATAAAATATGGTGCAATGAAGAAGATAATGATGATTGTAGCCTCTGTAATCATGCTTAATGGTATATAACTATAAATGAGCGACGTGTAATCATGCTACCATCAAGGAATAAAGCTTAATTCCAACTAAAAATTTATTAACTGTGTCCTTATTAGAATAAATTACTAAACACCTTTTGTTGGGAAAATTATCATCCCTTAGGCAAATGGGGATATACCCGAACCAGGGTCCAGTTGATTTTGCTGGTCCAACTTGACCCGCTCAGTCACTAGGGTTTAACAGAGTCCTATAACACCTTGAAGACTATATTTGGAACACATGGGATAAGATTCAAATATTTCCCACTCTCCCACTCAACTTCTACCTCATCCCACTAAGAGTCTCACTCAACCATGACATGAAGGTGGAACAATGCGATTGAGAACTATGTGCTTATAAATAGGTGGCTACCCCATGTACAAAATATACTTTGGGTATATACTCAAAAATTCCAACTCTCAATACTCTTCAAAATTGTTCATTGACTTAGGCATCGGAGATGGGTTGTCGGGAGACCCCCCTCTGACGTATTGTTTGTTCTTCCTTGCAGATTATGAAGAACATGGCGAATCAAAGATCTACACGTCACCAGATTGAAAACTGTTCTAACACCTTTAATTTGTTTTTAATTAAACCACACTAATTAAACTAAATCACACGTGGCATATGGACATCATTTAAAATGTTAGAGAATATCTTATTAGAATATGAGATATGATACGTTTATAATGTTTATATAACTCTTGTCAACATTTTTTTAACTTGTGACCTAGCCACCTACAGTTCAAGTTTATCACATAGTCAGAGTTGAAGATTATCACCTAGTTATAGTTAAAGCTTATTTATATTATCTAATTCTCTTATAAATAGAAGCATGTTATATTGTAAATATTACTCAAAGAAACAACAGCAAAATGTAGTTCATTAAGCTTTATCCTCTAAATATGCATAGATTATAAACCGAATCACGTAATTCGTTGTGTCTATTTTTATATTCTGCATTATATTAAGGATCATTACTAATTGTTGCTGTCAAAGGCAACTTGAAAGTCGTCTAATTAATTGATTCTTGATTTTTTTTTTTTATAAATAACCTAGAGGAGATTAAAAAAATTTAAATAGAAACTACAAATAGCAAGACTAAGTACTGATTTAGATAGTGGATCAATTGTTAGAATCTCTACTCAACTATATTGGACAACAACTGCAATTAAATTAATTGTGACTAATTAATAATTAATATCTTAATATGGAATTAACTTTGTTTCTTTTATCCTAAATTGAATAAAGCTGAGTTGTTTTTAATTGTTCGAACCTATCCTCAAAAGTCAATTGTATCCTTATAGTCACATCACAACTTAAATCAGCACTTCATTTTGAAAATTAAGATTAGGGATAAAGATGATTTGTTATTTTCATCAAGAAAGAAAGAAATAAAGAAGTCTTGTAACTTGCATATAAAAAGATTTCTTTTCCGATTTACTTTGCAAAAGTGCAAGTAGGATGGACCCTCTTATATTGCTTTGATAATCCTAATGGCAGGTCCAGACAGAACCATGCATGTGAGCTTGATGGGTAGATAAAGACCACTCTCATTTTGCTAGTTAAAATATTTTGAATGTCATGCTCTCCGTTTGTTTCGATGTAAAATATTTTTAACGAAATCATTTTTTAATTTTTGAAAATATTTTTTAGCGTTCGACTCTTACGAAAAAATCACCAACTGCGAAAAACCACCGATGATGAGATTTCGTCACTAGCCGGCATAATTTCGGCTACTGTTATCGAATTTTGGTGACAGTGACCGGACGTTGTCGGATTCTAGCAGAAATAATTTCTGTTGACTATCATTTTCGGTTGCATAAAACACTGAAAAATACATATTAAAATAGGATTAAAACGAACTATGTCCGGTTTAGCAAAATGCTAAAATATTTGGTGAGCTGCTATAGTCGCTCATCAAATTTGCAAAAAAAAAAAAAAAAAAAAATTCAACATCATCTTAAACAATTTTTTCAACAATTTTCAGTTAAACTGAAAAATAAATATGATGAGGTGAATGTGAATGTGAATGCTCAAAAGGTTGGTTCTCCATGTTACGATTCACATGCTTCAAGGTCGGCTCAGTGTAATTAAGCGGATAGATTAAACTCTTTTAAATGGCATTAGAGACATGTCCTAATTAGATAAAACCAGATTAAATCTTAATTGAGTTGGACTGAATCAGTTCAGTTTGTCAAGATGCAATTTCCTTATGTAATACTCAACTCTTTTCTTGGGTAATGCCGTAATGGTCAACTTTGTCGGTGCTGAACAGTCTTTAATAGTAATCAAGTAGGAAACTACCGTTTACTATAACCTTGAAAAATTGTTCTTGTCTTGTTCTTAAAGCTAGGGAAGATGAGGTCACGGGCAAAGTGGTCGGAATCCGGTCAATATTGTTGAAATTAGCCTCAATGCTAGATTTCAATGATACCGACCGAAATTCGGCCGGTGTAGCCAGATTTAGGTAATTGGATCTCGAAATTTGAGGACCTTCAACAACAATTTTGAACTATTAACAAATTCTAATGACTGACAGTGATAAATTCTTATAAATATACGTGTCAGAATGAAAAGTTTAAATCCGAACTAAAAAGTAAAGATGCTCTTGTTTGGTAACCAAAAGATGGTCAAAATGGGAGTCTATATTATTTGAGGGTCCGACCATTTCTTGACAACATGTTGGAAAGTGAATATTATTTGAGCAAAGCTCTCACCCTCTCACATAGATTCCCTGGAAAGTTGTAGCTTCAAGGAGTGACCCTTTATACTGTCCAATTATAACTCTGACTTTTTATAAGATAAGAGACAACAACATAACGATGGATCCTTTTTCTCGTCAAAGAATGGATCTAGTAATTCTGTGAATTTTGGAGGCCGACGAATGTTAAGAGTTTTACATTGTCAACGTATATTTGGGTTGTAAGCTTTATATATATCGAATAAACGTCTTTTTTTAAGGTGTATTTTGTGAAAAAGTAAGGCTCAATAAACTTTATCGTGGTATCAGAACTTTAGGGCTTTAGATAATGTTGGGCGTTCATTCTCATTGTATAGTGTACATGTATTTGGACAATAGTGCCATATGTAAGGGGGAGTGTTAAGAATCCCACATTGTCAAGATATATCTGGGTTGTGAGCTTTGAAGTCTTGAGCAAATTTCTTTTCTTAAAGTGCCTTTTATGGATGAGTAAAACTCAATGAATTTTATCAATCAACTCTAAAAAGAGGCAAGTGCTTTGAAGATACCTGAAACTAATGGTGCAGTTATCCGATCGGATGTTGGCGAACTAAGCTTTATGTGCCTTTGCATATGACAAAACGGTCATATTTATAGTAATTTTAAACAAATCTAACCGTCCAAAATCATTTTATTTAACGGTTTCAAATTGTAACCACCAAATTCAAACTTAATGAACACCTTAAATAACAAATTAATCATTCCCAACGGCTAGAAAACATTTGATAAACGACGAGGGCACCAAAGAGGGTAAAGGTTTGAGTTCCAAGCCTCTAGTGCCTCCAAAACGGGTTGACTGGCTGAGTAGTCAATATTATGTAATTGGTTAATTAAGAAATAATTTTCTCATCCACTTTTTTTTTTTTTTTTTTTTATCAATTTTATTTAACACTTTAGAACCTTTTCCCAAAGCAATATATGGCAATTATTAGGGGTTCTTAATTCTTATTAAACTTGCTCGTATAGCAGTGAGTATGGTACCCGTTGATTAATTAGTGTTTGGAGTTTATCCGTGCATTAATACCATAAGGTTTTAAGGTTTTTTTTTTTTTTTTTTTTTTTTTTTTTTTTTTTTTTTTTTTTTTTTTATCTAAATTGCTATCAAATTTATTTATGTAAAGGTTTCATATGAACTCTCTTACAAATTGCTAGAGATCTCAACATTCGTAATATAATAACGTGGCTAGGTATACATAATTTCTCTTCATTAATCCCAAGAAAAAAAATAATAATGTCAAACAAAAGAGTTGATAATAGTCCTAAGGCTTGTTTGGTTTGCAGACTAGACCCCAGAATAGGAATGGAATGACTGGAATAATCATTCTTTTATTTAGTAGGAGTCTATTTCTTGGAATAGTTATTCCCGTTAGAATAACTATTCCCTTATAAAGAGGAATACCTATTCCAATGGATGGTTCTTTTCTGAAAAATTTATAGGGAAAACTTCACTTACCATCCTTAATATTTCATCTCTTTTGCAATCATACCCTTAAACTTTAAAAAGTATCAATTTAATTTATTTATCTTTTATTATTTATTTATTTATTTTTTTAATTTCACCTATCCATTAGGATTTTCCGTCAAATCCTAATAAACACCTAAATTATTGCATTTTATTTTCTTTTCCTTTAAGAATTTTGACACCCATTCTTTAGGATTTAACGAAAAATTCTAACAGATGTTGAAATTGAAAAAAGATTAAAAAAATAAATATTTGATACACGTAATTGACACTTTTTAAAGTTTAAGGATATGATTGCAAAAATGATAAAAAAAAGATCGGGAGTGATAAGTGACGTTTTTCTCAAATTTCTAACATTCTCTCTCATCTCAAAGAAAAAAATAAAGAGATTTTTGAGAAAAAAAAATATTTAAATAAAATAGTGAAAGTTGATAGCTAAACTAGAGTGTGGGATGAAAAAAAAAAATAAAAAAATTGAAATAGTTAAAATAGAAAAAAAAAAATGTAATTTTCTAACTAAAATTTAAAGTAGACAATATTGTGAGTGAGTCGTTTAGCCTTCTATCCAGTTTGAAGGGGACTTCTTTTAACCATTATAACAATCAACAAAAGTTACATTTTCATAGATTGTTCGTGTGCCTCTATCATCTCCGACATTTACTAGCATATACTTTTATTTTCAAAGTGGATTAATTTGAAGATTTCAAGCTGTGCCAACTCTCGTGCACACCTAGTTGCAAAATTGGTCGCTTTCCATCATGCATGTGTTTTGATGCATCATAACACATTCTCATTTTCTTTCTAATATTAGGATTAAGAGTGAAAATGACCTCCCCGGCATTTTAAATCCTTGCTCCCTTTTTCTAATTTAGATTATTATTTTTTTAAAAAAAATAAAAATAAAAACATCGATGGAATTCATGCAAACAGTATCTTTTTCTATAAGAAATTTATGAACTCTTCAAATATTTTAAAATGGCATAATTTAAAAAGGTAGATTTTTAGATTAGATAATCAAAAAAATTTAGGTTCAAGTTCTATGAAAAAGAAAGGAAATATTGTATAAAACTTTAATCTCATGGCTTATTTGTCCCATTAATCATCAAAAGAATCATGACATGAAAATATTGATCCGTATGGTAGGAAAGACACGTTGAGACACTTTGCTAATTGCTATGTGATAATGCAAATTTAAAAAAATAAAAATAAAATATGGTGCAATGAAGAAGATAATGATGATTGTAGCCTCTCTAATCATGCTTAATGGTATATAACTATAAATGAGCCGACGTGTAATCATGCTACCATCAAGGAATAAAGCTTAATTCCAACTAAAAATTTATTAACTGTGTCCTTATTAGAATAAATTACTAAACACCTTTTGTTGGGAAAATTATCATCCCTTAGGCAAATGGGGATATACCCGAACCAGGGTCCAGTTGATTTTGCTGGCCCAACTTGACCCGCTCAGTCACTAGGGTTTAACAGAGTCCTATAACACCTTGAAGACTATATTTGGAACACATGGGATAAGATTCAAATATTTCCCACTCTCCCACTCAACTTCTACCTCATCCCACTAAGAGTCTCACTCAACCATGACATGAAGGTGGAACAATGCGATTGAGAACTATGTGCTTATAAATAGGTGGTTACCCCATGTACAAAATATACTTTGGGTATATACTAAAAAATCCCAACTCTCAATACTCTTCAAAATTGTTCACTGACTTAGGCATCGGAGATGGGTTGTTGGGAGACCCCCTCTCTGACGAATTGTTTGTTCTTCCTTGCAGATTATGAAGAACACGGCGAATCAAAGATCTACACGTCACCAGATTGAAAACTGTTCTAACACCTTTAATTTGTTTTTAATTAAACCACACTAATTAAACTAAATCACACGTGGCATATGGACATCATTTAAAATGTTAGAGAATATCTTATTAGAATATGAGATATAATACGTTTATAATATTTATATAACTCTTGTCAACATTTTTTTAACTTGTGACCTAGCCACCTACAATTCAAGTTTATCACATAGTCAGAGTTGAAGATTATCACATAGTTATAGTTAAAGCCTATTTATATTATCTAATTCTCTTATAAATAGAAGCATGTTATATTGTAAATATTACTCAAAGAAACAAGAGCAAAATGTAGTTCATTAAGCTTTATCCTCTAAATATGCATAGATTATAAACCGAATCACGTAATTCGTTGTGTCTATTTTTATATTCCGCATTATATTAAGGATCATTACTAATCTTTGCTGTCAAAGGCAACTTGAAAGTCGTCTAATTAATTGATTCTTGATTTTTTTTTTATAAATAACGTAGAGGAGAATAAAAAAATTTAAATGGAAACTACAAATAGCAAGACTAAGTACTGATTTAGATGGTGGATCAATTGTTAGAATCTCTACTCAGCTTATATTGGACAACAACTGCAATTAAATTAATTGCGACTAATTAATAATTAATTAGTAATTAATATCTTAATATGGAATTAACTTTGTTTCTTTTATCCTAAATTGAATAAAGCTGAGTTGTTTAATTGTTCGAACCTGTCCTCAAAAGTCAATTGTATCCTTATAGTCACATCACAACTTAAATCAGCACTTCATTTTGAAAATTAAGATTAGGGATAAAGATGATTTGTTATTTTCATCAAGAAAGAAAGAAATAAAGAAGTCTTGTAACTTGCATATAAAAAGATTTCTTTTCCGATTTACTTTGCAAAAGTGCAAGTAGGATGGACCCTCTTTTGCTTTGATAATCCTAATGGCAGGTCCAAACAGAACCATGCATGTGAGCTTGATGGGTAGATAAAGACCACTCTCATTTTGCTAGTTAAAATATTTTGAATGTCATGCTCACCGAATGCTCACCGTTTGTTTCGATGTAAAATATTTTTTAATATAAATTATTTTTAACGAAATTATTTTTTAATTTTTGAAAATATTTTTTAGCGTTCGACTCTTACGAAAAAATCACCAACTGCGAAAAACCATCGATGATGAGATTTCGTCACTAGCCGGCAGAATTTCGGCTACTGTTATCGAATTTTGGTGACAGTGACCGGATGTTGTCGAATTCCAGCAGAAATAATTTCTGTTGACTATCATTTTCGGTTGCATAAAACACTGAAAAATACATAAAATATTTTTCAGAAAATATTTGACTCCCCAACAAATAGAGCATTATTTTGGCTTAGTTAAGATATTAAAATAGGATTAAAACGAACTATGTCCGGTTTAGCAAAATGCTAAAATATTTGGTGAGCTGCTATAGTCGCTCATCAAATTTGCAAAAAAAAAAAAATAAAATAAAAAAAATAAAAATAAAAATTCAACATCATCTTAAACAATTTTTTCAACAATTTTCAGTTAAACTGAAAAATAAATATGATGAGGTGAATGTGAATGTGAATGTGAATGTGAATGTGAATGCTCAAAAGGTTGGTTCTCCATGTTACGATTCACATGCTTCAAGGTCGGCTCAGTGTAATTAAGCGGATGCATTAAACTCTTTTAAATGGCATTAGAGACATGTCCTAATTAGATAAAACCAGATTAAATCTTAATTGAGTTGGACTGAATCAGTTCAGTTTGTCAAGATGCAATTTCCTTATGTAATACTCAACTCTTTTCTTGGGTAATGCCGTAATGGTCAACTTTGTCGGTGCTGAACAGTCTTTAATAGTAATCAAGTAGGAAACTACCGTTTACTATAACCTTGAAAAATTGTTCTTGTCTTGTTCTTAAACCCAGGGAAGATGAGGTCACCGGCAAAGTGGTCGGAATCCGGTCAATATTGTTGAAATTGGCCTCAATGCTAGATTTCAATGATACCGGCCGAAATTCGGCCGGTGTAGCCAGATTTAGGTGATTGGATCTCGAAATTTGAGGACCTTCGACAACAATTTTGAACTATTAACAAATTCTAATGACTGACAATGATAAATTCTTATAAATATGCGTGTCAGAATGAAAAGTTTAAATCCGAACTAAAAGTAAAGATGCTCTTGTTTGGTAACCAAAAGATGGTCAAAATGGGAGTCTATATTATTTGAGGGTCCGACCATTTCTTGACAACATGTTGGAAAGTGAATATTATTTGAGCAAAGCTCTCACCCTCTCACATAGATTCCCTGGAAAGTTGTAGCTTCAAGGAGTGACCCTTTATACTGTCCAATTATAACACTGACTTTTTATAAGATAAGAGACAACAACATAACGATGGATCCTTTTTCCCGTCAAAGAATGGATCTAGTAATTCTGTGAATTTTGGAGGCCGACGAATGTTAAGAGTTTTACATTGTCATCGTATATTTGGGTTGTAAGCTTTATATATATCGAATAAACGTCTTCTTTTAAGGTGTATTTTGTGAAAAAGTAAGGCTCAATAAACTTTATCGTGGTATCAGAACTTCAGGGCTTTGGACAATGTTGGACCTTCATTCTCATTGTATAGTGTATATGTATTTGAACAATAGTGCCATACGTAAGGGGGAGTGTTAAGAATCCCACATTGTTAAGATATATCTGGGTTGTGAGCTTTGAAGTCTTGAGCAAATTTCTTTTCTTAAGGTGCCTTTTATGGATGAGTAAAACTCAATGAATTTTATCAATCAACTCTGAAAAGAGGCAAGTGCTTTGAAGATACCTGAAACTAATGGTGCAGTTATCCAATCGGATGTTGGCGAACTAAGCTTTATGTGCCTTTGCATATGACAAAACAGTCATATTTATAGTAATTTTAAACAAATCTAACCGTCCAAAATCATTTTATTTAACGGTTACAAATTGTAACCACCAAATTCAAACTTAATGAACACCTTAAATAACAAATTAATCATTCCCAACGGCTAGAAAACATTTGATAAACGACGAGGGCACCAAAGAGGGTAAAGGTTTGAGTTCCAAGCCTCTAGTGCCTCCAAAACGGGTTGACCAGCTGAGTAGTCAATATTATGTAATTGGTTAAGAAATAATTTTCTCATCTACTTTTTTTTTTTTTTCTTCAATTTTATTTAACACTTTAGAACCTTTTCCCAAAGCAATATATGGCAATTATTAGGGGTTCTTAATTCTTATTAACCTCGGTCGTATAGCAGTGAGTATGGTACCCATTGATTAATTAGTGTTTGGCTGAGGAACGGTTCAAAGTGTTTGGAGTTTATCCGTGCATTAATACCATAAGGATTTTTAGTATTTTTATTTTTTATTTTATCTAAATTGCTATCAAATTTATTTATGTAAGTGAATTCTATATGAACTCTCTTACAAATTGCTAGAGATCTCAATCATAATATAATTATGTGGCTAGGTACACATAATTTCTCTTCATTAATCCCAAGGAAAAAAAAAATAATGTCATTCAAAAGAGTCAATAATAGTCCTAAGGCCTGTTTGTAGGGGCGGACCTACATGGGACCAACGGGGCGTGGCCCCCCAAACCCAAAATTTTTCTCCAATTTTTTTTTTTTTTTTTTTAGTTTTGCCCCCTCCAATTTTTTCAATTTGGTCCTCCAATATTCACAAGGCTAGGTCCGCCACTGCCTGTTTGGTTCGCAGAATAGACTCCGGAATAGGAATGGAATGACTGGAATAATCATTCTTTTATTTGGTATGTGTCTATTTCTTAGAATAGTTATTCTCATTGTAATAACTATTCTCTTACGAAGAGGAATACCTATTCTAATGGATGGTTCTTTTCTGAAAAATTTACAGGGAAAACTTCACTTACCATCCTTGATATTTCATCACTTTTGTAATCATACCCTTAAACTTTAAAAAGTATCAATTTAATGTATCTATCTTTAATTTATTTATTTTAATTTCACTCATCCACTATGATTTTCCGTTAAATCTTGAACATTGCTTAAATTATTGCATTTTTGTTCTTTTCCTAAAATAAAATTAAGGGGTATGTTAGGAATTTCGCCACCCCTCAATTAGAATTTAACGAAAAAATCTAACGGATTGTTAAAATTGAAAAAATATTAAAAAATTGATATTTTATACACTAAATTGACACTTGTTAAAGTTTAAGGATATGATTTCAAAAATGATGAAAGATTGGAGGTGGTAAATGACGTTTTCTCAAATTTCTAACATTCTCTCTCATCTCAAAGAAAGAATAAATAAATTTTTTTTAAAAAAATATTTAAATAAAATAGTGAAAGTTGATAGCTAAACTAGAGTGTGGGATGAAAAAAATAAAAAATAAAATTGAAATAGTTAAAATAGAAAAAAAAAATGTAATTTTCTAACTAAAATAAAAAGTAAATTCGCTCCTAAAATTGGATATACCAGCTCAGCTGGGGTCAGCTATTTGGGTACGTAATTATATGATTTTTTCAGCACGTGGAGGCGGCTAAAAAAAGGAAATAAAGCATATGCAAGCTTTCTAAAAGAGAAAAAGATGAGGACCACTCTGCCCTTTTGTTTTTGTGGCAGTAAATATTGTCAATTTAAAAACTCGTTAAATTATTATTTTTTTCCTGCGTTTTGAAAAATAACATTAAAAATTACCAAATTACAACTTTAAATAAAAATCACACTTCAAAAAACCATCCATCTAAACATAGCATGAAATTCCACTTCTAAATGATAAGGCAATTGCATGTTATGTGACCGAAGTGCCGTAATACATTTCTTACGTCTTCAAAATTATTATTAGATTTTTTTTTATTTTTTTTGACATGCCCACACAAGAGAAGGAGGAGAGATTCGAACTAGTGATCTCCGCTTAATTGGAGACAAAATTATTATTAAATTTGTGAACTCATGTGTGAGACCTTCAAAATATAAAGATATACATAAAGAATTATATAAGCAAATAATATAAATAGACATTAACTATAATTAAGTAATAGATTTCAACCGTAAATTAGATAATAGTCTTCAATTGTGACTTGGATTCTTAAATTCTTGAATATACTATAACATTGGACCATAGACTTTAACTATAATTAGTACAATTAGGTAATAATCTTTAACTGTTACCAGGTGATAAGTGATAAACTATAGTTCGGTCACAATTTTGATTGGACCATAGAATGATGTCTCAATTTTTTTAATTTTTTATTTTAGAGTTGTGATAAATATCACAAGTACTTCCTCGGGTTAAAGGAAAGCCCATAATATTTGTTTTTTTTAATTATAAAAGGACATATTTTTCTTGTTTTTCTGTTTCATTGTTAAATGTTATTTTTTCTGATGCTTAAAAGGAATTTTGGTTTGGATGCATAGAGTACTTATTTATTTGTTCATTTAAAAAAAAAAAAAAAACTTATTTGTTAGGGATAAATAAAAAAGCTAATATATATATAACAAGGTGATGACAGCTGTGGGATTTGAACCCACGCCCTTTCGGACCAGAGCCTAAATCTGGCGCCTTAGACCACTCGGCCAAACTGTCAGGATAACGTACATCTCATATTTAAATAGATAATTATTACAAATGCTATTTGTTGAAAGTTTATTGAATAACACTATTTTTTTTTTTTTTTTTTATTGGTAAAAAAAAAATTATTTTACGTACTGCAGATGTCGAAGTTGCATGTTGTATGCATGCTGGACATCATGCCATGTCAATTAATTATGTATTTGACTGCATGCAAACATGAATGAACATATATATATATATATATTATTCTCTCCGTTGGTTACAATCATAGAACCAACCATAGAACAACACTATACTAAATTTTATCTTCAGTGACCAAAGTATTAGGGACGACCGAAAAGTTGTCGCTAATAATTATTTACGTGGTCGTTGCAATTTCTAAAAAAAATAATAGCAGTATTAGCGATGACATAATGTCTCACATGCTTAACTTTCAACAACGACATGCATAGACTAGAATATTATGATCGAGCGACGATTTTTGTTGTTGCTAATGATCATAATTATCAGCAACGACTATTGTCATCGTCATTTATGAGCATACTCGACGCGATAACCTCAACGACAAAAGGCAATGTTGATACTCATTAACAACGACGGCTTTTGTTGTAGCATCGCTAAATGCCAACTTTTTTGCAGCGAAATCACACAATCTAACATTTTGATTATTTCCAATGCCAAACATTTGGCTTTGAGAGTGACAATCTCAGGATGTGAGTCAATTTTTTTTTTTTTTTTTCTTAAAAAAATAAAACCGAAACATGTTGTGAATATTACATGGAAGATTTAGTGGAATATTATACCCCACATTGCCTGAATAATTGAAGTTTCTTGTACCACCACACTTTCTGTAAAGCCAACCCATTCATCTTGTGCAAATTGACTTGTTTGTGTGGTTTGACAACCATACATTTTCTAGAAAACTGTCATTTCATTTCATTTCATATATGTCGATGTGAACACTACACCTAATTCGTATCTAAATTATGACTAACTTAAGTTGAGATGAGGATTCTCTCAATTTCATTTGAAATTGACAGTATTTATTTTTATGGTTAAAATTTAAAGTTGATGTATTTAACGTTGTACATGTACACATGATGACACATTACTTAGATTTTTTTAAAAACGTGCTAACAATGACTTCATATACACCGTTAGATATACCAATTTTAAATCTTGACTGTTTTAAATAAACATTACTGAATGGATGGAAAAGATCCGATCCTATTGCCTCTAGCCGCCCCAATTTGGAGACCATAGTACCATTGATCTAATATTGGATTTCAATACATATATAATTGGACAATAAGTGGGTTGGAGGCACGATAGGATTAGCATTGTCCTAATTGCAACTCTAGTCCCAACTCGAACCTTCTATTCTCTTTGCACCAACTATTAATTAAACTAACATGATATCAAAATAAAGCACATCTATTAAAATAATTTTCATTTAAAAAAAAACACTCCCAATGGTTCGTATAGTTAAAATATTTCGACAATTCGTTTATGTATCACATCACTATCAATCATAGAGTAATATGTGCTACTTATAAAAATATTAAATATATATGTATAAAGAAGAAAAAATGAAGGTGTGGCTGAAACCATCTCAGTGAGCATATGGAGGCGGCCAAACCACTCCCAGTGTCCACAGCCCATAAGGTGGTTCGGCCACCCTCTTTAAAGGATGGTTCTACCATTAGGGATGGTCACATTTGAAGACACGGTGGAGAAGAGCTTTGTGAGGTTCGTTGAGGACCTGTACTCATCGCCGTTGATCTTCCATTTGTCGTCGTTAAGAGCGAGGGTTAAGTGGATGGCAGTGATGACTTTGATTGGGATGAATGGAACGATGAAGTGCTTGCAAGGTTTCTAGGTGAAGATTTTGAGCAGTTGAATAGTGGATTTTTTTCTTTATATATATATATATATATACATAATTTTTAAATTTTTTTTTTTATTTATTTTTATTGTAAATTACATGTGTCACGGTATGATATGTGTTAATGTAGTACACTAAGGGATTCTGTAAACTTTTCTAGTGGTAGGGACCAATTTATTTCTATTTTGTGTACCCTAGGGAGTCGTTAATAACTTTTTAAAACTCGATTAATTATTTGTCAAGACCTCAAACCACATAAATTAAAAATGCATTTATCATTAATCTGTAAGCATGAGATCACAATGGCGAGACCACAGTGGCCATGTGCGGGCTTTCATGTGCACCATCGAACCTTATGTATTAGATTCATCAGTGGCAGAGGCTCTTGCAGCACGGCAAGGAGTGAAATTCTATCACGATTTTGGGATCTAATCTATCTTGCTGGAAGGTGACACAAGGAAAATAGTTTTTGCCCTGGAAACTGGAGGTGACTGTTTAGGAAGATATGAAAGTATAATTGTATGGAAGCGGTGCCGTGCACAAGCTTACGAGAATGACTGTCTCTCGGCGCTTGCACCATGCCTGACTTGAATCATACCCAAGCTTTATTATGGCAAATGTACGTATTTGCAAAACAAGAGTCTATTTCTACTTATATATAAATAGATGAGATTAAAAAATAATAATAATAATAATAATAATAAAAAAAACAAATTCAAACATGATATAAATATCTCCATAATAAAATATCAAACATACAAACCAAAGGCTTCTTGTAGCTCGCGGCCGGGGAGTGTTTCACCGAAATTGTTGAAGTGTTCTCCAAAAATTGCAAAAAATAATAGGCTAGAAAATCAATTAGGCCCCAAAAATTGTTTCATGGAAATTAACCTTCATCCTGGTTGAAGCTTCTTATAAGCAATGCCGATCGACCTTATGAGCCTGCAACTCTGCAAGCTCTGCTCCGTTTATCCTAAACATTTATTACATATGAATAAAAGAAAGAATAATACTACACTTCACACCTATTTATTATACCGGTTAAAGTGGCGTGATTTAAATAGTTTTTTATAAAAGCCACTTTAACATATATATATATATTTTAAATAATACGCTAGCTGCATGAGCGGATATGAAATAGATGTAAAAGAGTAATATTATTCATTGAGCGGGATCATAAGGGGCAAGTGATGGACGCCAAGAGTCTGACAAAAATGTGAAATCTAGAATCAGCTGCAGCGGGGTTTAGTAAAGACTTGGGCTTTCAACAAGTACATCATTTTGGAAGGAGACACACTTCAAGCAGTAAATGCTCTGAATTCTACATGACGCAGTTTTCTGCAGATATGGACAACTAGTGAGAGATGAACAGACGACTATTGTTTCAATGTCTAGTTGCTAGATTGTACACACTCATCGGGAGTAAAATTCTGTGGTATATGGCTTAGATAAGGCAACAGTTAAACAAGTCATAGATGATATTTGGTTCAAAGAAATTATAAGCTGCATTTGTTATGTAATGTTGTTTTGTTGGAGCAATTTGCTTTATTTTCTTGACCAATGAATGAAAGTTTGATTAAATTAAAAGGTTAAATAGGGAATTGCCCCCTATGGTTTAACTTTCTTATTTTTTGCTTCTTGTGGTTCACTTTATATCGCAGATGGTATATTGGCTTTGGGAAAAGACGGAGAAGATACCTCCGTCCAAAAACTAATGGTAGTCTATATGTCTATTATCAGGTGTTGATACGTGTCCTATACATTTAAAAAATTAAAAAATTAAAAAATAAAAATCTTTAAAAATTAAAAAACTTAAAATCATAAATCATAAATAATAAAAGTATTAAAAACTTTTTAAAAAATTGAATAAAAAAAAGGAGGAGGAGCTACTCTTTTGGCTAAAATGAGGGTGGCATGGAGGTGGTTCGGCCACCCCAAAGGGCCAAACCCTCTTAATTATTTTTTTTTTTGGCCCTTGGGGTGGCCACTCCTATGCCGGCCAAGGAGGTGGCTCAGACACCCCTCCTTTTGTTGGAACAGGATCCTCTCAATTTCAAATGGAGAGAATTCTCTCCATTTACTCATAAAGGAGGGGTATAGTTATCTTTTTACATTTTCATGGAAAGTAAAAAGATAACTATGTCCCTACTTTATAACTAAATGGAGAGGATCCAAGTGAAGATGATCCAAATTCCCTTTTGTTTTGTTTTGCTCTTCTTCTTTTTTTTTTTTTCTTTTTTTTTTTTGTTGTTTTTTTTAAAGCTTGTAATTTTTTTTAAAAGTTTTTTAATGTCTAGGACACGTGTCAATACATGAGAGTAGACACGTGGACTACCATTAGTTCTTAAACAAAAATTTGGATGGAGGTACCATCTCCGTTTTTTCTCAAAGCCAAAGTACCATTTATGATACAAAATAAAACACAAAGGGCAAAAATAAAAAAGTAAAACCACATCATGTAAAAATGTGTTTAACCCTAAATATTTTTTTTTTTAAAAAAAAAAAGAAAAGAAAAAGAAGTCAAACGTCCCTTGTTCCTTAAGATGAGATGTTGTAGAAAGAGTGAAAAGATGCAAAAATTGCATCAAATTATTCATTAAAAAAAAAAAAAAAAAAAAAAAAAAACAGCATCAAATTAACTAGTTTGATTGGATTGCACATGCAGGTTGTCCAATACAATGATCTTTGTTGGGCTAGAATCCGTTTGGTATTCACTATTCACTTTACCCACAGCCCAAAAGTGTGGCCTTTTTTTTTTTTTTTTTTTTTTTTTTTTTTTTTTCTCTCACTTTTTTATTAGGAAATGTCTAATTTATACTATCACCCCTCCTCCCCGATATATTTATTTTTCTTTTTTCTTCACTTCTATTATTATTTTTTTCAATGGCTTCCATATCTAATCTTAAAAGATTTTTTATTTACTTAGACATCAAAAATATCTCCCCGACTCACCCCGACAAGCTTGCCTTTCTTCTTTGAACCTTTGTAGGAAACATAACCCATTGGAGTGTCAGAAGAACATATCAAACCCAAAGGGGTGGCCGGCCCTTCAGCTTTTTTTTTTTTGTTTTTTGAATTTTTTTTTTAAAAGAATAAGTATTTTTATTTATTTTTTAATAAATTTATATATTTTTATTACGGTGGACACGTGTCGCTGACATGGCATTTGACGTAATCTGTTAAAAAATTTAACAGAATTTGACGCCAGGGATCGATTTATAATTATTGCATATCACGAGGACCTTTCATGAACTTTTTAAATTATAGGGAGTGAAAAATAATTATGGTATACCACAGGGACCAACGGTGCAATTATCCCTAAAAAAATAAGAGCCTTTTTTTTTTTTTAACATTACTTATAAATATATATATATATATGAAAAGAAATATTTTATGTGCATATAAAATGTACAACTTTCAGTCTATTATAATTGCATTTAATTTATAAAATACGGAATAATAATTTACAAATTAACATACAAACTACAGTAATTAATTAAGATAAAGAATATTATTATGATATTCTAAGAATATCATCCTAATATTCTGCAAATCATGTACATGATAATCAAACATTAAATAGTATTTAGGCCATTATTGAAGTTAGATTTATAATGTTAAAAAGTAAAATAGGATGATGCAAAAGTGAATATTTTCTAATAAGGAAAATTGCACCATTAGTTCTTAACTTTATGTGGTTAGCTTAAATTACAAATTGATCTCTATGGACTCAAAATTAATTTAAAAATCATTATAGTTGGCTTAATTTACAAATCGATCACTGGAGTCAAATTTTGTTAAAAATTTAATAGATTTCGTTAAGAGTCACGCCAACATCAATAAGGTGACGACACGTGTCGATCATAATAAAAAAAATATAAATAAATAAAATTTAAAAAATTATTATTATTTTTTTTTTAAAAAAAGAAATTTGAAAATAGAAAATTGGTGGTTACGGGTTGGATAGCCATACCTTTAGGGGTGGCCTCCTAGCCTAGATGCCTTTGGGGGTGGCCGCGTGCCACCCCTGGCCACCCCCAAAGGGGTAGCTGCCCAACCTACAACCACCCTTTTTTTATTTTTAATTTTTTTTAAATATAATTTTTTAAGATTTATTTATTTATATTTTTAATAGATTTGTATTTTTTTTTTTATTAAGATCGACACGTGTTGCTTAACAGAATTTGTCAAAATTTTTAACGGAATTTGACTCAAGTGAGTTATTTGTTAATTAAGCCAACCACAAGGATCTCTGGATTAATTTTGATACCAGAGGGACTGATTTATAATTTAGACCGACCACAGGGCCAATGAATCAATTTTTCCTTTCTAATATTCTGAAAAATGGAAGGGGCTACCGATCCGCAAAAGTCTCAACAAAGGGATAACTTTCACTCAAATTTGCACTATTAGCAACAAAAGCTCTATTCGAAAACAACCAACTCCAGACTTGCCCGGTCTAATTTCTTTATAAGGGTACGTAACCCCGCACATCCCGAGAACCCATCAATCTCTCTTGAGATGTGATATACATCATTTTTTGGTCTTTTTTTATTATTATTATTCTTTGTTGACGTGGCATTGTTAATCTACTTTTAAATCAATCTTAATTTATAAAACAAAATAATAATAATTGTGAATTGATAATGCCACGTTAAAAAAGAATATATAATGAAAAAATAACAAGAGAATACAAAGTACCCCCTCTCTCTATCTCTCTCAAACGTTTTCTTACTATTTTCCAATGGGCATAGAGATAGCTAGCTAGCTAGCTAGCTCTCATGGCTTTTAACAATGGGTACAGAGATCCAAAGGCTACAAAACTTTGCTTCATTAAGATTAACTAGAAATAATTCCTCAATCGCCAGGGACTCAGACATCGACGATCAGGATCATCGATACACAAGCTTGAAGGACATCATATTGAGTTCACCGCCAAACAGTTCCTCGAACAATAATCAAGAGGGAATTAATCATGACTTCGACTCTTTCAACATCACCATTAGCAACCACCTGGTCAAGCGCGCAGCTTCAGCGTATCTCCAGTCTGCTGCGATTTTGGCGACCCGGAACCAAAACCAAATTATGAGATTTTCGGAGAAGTTAAGGGATCGGACTACATTAGGTAGTTCAAGTTGGAATGTTTACCTTGCAAACCTCGTAACTGCATGTTTTAGCCCTATATGCCGCCTTATTGCTTACCTGCGTAGCAGGTAGACTGGCCTATATAAATAATAATAATAATAATAATCGGCCGCCTAGTATACAGGCAGGTACTTAGTTTATATGGCTGGGCATGGTCATCTCGAGTTACTAGCTAGCTAGGCCAAAAAGCCACCAATAACCTTTGCCGGTGGGAGGTTCACGTACGTACACCGATGAACAGTTCTGCATGGGGTATATCCTTATCTTGTTTATCTTATACGTGTTATATTGTATTTTCTATAGACAACATGTTTCCCAAGATCCAGTAATATTTTGTATGTAAAAATTTTGTGAACTTCATAATTTAATATTATCCGATCCGGTGCAAGCAAGCTAGTTATGCATGGGTTTTGGAATGATGATCAGATTTCACCAATCTAATATTAGTATTAATGTTAACTTAATTTAGTATTTTTAGTTAATTCTTTTGATGTGGTGGAGGATGAAGAACATGATAATGATTATTTGTTAACATTAGTATTATTAGTTAATATAATTACATTACTGCTTTGGAGCTGGAATGTCTTAATTAACTAGTTCATTTATATATACTGAAATTGAGGATACAATTTGTTTTTTTTTTTTTTTTGAAATAATTGAGCTTTTATTAAAGGATTCATGCATGAACAAGATCGGGCTCAGTTTTGATTAACTTGAATCGGGATCGGTACATTTATTAAACGAACAAAGTTTAAACAAAAATTTATGCTCGTTTATTAGACAAGTTAAACTTGTATAAATTTGGCTTGGCTTGTATATATAACTTCATTATTACTATTTTTATAATTTTATTTTTAACTTTGTAATGAGAACAAGTTAAGTCTTTAATTAAATAGGTAAAAATGATTTCTGTTGTAATATAATAGGTGTAGCTTAAATTATTGTAATTGTAAGTATTGATATAGATATATGTGTATGTGTGTATATATGTGTATGTGTGTAATGAATGTGTAAGATAAATATATAAAATCGAGATTATATTGTTTAAGAATCGAGTTAATTTTATCTAGTTACTCAAATAATAAATCTTAATAATAATTTGTATGAATTTACAAAATAAAATAAAATTGACATTTACTTTATATATGAAATAAATAAGATAATTGTGTAGCTCGTGAATAAACTTGAACATATTATTTACCTCGATGATAAGGTCAACTAACTCGGCTCGTCTTGTCTTCAAAAAATATTCAATGAACCAAACTTAAAAATTCAATACTCAATTTGACTCGCAACAACCTCCTATGAACATTTTTATGATTTATTCGGTCTAGAGTTGTAGAGAATTTTTTTTTTTTTTTTTTTTTTTTGAGAAAATTGCACTATTGATACCTGTGATTGACTTAAATTTTACAAATCATTCCCTGTAGTATAAAAAAAAAAAAATAAGATCTTTGTGATAGACGAAAATTATAAATTACTCTCTAAAATCGTTTTCGATCCATAAACTTAATAAGAACGATTAGATTGTCACGTCAATCCAATAAATAATCCCATGTCGGAAAGAGACTTGGGATGTTTCACAAGTCAAGGTGTCAGTACCATGTCGGAGAAAAAACAATTGGCTTGTTACTTTATAGCCTAGAATGTCTCTTCACAATTTTGAAAAGCAATTATCCATTTGAAGAAATTACCTTTTGAATTATTTTATTCATAGCCTTGAGTATCTTATTTGCTCATATACTAATATATTTTCTTTATATTATTTTGTTCATTTTAATTCCAACACTCAAGATTAATAATTATTAGAAATCGTGGACATGATATTGACTATTTTATTCTTTTTTGAATTTAGCCTCGGATATTATTGCTGTTCCATAAATAATTAAATGATGTCGTAATTACATGACTATTTTGTCAAGCATTTTTTTTTTTTTTTTTTTTTCTGAGTAATATTTCTTATACAATAAATATGCACACTTTGTAAAACAACGTTGATGTAGAAATGATTTTCAATTTTTTTTTTTGTGCATGAAACTTTTTATTTTTTATTTTTTTATTTTGAAAATCATTTCCACTTCAGTATTAATGTACAAAGTGTGTACATTTGTTGTACAATAAACATTACTCTTTTTTTCCTGAGCTATTAATATGTAGCAATGACTCATGAGTCTTCTTTAAAAGTCACTTACAAAAAAAAAAAAAAAAAAAGACTTCACTTACGAGCTCTTATTTTTCATCACTTTTGATTACCTTTCATCTTTCATCACTTTTATAGTCATAACCTCAAACTTTAAAAAATGTCATTTATGGTATCTATCTTTTAATTTTTTCAATTTCAACTCTTCGTTAGCATTTTCTATTAAATCCTGTCAAAATTTTCAAAATATCCATAATTTTTGTTTAAGGAAAAAAAAAAAAAAATCGCAAGGATTTAGATGTTGGTAAGAATTTAACGAAATTTACAAAAATACCCATGCTGGAATCTTTGAAAAGTTTTATAATTTTTTTTTTTTTTTTAAAAAAAAACTGGGGTATTTTGAAAATTTTGACAAGATTTAATGGAATTCTAACAGGTGGTTAAAATTGAAAAAATAAAAAAGAAAAAGAAAAAGAAAAAGAGAGATAGATACCCTCAATGTCACTTTTTAAAGTTTGAGATTATGATTGAAAAAATGATGAAAGATCAAGAGTTGTAAGTGAAATTTTCAAAAAAAAAAAAAAAAAAAACTTCTTTAAAAGTCATCATTCTTAAACAACTCATTCATCACATCATAGCTTTATTTAGGGATAAAGCTCTTTGTCCATTTTTAAGCTAAGAAAAAAAAAAATCTCTATTTTGAAACTAACCCATAGATATATAACAAGTGTTTGGACTTCATATATATATATATATATATATATATATATATATATGTTAAACATTTAGCTTCCACATAATATATATAGTTTGAAAAGAAAGTGAGAAGTTATGGATGGAATTGGTAGAATGAAATTTGTGTGGATGATGATGGGAATATTGAGTACAGTAGTGCAAGCTGCCCATAACCCTCCTGCTGTGTCTCCAACTTCCAGTCTGCCTTTTTCACAGCTTCCCGATCATCCTCCCCAACTACAATCCGATTTTAAACTCCCAAAATTCCTAAAATTCCCTCATATTCCACTTCCACCAAAAGTGCTAATTACAGGGCTGTGTATTTATGAGTGCCATGGAGTATGCGAGGAAGCACCACCGCCTAGTATTACATACAGGGCTTGCATGGTAACATGTTTGTCAATAAAATGTCGTCCCTCTCGTTTAGACGTCGTTGATGATTGTGCTCTTGCTTGTATGGCCGCCGCAACCACCGCCGCCTCTGGAGATCGTATAAACTTTCTCTCGCTCTCTCTAGCTCTCTCGTATTTTTAATTACAAGAACATGCATTAATTTTAATTTAGTCTTGATGAAAATTTTAATGCAAAAAACTAATTATGTTTACTTTTAATGTCAACTTGTGCAGATAAAGTAGATGGCTATATTGAAAGCTGCTACAAAAATTGCGGCAAGAATTACTAGTTTAATTTGTTCTCTATCGATCGATTCTACCTATTGAAAAGAAATAAACGAAATGGTGTATATGTGCCAAGTATATATATAGAAGAAATCAAGTGAGATATTATTGGCCATGGTTATTTCGGCCACTATATATTCTACTTAATGAAAAAATAAAATAAAATTATGCATATGTTCTAATTTTAAGTATAGAAGAAGTACTATATATAGTGAGATGTGTTGAATACTTTGTCTTCATGATTGCTTTGTATAATACACGAAATTATTGGTTCTAATTGGTTTCATCTCATTTGGGACGATAGCTTCATTGTCAAAACTTTTTCCTTATAATATTTCATGGGTAGCAACAGACATGCATGTCTAAGAAAGATAACAATGAAATGAGCTTTACAAAGTTGCAGAGATTTTGTTTAAAGTAAATTAAAGGGGTTTAGTAAAACAGTGCATTGGAAGAAGTACTAATTTTAAGTATAGAAGAAGTACTATATATAGTGAGATGTGTTGAATACTTTGTCTTCATGATTGCTTTGTATAATACACGAAATTATTGGTTCTAATTGGTTTCATCTCATCTGGGACGATAGCTTCATTGTCAAAACTTTTTCCTTATAATATTTCATGGGTAGCAACAGACATGCATGTCTAAGAAGGATAACAATGAAATGAGCTTTACAAAGTTGCAGAGATTTTGTTTAAAGTAAATTAAAGGGGTTTGGTAAAGCAGTGCATTGGAAGAAGACATGTGTAGACTCGAAAAGTCACACGCCTGGCAAAGCTCAGTTTCATAAGGATGCGTGACAAAGATAGCATAAAATAGAGATTCATTGCAATACAACTAGATGACATTAGAAAAGTCAAAATATGCGTTTCATTTGTTTTGTGTTGCGTTTAACTGAATGCGTTTTGTGTATAATATATTGTGTTTTACATAATAGTTAGTTGGCTACCGTGTTAGTTAGAGAGATTTTATGTAATAAAACAACACATGCAACATATGTTCTCCTTTCAAAATATATAAGATTTTAGATTGATTATTACCCATATAGAGAATATATTCTTTTTTGCTATTATTAATTACATACTAAATTTCGACAAAAGTAGCATTTTTGGCACACTTTAGTAGTTTGATAGGTCACATTATTATACTTGAAAATTGATGGGGCTATTCTAAAATCGGTTGTTAGTTTAGTGAGCTTTTTTATATTTTCCCCTTTAATTTACTTAAAATTTGGTTTTTTTTTTTTTTTTTTGTATGAAGTAATAGAATGAAATAGACAAGAATTTAAGAAGAAGAAGACACAGAAATAGGAGAAAGAAGTAGAAATTAAGAAAGAGAAGAAGAAGAAAGTCGAGAGAGAGAGAGAAAGGAATAGAGAGGAACAAAAGGGCGGCAAATGACCAAATTAATCAAATTCTTCAAAACAATCTTAGTCTCTAGTTAACAATGTTTAAATAATAGATAGCAACCCTAATTAACCCTAGAAGGGTTATGACTTATGAGTGAGCTAAATAACTAAAACAAATAAATGCTATAATTAAGCCCATTATTACAACCCAAATAAATAAATAACTAAATAAATTAATAAGATGTCCGCATCAACTCTCCCGGGGTGGGAGAAAAACTCGACTCCGTCGAGTTGTCAATTCTCAACAAACTGCAGTCAATCACCTAACCATAAGATAAGTGGTTGAGCGAGCCTCTTTCTACGTCCATAAACACGTGTGATTGGAGGGCGAAATCGAATGTCCCCACCAACTCCTCTGGAACGGGTGTGCGGTGATCCAGGCAGAGGAAGATCCTGCTGACTCCGATAAAGCTCTAATAAATCTGGATCAAGCTGTTGGAGCATCTCTCTGGGAATCCAAGCACAGTCTGAATCAGGTCGATCTACCCAACGAACAAGGAAACGCTGCACCTCTCCATCATTGGTCAACATAGTCTGTTCATCTAAAATATCATCAATTTTATCTTTGTGTGCTGGAATAGATGGTACTGGAGTAGGGGTGGCGACAGGTTCAGGGTCAAGGTCAACAGAGGGAGGTAAAAAAGGATCATTGGAGGGGTAAAAATGGCCTTTGTAAGCAACTAGATCCTTAACATTGAAAGTAGAGTGGTAACCAAAATGTGATGGAAGATCAATGACATATGCATTTGGACCAACTCGCTTTAAAATTTTAAAAGGACCAGCACTACAAGCCTGCAATTTGGATGTAGATCCAAGTGGATGCCGCTCCGGTCGAATTCCAATCATAACATAATCCCTAATATTAAATTCAACCTGTCGTTTATGCAAATCAGCTTTAAGTTTATATGATGCATTACTTGCTTCAAGTTGTTTATTGATCTCAATATTCAAGTCATGAAGATGTTGTGCAAATGCTTCAGCTGACATAGACACACTAGCATGGGGGGACATGGGAATAAGGTCTAAAGGCTTCCTAGGCTTATAACCATGAACAACCTCAAAGGGACTCATACCTAAAGACCGATTCACAGAACTGTTATAAGCAATCTGAGCTGTAGGGAGGATCAAATCCCAATTTCGAAGATTTTCCTGGACTAGACACCTTAAAAATTTGCCGAGACTGCGATTAACAACCTCAGTCTGACCATCCATCTGAGGGTGGTAAGCAGTGGAGAATTTCAATTTAGTACCAACCATAATTTCAATTTAGTACCAACCATATGCCACAGAGTTCTCCAAAAATGACTAGTGAAACAAACATCCCTATCAAAAACAATAGTTTTAGGAAGGCCATACAATTTGACAATCTCGCTAAAATACAACCTAGTGATCCTAGACGCATCTCAAGTCTTGCTACAAGGGAGAAAGTGAGCCATTTTCGAGAAACGGTCGACTACCACGAAAATAGAGTCATGCGTCTTAGGGGTACGTGGGAGTCCTAACACAAAATCCATATTGACGTCTTGCCAGGGACAACTGGGAACGGGTAGGGGTGTGTAGAGGCCAGTCTTTTGTCTCTTTTGTTTGGCCAGCTAACAAGTGTTACAGGTGTTAACTATCTTAGACACATCTTTCTTTAGGCTAGGCCAATAAAATTGACGTTCTACCTCCTTTATGGTCTTGTCATGTCCAAAATGTCCAGCCAAACTTCCAGCATGAATTTCCTAGACAATAAAGTCTCGCGCTGAAGTCTGAGGGATGCACAACTTATTGGTTTTAAAAAGATAACCAGCCCCAAGGCGGAAACCGTATTCAACCCAATGACCATGCCTAGAATTCAATATACTACATAGATAACCATTTGGACAAGAGGACATGGACTTATATTTTTTAATTATATATATATATATATATATATATATATATATATATATATATATATATATTCATACTTTAACCCATACTTCAAAAAAAATTATTTGGTCCCCTCCCATTAAAATGTCTAACTCCGTCCCTGCCCATAACCATGGGATCTTTTTCATGGCCGAGGAGACCCACAATCACGGGTCTTTGGCCATGGCTCCTTGGCCGACCCACTGCCATTCAACCAAAGATAAATGCTAATCCCATCCCCAACCATGAATATTCTTAAAAACCTTTTAACAGTATCCCTCAATTTCAAAATCTTCCTCCAACACCAAAAACAATTTTGAGGGAAAGGGGCATAGCAGCATTTTCAAAGTCATCTCTATTATTTATTTGATTAAACGCTCCCCAATTGACAAATGCCTAAAGCATAGGTCTAAAATTCATCAAATTGGAAATTGAGGCCTCAATCTCAAAAAACATAAAAGCACTAAAGCACATGGGGTTTGTAATATTTTTCCTTTGCTCAATAATGAAATAAAGTTAAAAGATATCACATATTAGTTTTTTACATATCTTATAAATGTACAAGATTAGACAAGAAATTAAACAGTTTGATGAACAAATTGAATACTTAAGAACTGATAATTGCAGACATAAACATTTGTAGTAATTCACAATTTTACAAAATAAAATGATACACTACAAAAATATGAAGAAATTTCAATTGGCAAGCTGACTTTGGATTGCGAACAAAATAGTGAATAATTTGCATGCTCACCTATATTACATACATAAGCAAAGATCATCTTCATTTTAGCTACACAAAAGTTAGGATTATAACTAAAAATTGAATGATTTTGATTTAAACACAAATGATAAGAAATGAAGTCCATAGTTCTGAAAACCTTAGGGTGTAACGAAAAGTTCACCCCGAGGCATTCATGCCAAAAACCTCAGGCATTTTACATTGAAGCTTTCATACAGGAAAATATTATAGAAAGCCACGACATGTGTGATCAGGAGGTGGACGAATAGTTAGAATTCCAGGAAGAGAAGAGACCACTGATATCACAACACGACATTGCTGGTCGCATTAGACCAAGAACAATGCGTGTAAAAGAAACTGTCGGAAAACAAGTCCTGATAATCCTCATTGACAGCGGATCAACTTACTTTCCCAAGCTCTTCACTTGGAAGTGACGCCCATTAATGAATTTGTGGTTATGGCTAACGGGGAACAATTGATTTACTAACTCCATCCCCTTCCCCTTCCCTTCCCTCCCCTTATTTTTACCTTTCCCAAAAAACATCAAATTCAAAACATTCTTTTTTTTTTTTTTACTTTTTATATCACATCAATAATTTTTTATTATTATTTAATCAAAAAAATTCACTACAATACAAATTTTTTTCCACTTTTCCATATAAATTCTTTCTACTTTATATCACATCAATCACTTTCTATTTTCACACAACAAAAAAATTCTCACAAAGAGAAGGGGAGGGGAAGGGGAGGGGATTACTAAACGGGGCCAATGTGACTATTTCCATATTGTCAATGATGTCGTCACTTACCCCAAGGTAGCTAACTCTCAACAACTTTACCTCCTGAAAAACCTCCAAGAGACAAGAACCATCAAGTCTTTGAAAGTTCATGAGACTCACTGATCACTTCACAATGTCAGCAGGAAACATGGGACTCAACCTTGCTCCAGATATTAAATGGTTGTGTTGTAGAATGTTTGTTTGAATAGTAGTAAGAAGTGATTGATGTGATATAAAGTATAAAAAAATTTGGAATTGTTTTATAAAAAAGTGAAAAAGTTTTGTTTTGTAATAGATTTTTTTTTTATTTAAATAATAATAAAAAATGATTGATGTGATATAAAAAGTGAAAAAAATGTTAAAATGTTTTGAATTTGATTTTTTTGAAAGAAGTGAAACAAAAAATATAAGAGAGCTAACGTGGCTGTTATTTGTAAGCCACTAATAGCACTAGACTTCATTAGACTTTCATGTTGCTCTTCATATCGTACAAAATTTATAAATAGTGAACTGATCAGTTGAATACTCAGCAAGACAAGAATTCCAACCAACTCTATATATTGTCTTCAACTTTTACATGGTATGAGAGCTAGCTACACTGACCACTGTCCTTTTTCAAGATCCTTTTCAATGGCCACTTCAACTCCACCAACTTCCCCTATTTCTTCCACATCTGCTCTCAACCCACCCCCCTCCAACCCCACCATTGCCACTAGTCTCACTTCTCTCCACACTTCCTTTACCCACAAACTCACATGTGATAACTATAGCTTATGGAAGACTACCGTTGTTCCTATCTTAAAGAGACACTCTCTATTTGACTTTGTTGATGGCACGTCAATCTGCCCATCTCCAACAGTTACCACCCAGTCTGAAACTGGGACTGTCATTGCTCCTAATCCTGCCTTCACAGCATGGACTATATAGGATCAACTCATTCTTGGTGCAATCACCTCCTGCTTAACTGAATCTATCATATCTCACGTTGTTAGATCGATGCACAATGTCCAGAGATGTTTGGTTCACTCTTGAACGTTTGTTCAAATCTCATTCTCGAGCACACACCATGCAAGTCCATTATCTGCTTGCCACTTTGAAAAAGGGAAACTCCTCCATTGCAGACTATTTCCAGACGTTCACTAGTCTTATGGATACCCTAGCAGCTGTGAATTAACCCCTGAATGGCTTTGAAGATGTCTCCTTCCTTCTTGCAGGCCTTGACATCGACTATGACTCCTTTGTGACCTCTGTCACCACCCGTGTGGAGCCTCTGCTCCTGGATGAAATCTATGGCAACCTTTTGGCTCATGAACAACGCATCCGGCCAACATCAACTTTCTTCTTTGGATGTCTCTCTTGGAGGTGCTCATTTTGCTGCTAAAGGGAAACCACCTAGAAGTGGACGTCGACCACGCTTCTCCACCTATGATCGTGGAAATAGCTCTTCTCACTCCAATAGAGGCAGGGGGTGTGGACGTGGGTTCTTCTACTTTTCTCCATGCCCTGTATGTCAAGTTTGCAACAAATCTAGACACATTGCGTTGGACTGCTACCTACGTTTCAACAACAACCTTCAAAGGGATTCCTATCCCAGCATACAAGCACTGTGGCTTCTCCATATCCCACTGCTGACCAGCATTAATTGGTATCCTGACTCTGGGCCTCTTATCATATCACCTCTGATTTAGCCAACCTCAAGCTGAAGGCTGAAGAATATGGTGGTTCGGATCAACACCGTGTCGGTAATGGCACCGGCCTCTCTATACAGCTCAACAAGCCTTTGAAACCATCAAACAAAGGCTGACAGAAGCTCTGATTCTCAAGTTACCGAATTTTGAACAACCTTTTGATGTTGCTTGCAACGCTTCACATGTGGCCATTGGTGGATTTCTCGGCCTAAAAAGCCACCCCATCGCATGTTCTTGCGAAAAACTCAAAGATACAAGTCGTCGATATTCCACATATGACTTGGAATTCTATGCCATCATTTAGTCACTAAAAACATTGGTGTCACTGCCTTATACACTTGGAATTTGTGCTCTACACCAACCATGGTTCACTCAAGCACATCAACTCTAGAAAAATGACTAAATGGCTGACATGCACGTTCAGTGGACTTCCTACAGCAGTTTTCATTTGTGCTCAAGCACAAAGCTGCAACAGAAAATAAAGTCGCCAATGAACTCAATAGAAGAGCATATTTGTTGTAGTTGATGGCAGTAAAAATAACCATTTTTGAAGAAATCAAGAGCTGCTACAAGGATGTTCGCACAAATGACTATTTATTTTTTCACAACTAGTAGTGGCTTCCCGGGACTTCAATTCGGGAATATTTCATTAATGAATCACATGCAGAAGGTTTGGCAGGACATTTTGGAAGAGGTAAGACCATCCATTTGGTGGAGGATTTGGGTAGGAAATTCCAAGAGATTCAAATCCATTTGAAGTGGAATTCAAACATGGACATTTCCTTATCAAAATAAGAAACAAAATTAGGCTCTGCTAGCTATTTAATATGATTTTAGTTTTTTTTTTTTTTGGTCAAAAAAAAGTATTATAGTATATGACATAAAGATGAAATTTGTTTTTGTATTTTAGGGGAGTTTATTATTTTTTTTGTTTTTCTAATTAAACAAGAAAAATGGTTATAAAGAAAGATAATTCCCACAGCTGATCCGAAAGGAAGAGAGAGTGAACAATCATATAAACAAAAAAGAGGTGGACTCCCCAACAATAACCCAAAACGAAAAACAACAGTTCAAAAATACAAACAAAGTTTACGAAATGAATCAAATAAGTGATCCAGTCCTCTCATCGAGCCGCACAATGCGGTTACAACGTAAACTAAGGGGTTAATTCCGATGGTGGTTAATTGTTGTTTCCAATATTTTTGTTTTGAAAAAAAAAAATGCTTAAACTAAGGGGTGAATTATGCAGTCTGTTTTTAAGCTTATGATTTATACTCCGATACTATAAAATCATCACTTATCCTAAACACTTTAACTAATAAAAAAAAAAAAAATTAATCATTTAATTTATATTCTAACACAATTAACCATTAACGACCTTTTTTGATTCGTTGAGATTCTTGTAATCTCCCACAACTATCTGTATGGTCATGGTTGTTAGTAGCAGGTTAGCAAATGACAGAGGCTCTGTAATAGTGTCCCTTAGATTTTATTCACCTCGTACCTACGAAAGAACCTTGCTTATCTTGTACTTTAAAATACAACCTCCTGTGGAGGTGCAGAGCCAGATTTGGGAGTAAAATTTTTTTTTTAAAAAAATAGGAAACAAATTTTATTTTATTTTTTTTATTTTTATTTTTTTTTTAAAAAAATAGGAATAAAATTTTAATTTTGAACATTTTTTTTTTAGAAAAAATATGGGTTTGAGGGCCTAAGTCCTCCGAGGCATAAGGTGGTTCCGCCCCTGCTCTTGTGAACAATTTTATGATTTATAAGGTCTAGAGTATGTAGAAAATAAAAAGAAATTTAAAAATAAATAAAATAAAATAGGGAAAAGTACACATATCCTCCTCAAACTACCACTCAATTGTCAATGTACTCCACAAACTACCAATTGTGTCAATTGCCCCTTTCAAACTACCAAAAAATGTCAATGTCTCCCTTAATACTAACAAAAAGATAAAAATAACCCTAAATTTTTTTGAATAAGACAAAAATGTCCTTATAAATTTGAAAAAAAAACTAAAACTAAAAAATTATTTTTTAAAAAACAAATTAAATAAATTAAATAAAAAACGAAAAAAAAAAAGAAACGAAAAAAGTTTTTAAAACAATTTTTTTTTTTTTTTTTAAAAAAAAACAAACGAAAAAGAAAAAGGAAAAAACAGTTTTTTATTAAATTAAAAAAACGCAAAAGAATGATTTTTTTTTTTTTTTAAAAAAAAAAACCAAACGAAAAAATAACTGAAACTTACAAAAATAATTTGTTTTAACAAAAAAAAAAAAAAAACCAGTTTTTAATTTTTAATTTTTTTTTGTATAAATTTTTGTTATTTTATATTTTTTAAAATATTTTTTTAGTTTTTATTTTATTTTAATAGTTTTATGAAGGGTATTTTAGTCATTAGGAGGACGTTGACAGTTTTTGGTAGTTTAGAGGGGGGGGACATTGACACAATTAGTAGTTTGGGGGGGACATTGACAATGATATGGTAGTTTGAGAAGATTATGTGTATTTTTCTCAATAAAATAAGTTGTGAAGCACCACAAGAGAAACATGCGTAGGATGTTTCACAAGTCGAGGTGTGAGTACAATACTACCATATGTCGGAGAAATTTGAAACTCTTTTGACCTCTTTGTAGCATTGAATGTCTCTTCACAATTTTGAAATCCTATTATCAATTATTTTTATACATGACCTTTTGAATTATTTTATTCATAGCCTTGAATATCTTATTTGCCCATATACTAATGTTCTCTTTATATTATTTAATTTGTTCATTTAATTCCAACACTCAAGATTATTAATTATTACAAATCATAGATCACATGATATTGACTATTTCACTGTGTTTCTGACTATTTGGATTGTATCTTAATTAGCCTTGGTCCTTGGATATTAATGCTGTTCCATAAATAATTAAATGATGTCCTAATTACATGACTATTTTGTCAAGCATTTTCTTTTAGGAAAATTTTATTTAATCCTCACGAATTATCACTCATTTTGTAATTACTCCCATAAATTTAAAAAATTATCAATTTAATATATATATATATATATATATATATATATATATATATATATATATATATATATATATATATCAAAATACCCATTTTTTTTAAAAAAAAAAAAAAAAAAATTCAAAGATTCAGGGGTAAGTATTTTTGCAAATATTGTTAAATCCAGACCAACGCATAAATCCTTAGAATTTATTTATCTTTTATTTTCCTAAAAAAAGAAAAAGGTATTTTAGGAATTTTGACACTTCTCCGTTAGGATTTTGATGAGTGAAATTGAAAAAATAAAAATAAAAAATGGATACACGAAATTAAAAGTGTTTTAAGTTTAGAGAATAATTGCAAATGTGATCAAAGTTTAGAGAGATTTAAAGGGAAGTCTCCCTTTCTTTTTATTTATTTATTTATTTTTTCTAAACTATTGTGTAAAAGTTTAGAGAGACGAAGTCGCCGATTCTGATTTTCTTGTTCTTTCATAAAGCAATTCGCAATGAGCTTGATGAGCTTCTCCGATCCGCCATGGCCTTTGCCACAGGAAAACGTAGCGATATCCGGCCGCTGCTCGACAGCTACCATTTTCTGCATTTGATTTACAAGCACCACTCCAATGCCGAAGACAAGGTACATTTTCTTTTATTTGTTTTGTATCTCTTATGTTTGTTTGCTCAGAAAATGGAGGAGAGAAATGGAAACTTAGTTTGGGTATTGAGGGGGTGAGTGGCGCAGGACTTAGGAGTGGGTAGTTTAGGGTTTTTTTTTTTTTTAGGTTTTTTAGGGTTAGATGTGTGGGTCGGGGTGGGCACCTGGGAATTTAAAAATTTTATATTCGTGACCCGCCCAGCCCTGAACGGGTAGTTCGATTTTGTACCCAAATTCGTGATTTCAAACCTAAAATCCGTACTTCACGGGGCGGGTCGGGTATTGCGGATTTGTACAGGTTTTACCCACTCCTAGTGTCAATACCATGTCGGAGAAAAAACAATTGGCTTATTAGAAACTTGAAACTTCAAGTAACAAGACTTTTGACCTCTTTATAGCCTTGAATGTCTCTTCGCAATTTTGAAAACCAATTATCCATTTTTATAAATTACCTTTTGAATTATTTTTTTCATAGCCTTGAATATCTTATTTGCTCATATACTAATATATTCTTTATGTTATTTTGTTCATGAATTCCAACACTCAATGTAATTTGGAAATCATAGACATGATATTGACTATTTTACCGTTTTTCTGCCTATTAGATTGCATCTTAGCCTTAAATATTAATGTTGTTCGATAAATAATTAAATGATGTAGTAATTACATGACTATTTTGTCAAGCATTTTTTTTCCCTGAGCTATCAATGTACAGCAACGAGTCTAACTAATGGACATGATATTGAATGTCCAATTTCTTTAAAAGTCATCATTCTTAAACAACTTAGTCATCACATCATAGCTTTTCTTAGGGATAAAGCTCTCTGTCCATTTTTAAACCGAAAAAACATCTCTATTTTGAAAGTAACCCATATTAGAGGTATACATGCATATGGATATTAGCCGTTCGCATTTGCTATTTGCTATTCATACATGCAGGTGCCGATACGACTAACAAAAATCACTATCAGCATATGCAGATGCGAATACCAGTTTTAAGGGTATACGAATGCAGTTATTAATCGCATCCGCATACTTTTTATATTTAGTATATATTTTATTTAATAATTTCACCAAAACGATGTCGTTTTGGTGTTTAATACCAAAATGATGTCATTTTGGATTAAGTATAGGTTATATTTACATTGGTTTTGTTAGTTGTGTTACTTTCTTGTGTAATACTTAGGAAAAAAAAATGCAAAAGTAATGTGAAATCAATATATTTTCAAAAGATTAGAGTTTGAAAAAAAAAAAAAAAAAAACCCAAAACACTAAAAGCCAGCTTAAATTATTTTTAAAATCGTTTAAAGTAGGCCTTAATAGAGACCCAAAGTAGATCCAAAAGACTAAAACAAACCCAAATGGCCCATTACCTAATATGCGGATAGAGGATAATAATCTCATTTAATAATCGCACGAATGCGGTTAGTTAAAACATGATTGGTTAAACATAATATATAGTTTCAACACACACACACACACACACACACACACACACACACATATATATATATGTTAAACACACACACACACACACACACACACACACACATATATATATATATGTTAAACATTTAGCTTCCACATAATATATAGTTTCATAAGAAAGTGAGAAGTTATGGATGGAATTGGTAGAATGAAATTTCTGTGGATGATGATGATGGGAATATTGAGTATAGTAGTGCAAGCTGGCCATAACCCTCCTGCTGTGTCTCCAACTTCCAGTCTACCTTTTTCACCGCTTCCCGATGATCATCCTTGTTGGGGATAAAATTAACCCCAAGGACATGTGGATCTTAATCTTGAAACATCTCGGTGTTACATCTCGGACATTTGTTATGAACAGTAGAAAGAGGTTGTTTAGGTATAATGACGCCTCGGTCTTATCGAACCCAGTAACGGTAAGGAATATCCCAAGATCTCCTAGTCTGATCGGAGCGAATATATCTCGGATATTTATGCTTCAGAGATTTGATAGAAGCTACGAGACCATCCAGGAAGTCTGAATCACAACCCGGTATAAAAGATTGATTCGGTGTGATAACACCTCGGATAATATTGTCTCGGTATGATAACACCTCGGATCTTCCATAACCCTGTTATGGTGCGGCAATATTCCGAGATCTCCTAGTCCTGTCGGAGCGAACATGTCTCGGATATTATCACCTCGGGAGTTGGTCGAAGTGTGCTACAATTGTCTTAGAGTGAGATAAGACCAGTATCCCAGAAGATCAGGGATAAGCCTCTATCCCATAATTAACGGGATAAGATAGCTAGTAATATGGAATTAAGATTAAAGAGGTATGGATGCAATTCAATTTGGACTCTCCAGCCTTATTCAAATTTCCTGAAGATAAGGTTAAGGTTCAACCAGACTAGGACTCAAACTCCTAATTCAACTGGGCTTCAAGAATTCCAGTAGGACTGCAACTACCAGCCTATAAATAAGACCATCGCACCAGGTATTAAACACGCATTCTCTGAGCTTTTGAGATTACATATATTCTTCAGAAAATTGATTTGAACTGACTTAGGCATTGGAGTGGGCGTAGTCGGCACCCTCGACTAGTCGTTTGTTATTTTGTAGGGATCGAGGTAGTTCTATTGAGGGAGGAGGCAAATCACCAGGTGACACGTCACCATACCGAAAACTGTACCAACAGTTTGGCGCCATCTGTGCGAACGAAGAGTTGTTCTAACGAAAAATAAATCCGTGATGGTGACTACGAGACGTTCTAATCCGGTTCAAAACGAAACCCAAGAAGAAGCACAACGTCCAAATCTAGGTCAAGATGATGTCCGCGAAGAAGCAGAGTCTGCTGGTCCAGAGGCCAGAATAACCCAGCTGAGCCAACAGTTGGCTCAGGTGCAGAAGAATGTGGAGGACTTGCTGGCTCAGAATGCTTTGCTGATAGCTGCTCAGACTCCACCACCATTGATTCACGATGATATTGAAGGAACAAATCCTAATGGAAACTCGGAAGGGTCAGGAGAGAAAGGCGAGCCGCGGGCCGAGGACCGTGTGGAGCCCCTTAACTCGGTTCCACCCCCACCAACGGATGCTGAAAAAAGGCTGCAGCAAATGGTACTGGACCTGGACGCGAAGTATGATGCACTATCGAGAACTATGGATCAGAGGCGTGACGAGAAAGACTTTCTTGTGGATAACCTCTTCCAGCATAAGGAGTTTATTTTTACCGAGGAAGTATCCAACTTCGACCTGCCCGGAAGGTTTAAGGTACCCGAAATCTCTCTATTTTCAGGTAGTGAAGATCCAGTGGAGCACTTGGATAATTTCCGGTCTCATGTGTCCTTGCACAAGACACCTGACGCTGTGGCGTGTCGAGCTTTTCCCCTTACCTTGTAAGGAAAGGCCCGAGACTGGCTTAGGAACCTTCCCCCAAGGTCAATTGATAATTTCGACACCCTTGGAAGGAAGTTCCTGGCCCAGTTTGTGTCCGGGAGGACCAGAAGGAAACCCAAAGGGTATCTACTATCTGTACAACAGGGACCAAACGAATCTTTGAAAGATTATCTATAGAGATTCAATCAGGAAAAGTTGGAGACAGAAAGTGCGCCAGACGACTTCATTTATGGCGCAATTTTCCAAGGATTGAAGAAAGACGGACCGTTGATGGCTGACTTGGCGTTGAAACCACCGAAGGATCTCCATACTTTTATGGTGAAGATGGACAGGTACATTAATCAAGAGGAAACACTCCGAGCCCTTCTCGGTAATTCTCAGCAGCAATAACAGCCTTACACCGAGATACCCAAGAAAAAGAAGAATCTCGAGGCCATACGGGATGCCGGTCCCGGGGAGTACAAGAAGACAAAGAAGAATTTCGGAGATTACAAGTGGACTCCATTAAATGCCTCCCTCACCGAGGTGCTTATGGAACTTAAAAAAGATCCGAATTACTAGAGGCTGAGGCCCATTCAAGGAGATCCGCCTCCACGTTTGGCTCACAAGTATTGTGCCTTCCATAATTCATATGGTCACCTGACCGAGCAGTGTGTATCATTGAGACAATTGATTGAGAAGTTCATTGAAAATGGGGAGCTAGTCCGATTTCTCGTTAACGAGAGAAACCAACAAGAGCGGGACCAATACCCGCGGCCTAGAAGAAAAGAAGATCGGAATGAAAGGAGAAACTATCAACCGAGGCAGGAAGAGAGAAGAGGAAGAAGCAGAGAACCAGCACCTCGGCCTCGGAGGGAAGAAAGAAGAGAAAGAAGCAAGATTAGAGCTCGGGTGGAGCAGCAAGGCAACCTTCCCATCATTCACACCATCTCGGGAGGGTTTGGAGGAGGAGGAGAGTCCAATTCGGCTCGGAAGGCATATGCCAGGCAGCTGGATGATTTTCGAAGTGTATTCGGTCCAAAAGCCCCCCAAGTCTCGAAAATACAACCCTCTAATTGTAGGGTTCTCGGATGATGATTATGCTGGAGTCTCACTTTCGCACACAGACGCCCTTGTAGTCACCCTAACAATAGCAAATTATCAGACTCGGCGGATCCTTGTTGATACGGGGAGCTTGCCCGATATTCTATTTAAGTCAGCCTTTGACTACATGGGAGTCCCACGGGAGAAGGTGGATCTCATGCCATTTACAGGGTTTCACTGGAGAAAAGGTGCTGCCTCTCGGTTCTATCGATCTCCTTGTGACGGCGGGGACTTATCAGAGGCAAAAGGTCATCATGGTGAAGTTCTTGATAGTTGACAGAGTTTCAGCCTATAACGCCATTATTGGAAGGACAGCTCTCAATGACTTAAAAGCTGTGACCTCAACACCCCATCTCAGTATGAAGTTCTCGACGGAAGAAGGAGTTGGAGTGGTTAAAGGAGACCAGAAGGAGGCTAGACGTTGTTACAGCTTATCCTTGAAAGACACCCCGAGGCAGCACAATTTGGGTGAGAAAGCTAAGGAGGACGGAAAATAACAATCATCGTTGGGGGAGCCTATGGAAGGCTTGGAGGAATTCGAAATAGGTGATCCAGGAAAGAAAGTTCGTATAGGCTCACAACTCCCCCAACTCGTGAAGGAAGATCTGGTGGTGTTCTTGAGGCGCAATAGTGATGTATTCGCCTGGAGCCATGAAGATATGCCAGGTATTGATCCCTCCGTCATCGTCCATATGCTGAATGTGGACCCAAATCATCGGCCAGTGAAACAGAGAAGAAGGACTTTTGCTGCCGAACGAAATCAAGCTGTTGCAGAAGAGGTAGAGAAGTTATTGAAAGTCGGATTTATCTGGGAGGTGGATTACCCCGAGTGGCTGGCCAATGTGGTACTGGTGAAGAAGTCTAATGACAAGTGGAGGATGTGCGTAGATTTCACCGACTTGAACAAGGCATGCCCGAAGGATAGTTTTTCGTTGCCTCGGATTGATTTGTTGGTCGACTCAACGTTTGGACATGAGCTCCTTAGCTTTATGGATGCTTTCTTGGGATACAACCAGATCTACATGGAAGAAGCAGATCAAGAGAAAACTGCTTTCATCACAGACCGATGACTCTACTGTTATAAGATGATGCCCTTCGGTTTGAAGAATGCGGGAGCCACTTATCAGCTATTGTTGAACATGATGTTTCATAATCAAATTGGCAGAATTGTTGAGGTATACGTAGATGATATGCTGGTTAAAAGTATTCATGCAACTAAACACATAAAAGACCTTCGAGAAACTTTTCGGACTCTGAGAAAATACAAGTTGAAGCTTAACCCTATGAAGTGTGCCTTTGGAGTTTCTTCAGGAAAATTTTTGGGGTTCATGGTATCACAGAAGGGCATCGAAGAAAACCCAGAGAAGGTCAAGGCTGTCCTTGAGATGGAAGCACCAAGAGCGACAAAACAACTCCAACTGTTGACAGGAAGGATTGTGGCCCTAAACCTTTTCATTTCATGGTCAACAGATAAGTGCCTTCCCTTCTTTAAAATTTTGAGAAAATCATTTACGTGGAGTGAGGAATGTGAGGAAGCTTTCGAAAAGTTGAAGGAATACTTAACGAACCCTCCATTGTTAAGCCGCCCTACCGAATGGGATATACTCTATCTCTATTTGGCAGTATCCCCCTCAGCGGTAAGCTCGGCACTAGTCAGAGAAGATTCAGGAATTCAGAAACCCGTCTACTTTACGAGTAAAGCACTTCATGGAGCAGAGGAAAGATATCCCCGGATCAAAAAATTGGCGTTCGTTTTGGTTATCTTAGCCAGGAGATTGAGGCCATACTTTCAGGCTCATGCTATTAGAGTTTTAACCGAGTATCCAATGAAGAAGGTTCTGCAAAAGCCTGACCTCTCGGGAAGGTTAGTTAACTGGGCAATGGAACTCAGACAATTTGATATCGAGTTTTATCCTCAAACGGCTATCAAAGGACAGGTTTTGGCAGATTTCTTGGTGGAATTTTGCAACATTCCCAAAGGGTAAGAACTTCCAAAAAAATTAACCTGGGTCGTGTTTGTGGATGGCTCCTCGGCATAGGGCAAAAGCGGGGTAGGTGTCCTCATCAGGAATCCTGAAGGTCAAGAGTTCAGATTTGCTGTAAAATTGGACTTTGTCACAACAAACAATGAAGCCAAATATGAAGCCGTAATAGCAGTTTTGGCATTTTCCCGAGAGATGGGAGCAACTAATGTTGAAATCCGAAGTGATTCTCAAGTAGTGGTGGGCCAAGTTCAAGGACAATTTGAAGTACAAGAAGATCGAATGGCTAGATATCTGGACTAGGTGCACCATTTCCAATCTTTTTTTGAAAGGGTCGTCATCATGAAGATACCTCGGAATGAAAATATTCGAGCAGATGAATTTTCGAAGATTGCATCAGGAACAGATGAAGAGATTGAAGCTTCAAGACGACAGATTATAGTTTTGACCAAGCCATCGATAACCCCGAAGGTTGACGTCATGGAAGCATATCCAACACCGAATGAACCAAAATGGGCTATGGAGATTATTCAGTTTTTGAGAAATGGATTGTTACCCGAAGACAAGGTTGCAGCTCGGAAGGTAAAGATACAAGCAACACGGTTTTGCCTCCTTGGAGAAGTACTGTATAAAGGAGGATACTCCGAACCCCTGCTCAAATGCCTCTCTAAGACCGAGGCAGATTATGTTCTCAGGGAAATCCATGAAGGTGTTTGCGGAGGCCATTCGGGAGGAAGGATGCTGGCACAAAAAACCATCCGAGCAGGTTATTATTGGCCTACGATAAAAAAGGATTCGGCGTTTCTTGTCAAGACTTGTGACAAATGCCAGAGGTTCTCAAGAATTATGAAACAAGTCCCGAGAAGCTTACTCCCCTCACTTCTCCATGGCCATTTGCGAAATGGGAAGTAGATATTGTCGGCCCAATGCCTGTAGGGAAAGGGGGTTGGAAGTTCTTAGTTATAACTGTAGACTATTTTACTAAATGGGCAGAAGCGAAAGCATTAGCAGCTATAACTACAACAAATATCACAAGTTTCCTTTGGAAGTCGGTGGTGTGCCGGTTCGGGATCCCTCATGCTTTTGTCACAGACAATGGGAAGCAGTTTGATTGTGAACCATTCCAGAGGTGGTGTTCAGAACTCCGTATCCGAAACTACTATGCCTCTGTACTTTATCCAAAGGTGAATGGTCAGGTAGAGGCGACGAATAAGACCCTAGTGAGGACATTGAAGAAAAAGCTCGATAAGAAAAAAGGAGCATGGGTTGAATATGTTCCAGAGGTGCTCTGGTCGTACCAAACCATAAGAAGAACTCCAACAGTCGAGATGCCATTCTCACTTACATACGGGGTCGAGGCTATGATACCAGTTGAAGTGGGATCCCCGAGCTTTCGTGTAGCTTACAACAATCCTGGGCTTAATGACGAAAAGGCCAAGGTATATCTAGATCTTTTGCAGGAGAAAAGAGACGACGCTCAAGTTACATGGGCAGCATATCAGAATCGAACAGCTCGGTATTTCAATAAACAGGTAGTCCTTAAAAAGTTCCAGCTCGGAGATTGGGTACTCAGGAAAGTGAGCTTAATGACGAAAGGTTCAACGGAAGGCAAAATGGGACCCAAATGGGAAGGCCCGTATAAGGTAGTAGGATGCCATCAGAAAGGGGCTTATCGCCTGATGACCGAGACAGGGAAGATACTCTCGAGATCATGGAATGCCGAGCACTTGAAGAAATATTATATGTAATTCTTTGTTTTTTCTCCATAATTTTATATTCAATAAAGAAGAATCTCTTTCCAATTCATATCAACAATTGTAGAAGTCTAAGAAATAGCCCGACTTCCCCCCTCGAACGATTCAAAAGAGTTATGGGAGGATACCCAGAAAAGAATCCACCTACATCCTTTCCTCGGACAATCCGAAAGGGTCATGGAAAGGATGCAATGGGGAGAAACCCCTCGGTTAGGGGTTACTAAAGGAATAACGCTAAGAATGCCCGATTCCTTTCCTCGAACGACCCGAAAGGGTTATGGGAAGGTTATCAAGGCAAGAAACTTCTCAGTTAGTCCAACACCAAGAGCAAGGAAAAACAAAAAGTCCCCAGGTATTGATTGATCTCTACTAAGAATAAAGCAGTAGTCCGAGACAGAATAAAAGTACTTCTTCATCAAACCTCTCCAAAGATGATCAAGCTACATCAACATCCACCTGACTCCTCCCCTCGAACGACTCGAAAGAGTTATGGTGGGGATGCTCAGGGAAGAATCCGCCCGAATCCTTTCCTCGGACAACCCGAAAGAATCATGGCAAGGATTCAATGGGAAGAAACCCCCTGGTTGGGGGTTTCCGAAGGGATAAGGATTAGAATCTGCCAGATTCCTTTCCTCAGACAACCCGAAAGGGTCATGGAAAGGATACAAAGGGTTGAAACCTCCCGGTTAGGGGTTTTTGAAGGATAAGACTAAGGATATCCAGAAAAGAATCCGCCCGAATCCTTTCCTCGGACAACCCGAAAGGGTCATGGAAAGGATATAAAGGGTTGAAACCTCACGGTTGGGGGTTTCCGAAGGATAAGGTTAATGATATCCCGATAAGAATCCGCCCAAATCCTTTCCTCGGACAACCCGAAAGGGTCATGAAAAGGATTCAATGGGAAGAAACCCCTCGATTGGGGGTTTCCGAAGGGATAAGGTTAAGAATTGGCCCGAATCCTTTCCTCGGACGACCTGAAAGGGTTATGGAAAGGATACCACGGCGAAATTAGGGTTTCCGAAAAGATAAGAACATTCAAGATAGACTCGGCCTAAGTCCTTTCCTCAGACGACCCGAAAGGTTTATGGAAAAGATACCAAGACAAGAAACCCCTCGGTCGGGGGTCTCCAGATGCTATGAGTATGGATCTTCTAAATTTAGAGATGAGGAAATTGAAAGGTTAAGATTTCAATTCAGTGATTTCATTTCAGTGATATATAAAATCTTTTACAGGTTACAAAGATGTCAGAAAGAAAGAAGGAAAAATTCAGGCCCAAGAACAACCCTTAGACTGCAGCTTCTTCAAGAGGATCCTCTCGGGGATCCGGTGTGTCGGCACCCCAACTCGGAACGTCTGGCATGAATTCTTTACCGAATTCTTCCATTTCTTAGACTGCTTCGTCAGGAAATCCTACCAGTTGCGGCCCAACAGTTTCAGGGTCGGACTTATATTTAGGGTTCGTCACCAAAGTTCGAAAGTTTTTGAACCCCCAGTTGAATCGACGAGCCCAGCTCTGGTCTCAAAGGAATGACACATAGCTTAGCTGCTTCAGATAGCACTTCAGTTTTGCCTGGCCCGCGTCATATTTAGCTCTAAGCCTGATCAAAAGACTTTCTGAGCGGTCCTGCGCATTAACAGCTTTGTCCCTTTCAGCCTCGAGTCTTTCAACTTCAGCCTTCAGCTTCTCCTTTTCTGCTTCGGCATTTTCGGCATTCTTGCACGCTTCGGAGCATTTGTTCTACATGGCCGAAAGGTGAGAGGCTAGTTGATCTGCAGGATCAAGTTCAGCAGAAAGACTCGTAACAGAGCGAGTATACCGCTCATTTGCCTTAAACGAGCATTGGCAAAGTGCTCCTCGGATATAATCAAGTCCCGGGAAGCAAGCTCTTCATCTCTAGATTGAAGGAGAGCTTTCAAAGTTGCCACTTCCTTTTCTAGGCTCGAGAGTCGAGCTTGCACTTCGGGAGCTAGAGCAGTAGGTTGCACTTGACGATTTTCATATCTTTGCCAGAGGGCTGTCATCTTCACCAGAAGCTATAAAGAGGAAGGTAGGCAAATTCAGAATGAAGTGCTAAAAATTGGTTAAAAAAAAGGTTTGTTTTTGGAAACTCACTTGATAATGGGAAATAAGAATTCCTTGAGCAATTTTCTCAGGGGAAGAAACGCCTGCATTTCCCAGGAACCCTTCGGGGATTAGATTTTTTATGGCCTCCATTGGATGACCAAGAAGGCCTCTGCCCAAGACTTCAAAGCCCGTTGAAACTCTAGAAGAAGAGCTAGGGCCCACAGAAGGAGCGGCTTCAGTATTCGGGGCTGCCTCAGACTCATTAGGCCTTAATTCAGAAGTGCTGGCCTCGGTATGGGATCTGTTCCTATCAGAAGCATCGGGATGTAGATCTGCCTTGGGAGTGGTGGCCTCGATATTGACCTTAGATCCTTCAGGCTCTCCGAGATGTTCGCTCGCTTCGAATTGATTCACCCTCCTTACGTCAAGACCAGCGCCCGGTGTATCCTGAACACCCGCTTGCTGAGAAGTTCCTGGCTCTTCGGTATTTTCCCTCTCGGGTGTTCCCATTTGAGCTTTGGTTTGGTCAGGAGCTATACATGGTTCTTGGGGGGTTGCATGCCCCATTTCGTAGTCACAACTAGGGGGTGGTGGAGTTCCTGGACGTTCTGATGAAGGAGTCCGAGGAGTGCCTTCTTCCACAAAGTCTTTGATGAAAGCTTCATCTTGGGGGGTGCTAACATCCTCATCCCTCTCTTCAACAGATTCTTCACCCAAAGGGGCAGACTCTTGCTGTACCTCCTCGATATCAGAAGGCCTTATGACCGGCTTACCCCATATCTGCTCAGCCTCTGAAATTATTTCGACCAGACGATCTCGGGCACCGAATTTCTTTTTCCTCGCCGGGAGCTTCACTCGACGCGTGACTTGCACGTTATGGGCCTCAGGTATCGGTTCGCCCTCCTCTTCAGATCTCTCTGGCACCAGACTTGTTACTTTGGAGGCTCCAGTATTGGTTTCTTCAAGAGGAGTATCTGGGCCCTGGTACGATGCCACAGAGCCATACTCATTTCTTAAAACAAAAGGGGGACGTACAGCCAGCTTCTTGTGTAGGGGAGACTTCCGGAACGAAACCCCGAAAGCTCGCTAATCCTTCTTCGGTGTTGGTTCCAGCCATGGGCACCCTCGGAGGAGTTCTCTTCACACCTGAGGCAGCCAAAGGAATGTTCCGCTTCTTTCTCAAAGGAACATCCTTAGGAACCTCTTTAGCTTTACTAAAAGGTCTCTTTTTAATGACAGGCCTCGGAGATGGAGGTGCATCACTTCTTTTCTTGATAGCTCCTCTTTTGGTGATCGTCTTCTTGTCCCTCGGAATATTGTATCCAAGAAATTGCCTCAAATTCTCCTCGGTCACAAGATTGTCAAAATCAACTTCTTCAAATTTCTCGGCCTTGACCCTAATTGCAGACCAGTTGCTTCTCTTCTTGACATCTTCCCTGTCGGATATGCTAATTGAAGGGGTTTCACTTCGGTTAGGCCGCAACAATTGCCAGGTCCGAGACATCCTACGGTTCTCGGGCAAAAGAGTACCATCAGGGCATTCCCATCCCCCATAGACTCAAAAAAACTGTTGCTCCCAGAACTTGTTGTTTGTCAACCCACTCTTAAGTTTGATGAATATAGGGGGTGACGGACACACAATTCGATCATTCCTTCTGAAGTCTGCCTCGGTCTATAAATGTTAAAGAATTGAAGAATCTTCATCTCCTTCTTCAATACAAGCCTCCAAAGGATGTATGAAGCGAACAGATATCTCCAGGCGTTGGGCATGATCTGACTAGGAGCAACCATCAGAAAGAGGACAAAGTCCCGAGCAATCTTCGGAAAGGGTAACCGGAGTCCGGCCAAAAACATCCTTTCAAACAGAGTGATGTCCCCGCTATCAATAAGTCGAGCCGCAGGGGTTTGATAGAACATCCTCACCGTCGGAGGAATGTCGTAATTCAGCCGTAGAACACCCTTTCAAAGAGGGCGGTTTCCACCCTGCTCTCAGGGGAGAAAGGTTTATGTAGCTGTCGGACCTTTTGGTTCGAACCCGAGAGGTAGGGGGAATATTCGAGGAAACTTTCTTGGGAGCCATTTTAGAGAGAGAAAGGAGGAGTAGAAGTTTCAGAGAAAGAAAAGAAACTCAGGAAGATGGCGACAATGGAGGATAAAGAAAGAGTATGAAAATATGTCAAAGGATGAATAGTGAAAGTAGTCCAAACATTAAATACTCCCCCACGTGTCCGAAATATCAAAGGGCGCCATCATTTCAGTATCTTCGAAAACTGAAAGGGCGCACGTTCTAGATCCAGAAATTAAATGACTCAACCTTGAGAATATCGCGTCATGATTATAAAGGACGGCGGTTCAGGGCTAACATCTTTATGGGAAAAAGAAGCGGTAAGGTTCAAACATTCAAACTTTTGAAAAGACGCGCCATTTATGACAAAAGCAATAGCAGGTACAGGTTGGCGGGCGATAAATAATTCCCTTAATTTCAATTTATTTTTGAAATTAGAGAATTAGTTGGGTAACTGTTGGGGATAAAATTAACCCCGAGGACACGTGGATCCTAATCTTGAAACATCTCGGTGTTACATCTCGGACATTTGTTATGAACAGTACAAAGATGTTGTTTAGGTATAATGACGCCTCGGTCTTATCGAACCCAGTAACGGTAAAGAATATCCCGAGATCTCCTAGTCTGATCGGAGAGAACATATCTCGGATATTTATGCCTTGGAGATTTGACAGAAGCTACGAGACCGTCCAGGAAGTCTGAATCACAACTCGGTATAAAAGATTGCCTCGGTGTGATAACACCTCGGATAATATTGTCTCGGTATGATAACACCTCGGATCTTCCACAAGCCTGTTATGGTGCGGCAATATTCCGAGATCTCCTAGTCCTGTCAGAGCAAACATGTCTCGGATATTATCACATCGGGAGTTGGTCAAAGTGTGCTACAATTGTCTTAGAGTGAGATAAGGCCAGTATCCCAGAAGATCAGGGATAAGACTCTATCCCATAATTAACGGGATAAGATAGCTAGTAACGTGGAATTAAGATTAAAGAGGTATGGATGCAATTCAATTTGGACTCTGCAGCCTTATTCAAAGTTCCTAAAGATAAGGTTAAGGTTCAACCAGACTAGGACTCAAACTCCTAATTCAACTGGGCTTCCAGAATTCCAATAGGACTGCAACTACCAGCCTATAAATAAGACCATCGCACCAGGTATTAAACACACATTCTCTGAGCTTTTGAGATTACAGATATTCTTCAGAAAATTGATTTGATCTGACTTAGGCATTGGAGTGGGCGTAGTCGGCACCCCCGACTAGTCATTTATTATTTTGCAAGGATCGAGGTAGTTCTATTGAGGGAGGAGGCAAATCATCAGGCAACACGTCACCATACCGAAAACTGTACCAACAATCCTCAACAAGCCGATTTGAAAGTCCCAAAATTCCCTAAAATTTCTCATATTCCACTTCCACCAAAACTGCTAATTGTAGGGATGTGTTTTGCAGAGTGCCAGAAAATATGCCAGGCAGGAAGACCTGCCTTTACATACAGGGTCTGCATGGCAATATGTTTGCCAATCAAATGTCGTCCCTTTCGTTTAGACGTCGTCTATGATTGCGCTCTTGGTTGTTTGGCAGCCGCAACTACCGCCGCCTCTGGAAATGGTATAAACTTTCTAACCCCCCCCCCCCCCCCCTTTCTCTCTCTCTCTCATTATGAAAATTTTAAGCAATTTTTTTTTTTTTTTTGGTATGAATTTCTATCGTATTGAATAAATGGAGAAATGCTAGGGGTATTTAAACTTTTACCAAGAGAGTTTTACTAACTGACGTGACATGCTATATAAATACAAAAATTCCCTTCATCATATGTCCAGAGAAAAATGGGCCAAATCTTCTTGCCATCGCCGGATCCGGTCTCACTGGCGACCCCGTTCTCCGGCCAAAACAGCAAGATCCCGGCCGTTCCCGGACAGAATGGCTGGATCCCAGCAGGCTGGACGGGATCCGGTCGTTCCCGAACAGAACGGCCGGGATGGACAGGATTCGGCCGTTCTCCGAACAGAACGGCCGGATCCCGCCCGGCTGGACGGGATCTGGCCGGGATCCGGCCCTTCCCCGACTAGAAACGTGGTCGGGGTCGTGGTCCAGTCCGAGACTGTCTAGATTTCCGGTGGGTCGGGTTCGGAGTTGTGTGGCCGGGGTTCTGAGTTTCCGGTGATGTGATGGTTTCCATGGAAGTGGGTTGAACAGGAAAAGAAAGGGTATTTTTGTCTATGCATAAAAAAATGTTTTAACTTTTTTTAATGTTAAGCTGACGTGGAGCCTCTCATGAGGCTCCATGTCAGTTTGTAAAGTTCTCTTTGTAAGAGTTTTTATACCCCTAGCATTTCTCGAATAAATGATGCGTTTACTAGTACAATTTTTGTATAACTTCCGTACAATTCCAACAACTTTTTTTTTTTTTTTTTTTTTTTTTTTCAAAACTAACCATTAGATCTGTTTTCCTACATGTGGATCCTATATAACCAATGGTTAATTTTTTTTAAAAAAAAATAAAAAATAAAAAAATTGTTGAAACTGTACAAGAGTTGTTAGAAATTGTAAACTTCTGATAATATCTCACATTATTGGTCCACGTAGGCAAAGGTGGGATAGAAATGAGATGTGAGTGTACAACCAAGCATTTCTCTATCTTTAAATAAGCTTTAATGTTAGAAATCACACCGCGCACTATCCCACGCGGTGGACTTTAGTAATTAAGGTCTTGAATCTCTTGGATATGCCATGTGTTCAACTAACTAAACACTATCCAAAGTGTATATTATCAATAGTTGAGATTGTTGAAAAAAAATGAGGAACTTCACTTAATCTTTTTTAAACTTTAATCGCATTTGCAATTATTTCTGTAAACTTAAAAAACTTTCAATTTAGCGTATCCATATTTTATTTTATTTTTTTAATTTTCGTTAAAATCCTGTCAAAACTCCTAACGTACCCCTTATATATATATTCCAAAGTTCAGCCCTGTGTATTTTTGAAAAATTTGTAAAAATCTTGACCAATGCCTAAATCTTTGTAATTTTTTTTTTTTTTCCTAAAAGAGTTATTTTGAAAATTTTAACTCCTGTTCGTTAAGATTTAACGGAGCAATGAAATTGAAAATAATATAAAAGATAATTAAATACACCAAATTGAGAGTTTTTAAAGTTTATGAAGATAATTGCAAGTTCAGTAAATTAAGTGAAGTTTCTCCTAAAAAAAAGTTAATAATCGAGATTTATGTATGTTGTCGTTTTTTCCCCCTCGTAATAAAATAGTAAAGGCTTACCACCTTCAATCTCATGCCTAGACATGGAATGGATACTTGGTGTTAGCAACTTAGCATAATTTATACCCATGGGATGGCCGGGTTAGACCATGCATATATATATGATCTTATATATGTGGATAAGATTGATTATGTCATTAATTATATGAAAGAAAAACATTCCGTTCTAATTAAGTATTATTATTAGATCATACTTAGAATATTAATATTAATTGTTTTAAATATAAAATTCATATATTTAATAATTTTTTGAACTAGCTTCTACGCATGTACGTACAATTTCTATAGTGTGAGCCACCTTATTAGGTTTAGGTCTAAGCTTAATTACTTTGATATAAGTACTGTATTTTAAGATGAATAGTATATATATATATATATATATCTCGATCCTTCTGGCTCCAACATTGAGTATTTTTATTTTGATTATATGATGAAATTTGAAAAATACTGATCATCCCATTTCAAATATGAGCTAGGAATTAATTAAAGCTTCTTTTTGTGATATATATGTAAATCTATACACACATTTAATACAAAAAACTTATGTTTTGTTTTAATGTCACTTGTGCAGATAAAGTAGAGGGCTATATTGAAACCTGCTACAAAAATTGCGGCAAGGATTACTAGTTATTTGTTCTCTATCATATCGATTCTGCCTATTGAAAAGAAATAAACAAAATGGTGTATTTGTGCCAAGTATATATAGAAGAAATCAAGTGAGATGTGTACGTGGAGTACTACTTTGTCTGCTATAATTTGTGTACTAAAATATACATTATTGGCCATGGCTATTTCGGCCACTATTATACTTAATTGTTGAAAAAATAAAATAAAATGATGCATATTTCTTAAGTATATATAGAAGAAGTACTATAGTGAGATGCATGTGCTGAATACTTTTCCTCTATATATGATTGTTTTGTATACTACATGAAATTATTGGTTATGGTTGTTTTGGCCAACTTCGATCTATTGATATATTAATAAAATAGAAAATATGTCATGATCCCAGGGGCCATATGTTCTACTGATCACAGTTTCTAATTTGATGAATTTTAGACATGTATTTTAAGCATTTATAAATCAAGATCTTTGTTATATAAGCTTAATTTTTGACAAATAGATAACAGAATAATTGTGAAAATACAATTACGCTTCTCAAACAATAAATAAATAAAACAACCGAAGAGCAAAAATAAATAATAAATAAGTACAACCCTAGCTACCTCCATTGCTGAAAACACTTAATAAAGGTTTCTATTCACAAATGAAGTAATACTATTTAGTAGACAAGTATAACTTCTATCAGGTCATGGCAGAAATTAGGTCTTTTGTGCCCACTAATAAAAAAAGGGACACATCAGTATATCACACTAATTCACAGCAAATGAGAATAAAGCCGAAACACAGGATTTTGATCTCATGAACTCAACGTATCAATCGACCCCTTTCCCCATTCAAGAGAAAAGCCACCCCAAGCCATTGCCCATCGCACCGAGGCGCTGCCCACACCACCGCATTCACCTTCTACTCCGTCGAGCGCTGCTGGGTGCTGTAGATCTCCGACTCACATTCACAGTTCCGAAGAACATACATTGATTTGGTTATCCAAAAAACATCAAAATCCAGCAACACTTACTAACCTAGGGAAGAAAAAAAACCCATCCATCAACGATCCAAATAAGAAAAATTGTCAAATAGAGCAGATTTAAAGCAATATCCACCAAAACCAAATTTTACTAAAGCAAAACAAAATACTCAAAACTCAACTCTCTGTTGGTTTTTCTTGTTTAATGACGTCCACTATGCATCTGTGTACTAGAAATGAGGTGTTTAAAGATGAGAAGATTTGATGCAAAAAGAAGCAGGGACAAGTGGAATGTGGTGGGTCAAGACGACTCCTCTTACGAGGCGGCAGATGGAGCAAGAGCTTTCAAGTTGAGAAAGAAGAAGCAAGCCTCATTCACTTATTTTAAAAGTTGGATGATACAGTTCATCTTTTTCCAAAAGATGGAGCATAAAAGACAGTAGCATCTACTCTGGAAACAGTTTTGAAAATGACAACCTTGTCTGCTGGTTTCGTTCGCTTCTTCTTCCAACGAATATCAAATTAGCATTTGTTAAGATGGGTTTTATTTCTTTACTATAGGAGATTATGTTTTACTCGGAGATAAGCATATGTGAAAGGGCTTTGGATGTCTTTGACGGGCTACCGGAGGAGGAACCATCAGTGGGGTTCGGTGGCGTTCGGCGGCGCTCAGCGGAAGAGAGGTCAGCAGTGGTGGCATGGGCAATGGCTCACGGATGGCCTTTCTCTTGAATGGGGAAAGGGTCAATTGATATGTTGAGGAGATCAAAATCCTATGTCTTGGTCTTATTTTCATTTGTTTGATATACTGATGTGTCAACTGTTTATTGATAGATATAAAGCCCTTGTTTTCTACCGTGATCGGACAAAAGTTGCTTAGTAGAATGTTATACATCTGGGATGACGTAATAGTAAAAAATCAGCCCTTGATTTTTTTTTTTTTTTTTTTTTTAACAAATACTGATCTAATAGCTGATTTTTATTGACAGATCATCAAGTTGTTTGACAGTTTTATTGTTCTACTAAATAGTATTACTCATTTGTCAATAGGGACCTTTGTTGAGTAATACTACATGTCACCCCCGATGTTCCCTTTGTGTCTGTAACGACTCAGGAAAAAGCGCTAGCCACATTTGCGCTATCACCCCAAAAGAACTAGTCGATTTGAAGCTTTCCCTAAAATTACTTATAAAACCCAGTTTTACCTAATAACTAAACAATATGAGACTTAGCACTCATCTATCTCTTATAAACGATTCACTCTATGTGATTTATTTATCTTTTCCCAATATAAGACCGGAGTGTTATAGTGTCCCTCTCAAAACTGATGTGACTTTTAAAATAACTGTTGAATTTTTAATAGATCATTATTGGATTTTAAAAGTCACAACTGTTTTGGAAGACATAAGAGAGACATGGGTGTGACATTTAGAATTACTCAACCTTTGTTAGGCGTTCCATCAAATAAATAACGGAGATGACTATGAAAATGTAGCTATGCCCTTAGATTAAAAAAATAATAATTAAAAAAAAAAAGAGAGCAAAACCCTATTTCTAACCATGATCAACCTCTACAGCTATGGAAAGAGGCATGGACAAACCCATGTATAGACAATAAATTTTCTTTTAAATTATTTTTATTAAGTTAAATATATATGTATTTTTAAGTTTAAAAAGTAGGTTTGACCCATACTAAAAATAAATTTGATCCCTTATTCATACTTTGGCCCATCTGAATATGTGTGCGCATGCGTGTTTGTGTATGTGCATAATAAATTTATATACGTACATATTAAACTAGACATACTCGTATAAACTCGGCTCGGCTCAGACAAGCTTGTATAACTCGTATAACTTTATTTTTATAATTTTTTTAATTTTGTAATAAGAATGTCTTAATAAAAGGGAATTTTTCTCCTAATATTATATATATATATATATATATATATATATATATATATATATATATATATATAACTTGAATTATTATTGTTGTGAGTTTGGTTTTAGAGATTTGTATGTACATGAGTGTGTTTGTGAGTATGTATGGATATGTGTGTGTGCGCGCGCGCACGTGTGTTTGTGTGTATGCATAATAAATTTATATACATATATATAAACTTGAGATTAAATTATTTAAGATTCAAGTTAATTTATTCAATTAACTCAAATGAAATTTTTTTAACAATAATTAATTAACTATGATTAATATGGATTTACAAAAAGATAAACATTTGTGATAAGCTCAAGCTTAAATTGTGTTCAAAATGAGGCAAGCTTGAACAGAACATCTAGCTCGGTAATAAACTCGACCTCGACTCATATTCGAAATAAAATTAAATGAGTCAAACCTAAACATTCAATATTCATCTCAACTCGGCTTGAATTCAGCCATAATTGGAATGTTCATTATAGATTGTCCCTTATTTTTCCCACATAAGATCTCGGATTAATAGCCCCTCTGAAACTCCTTATATTGTCCAGGACATGTTCTTCCTGAATTTTGGCTAGCCCATATGCTAAAAGTAGATTAGTGGGGTTATACATTCTAATTGCCAATATTCTGATCTCATCTTTAGGCCCATAAGGAAACAAATTAGCTTTCGCTTCATTCAAAGTCTGTCTCACTCCATTGTGACTACCATTATACTCCCCATTATTTGGATTGTGAGTATCACTTAAAGCCTATTTAGGATTGCATTAGAAAATAGAGTTTTTAAAGTCAAAAAGAGCTTTTTAGAAAAAGTTTTATTTTTAAGCATTTTTCAAAAACGTGTTTTCGCCTTTTTTAGTTAACATCCCCATGTACGTCAAGCCATGGGATGAAATCGAAGCCATTCTCGATGATTAGATTATTTCTACCCAAATAGGTGGCTATCAAAATTTTGTAGTCAAGTGGAAAAATAAACCCTAATCAGATTGTTGTTGGTTGCAAAAGAGGAAATGCAGTGTCTTAACCTGGACATTTATGAGTTTTATCAGTCCTAGCATTCTTTGGAGTCGAATTCTTTTGAAGTGGGAGGGAATTGAGAGAGTCCAGTGGAGTTCCACATTTGATAGTTGGTTATACGATATGCTCTATCATTTTTGGCATTTATCAACTGCATGCAGTTGAAGGAATGAATTGAGGAACTGAGTCACGTAGCTACGAAGTAGTTGTAGAAGTCTGTTGGTACAGTTTCCGGTATGGTATAAATTTTCACGGATCCCACTCCGATGCTTAAATTAGCTTTTGTAAGAAAATAATGCTATACTCATAAAAATTTAGTCTTAGTTTATACTTGGAGTATGGGCCTATTTATAGGCTAATAGGTAAAGATCAACCTGAATTAGGTTTCCTGGTCCTTGTTGATCTAGAAGTGCTGCCAGAGTTCTATTTAAATTTTGATCCTTTATTAGATATATGATATGATCAAGAGTCCTATCCCAAACCTACTGGAAATAGGACTGTTGATCAAATTATATTTAGACTAAGAGTCTTATCTTGATTTCTCAAGAATAATAGCCAAGTGTATATCTCTCGGAATAGGAATTCCCAGGAGTCCTGCTGGCTCCTCCTTGGGCCGGGCTGAGTGAAATTTATTCCCAACAAAGTCTTATCATTTGTCTATCGTTTATCTAAATAACTTAAGTGTGTTGTATTCAACCACCTATCATTTTATTTATTCAAGTTTAGCTAGTATGTTGCTTTATGTTGTTTAAGTTTACCAAATAAGCAGCTAATGCCAATAAGTCATTGTATTAATGGAACCATTCAATTACTATGCAAGTATTTGAAAAGTTTCAGATTGGTAAGAGATGAGACTTCTCTTCTAAACAATGGTGAGATTCCATTGTATGGGTTTGTGTGTATCCTCGGTGCCTGTGCTGTGTCAAGAGTCCTTAAGGTTATAGAGAGTTTCGTTCGAATAATGGTCATCGAGGATGGGAAATGCATTCGAAGCGGATTGGGACCCCGCAATATCTTGCCTGATTTCAATGGATTCGAGTAGAAAATAAGAGAGGGGACCTGGGTCCCAAGTTGCCTAGGCAAGTCTCCAAGTAGCCTAGGGTGCGGGCCTTACTTGTCAGTGTCAGGGCACCTCGAGACCCGAGGCTCTCTCTCTCTCATTCCCTGCCTGGATTCCTTGAAATTCGGGTAAGAAATTCTCCGGTGCGTTTGGGTGTTGAATTTTTGAAATCAGAATTACATTTTTATTCTGTTTACGAATTTCAAGGTTTGACTTTTTAGAAAAAGTTAAATAAAATATGATTTGTTTAGAAAAAAAATTGAATAATATATGATTTATTTTTGAAAAAATTGAATAAAAAAAAATTAGAATCAGAATCATATTATGTTTTCAAAATACACCAAGGGATTCAAATCCATTTGAAGTGGAATTCAAACATGGACATTTCCTTATCAAAATAAGAAACAAAATTAGGCTCCGCTAGCTATTTAATATGGTTTTAGTTTTTATTTTTTTTTTTATTTTTTTGTCAAAAAAAAGTATTATAGTATATGACATAAAGATGGAATTTATTTTTGTATTTTAGGGGAGTTTATTATTATTATTATTCTAATTAAACAAGGAAAATGGTTACAAAGAAAGATTATTCCCACTGCTGATTCAAAAGGAAAAGAGAGTGAACAATCATATAAACGAAAAATGGGTTGGCTCCCCTACAATAAACCCAAAACAAAATACAACAGTGCAAAAATATAAACAAAGTTTACGAAATGAATCAAATAAGTGATCTAGTCCTCTCATCGAGCTGCACAATGCGGTTACAACTTAAACTAAGGGGTTAATTTCGGTGGTGGTTAATTGTTGTTTCCAATATTTTTGTTTTGAAAAAAAAAATGCTTAAACTAAGGGGTGAATTATGGAGTCTGTTTTTAAGCTCATGATTTCTACTTTGATACTATAAAATCATCACTTATCCCAAACACTTAAACTAATAAAAAAAAATAAAAAATTAATCATTTAATTTATATTCTAACACAATCAACTATTAATAACTTTTTTAATTCATTGAGATTCTTGTAATCTCCCACAACTATCTGTATAGTCGTGGTTGTTAGTAGCAGGTTAGCAAATAACAGTGGTTATGGAAACTTTTTAACAAAGGAACTATAAAATCGCTGCAATAGAGCCTCTGTAAAGGATCTATAACAGCAGTTTAATTTTACGGCGACAGCCTAAAAAACAATCAATGAAAACCCATTTTTCCTACAGTGTCTCTTAGATTTTATTCACCTGGTACCTATGAAAGAACCTTAATTATCTTGTACTTGAAAGACAACCTCCTGTGCAGGTGTGAAGTCAGATTTGGGGGTAAATTTGAAAAAACAAAAAAATAAGAACCAAATTTTTTTTAAAAAAATTAGGAATAAAATTTTAATTTTAATTTTAATTTTTTAAAGAAAAATATGAGTTTGGGGGCCAAGTCCCCCAAGCCCTAAGGGGGCGGAGGCCAAGCCCTCCCAGGCATAAGGTGGTTTCACCTCCGTTCCTATAACAATTTTATGATTTATAAGGTCAAGAGTATGTAGAGAATAAAAATTAAAAAAAAAAAAAATTGAAAAAAAAAATAAAAATAAAATAAAATAAGTTGTGAAACACCACAAGAGAGACATACGTAGGATGTTTCACAAGTCAAGGTGTGAGTACAATACTACCATATGTCGGAGAAATTTGAAATTCTTTTGACCTCTTTATAGCATTGAATGTCTCTTTACAATTTTGAAAACCAATTATGAATTATATATACATCACCATTTGAGTTATTTTATTCATAGCCTTGAATATCTTATTTGCCCATATACTAATGTTCTCTTTATATTATTTAATTTGTTCATTTAATTCCAACACTCAATGTTATTAATTAATATTAGAAATTACAGACATGATATTGACTATTTTACCGTTTCCAGACTATTGGATTGCATCTTAGCCTTAAATATTAATGTTGTTCCATAAATAATTAAATGATGTCGTAATTACATGACTATTTTGTCAAGCATTTTTTTTTCCCTGAGCTATCAATGTACAGCAGTGAGTCTAACTAATAGACATGATATTGAATGTCCAATTTCTTTAAAAGTCATCATTCTTAAACAAATTAGTCATCACATCATAGCTTTTCTTAGGGATAAAGTTCTGTCCATTTTTAAACCGAAAAACGTCTCTATTTTGAAAGTAACCCATACTAGAGGTATACATACAGGTGGATATTAGCCATTCGCATTTGTTATCTGCTATTCACACATGTAAGTGTCGATATGACTAGCAAAAATTACTATCTGCATATGCGGTTGCGAATACCAATTTTAGGGATATACGGATGCGGTTAATAACCGCATCCACATATCTTTTATATTTAGTATATATTTTATTTAATAAATTCACCAAAACGATGTCGTTTTGGTGTTTAATACCAAAATGACGTTTTGAATTAAGTATAGGTTATGTTTACATTGGTTTGGTTGGTCGTATTATTTTCTCGTATCACATTTAGGCAAAAATGTAAAAGTTATGTGAAATCAATATATTTTCAAAAGATTAGAGCTTAAAAAAAAAAATTAAACAAATCTAAAACACTAAAAATTGGCTTAAATTATTTTCAAAATCGTTTAAAGTAGGCCGTAATAGAGTCCCAAAGAAGACCTAAAGACTAAAATATGCTCAAATGACCCATTACCTAATTTGTGGATAGATGATAATAATCGCATTTAATAACGATAATAACCATACGAATGCGATTAGTTAAAATATGATATGTTAAACATAATATATAGTTTCAACACACACACACACACACACACACACACACACACACACACACACACACACACACACACACACACACACACACACACACACACACACACACACACACACACACACATATATATATATATATATTAAACATTTAGCTTCCACATAACATATAGTTTCAAAAGAAAGTGAGAAGTTATGGATGGAATTGGTAGAATGAAATTTGTGTGGATGATGATGATGATGGGAATATTGAGTATAGTAGTGCAAGCTGGCCAGAACCCTCCTGCTGTGTCTCCAACTTCCAGTCTGCCTTTTTCACCGCTTCCCGATGATCATCCTCAACAAGCCGATTTTAAACTCCCTAAATTCCCTAAAATTCCTCATATTCCACTTCCACCAAAACTGCTAATTGTAGGGATGTGTATTGCAGAGTGCCAGAAAATATGCCAGGCAGGAAGACCTGCCTTTACATACAGGGTCTGCATGGTAACATATTTGCCAATCAAATGTCGTCCCTCTCGTTTAGACGTCGTCTATGATTGCGCTCTTGGTTGTATGGCCGCCGCAACTACCACCGCCTCTGGAAATGGTATAAACTTTCTAACCTCCCCCCTCTCATTATGAAAATTTTAAGCATTTTTTTTTTTTTTTTTTTTTTTTGTGAATTTCTATCATATTGAATAAATGATACGTTTACAAGTACAATTTTTGTATAACTTTTGTACAATTGCAACAACCTTCTTTTTTTTTTTTTTTGAAATTGTACAAGAAATTTTAAGAAATTGTAAACTTATGATTATATCTCATCGTATTATAAATGTTTTTCTTTTCAAAACTTTGGAATATGGGTTTCATCAAAATTTATGAATTTAATATTCCACAAGATATCTTTAAACAAGCTTTAATGCTAGAAATCACACCGTGCACTATCCCACCCAGCGAGCGTAGTAATTAAGGTTTGGAATGTCTTGGATATACCATATGATTAACTAACAAAACACTATCCAAAGTGTATATTAATTATAAATAGTTGAGATTAATGTTGAAAAAAACGAGAAACTTCCCTTAACCTTTTTAAACTTTAATCGCATTTGCAATTATCTCCTTAAACTTCAAAAACTCTTAATTTAGCGTATCCATATTTTATTTTATTTTATTTTTTAATTTATGTTAAATCTTGTCAAAAATCTCAAGGTACACCTGTTTTTTTTTTAAAATATATATATATATATATATATATTCAAAAGTTCAGCCCTGGGATTTTAGAAAAATTTGTAAAAATCTTGACCAATGCCTAAATCTTTGTAATTTTTTTTTTTTTTTTTTTTTCCTTAAAGAGAGTTATTTTGAAAATTTTAACATCCGTTCCTTAAGATTTAACGGAGCAGTGAAATTGAAAATAATATAAAAGATAATTAAATACACAAAATTGAGATTTTTTTAAGTTTATGAAGATAATTGCAAGTTCAGTAAATTAAGTAAAGTTTCTCCTAAAAAAAAGTTAATAACCGAGATTTATGCATGTTGTCGTTTTTTCCCCCTCGTAATAAAATAGTAAAGGCTTACCACCTTCAATCTCATGCCTAGACATGGAATGGATACTTGGTGTTAGCAACTTAGCATAATTTATTCCCATGCGATGGCCGGGTTAGACCATGCATATATGATCTTATATATGTACGTGGATAAGATTGATATGTCATTAATTATATGAAAGAAAAACATTCCGTTCTAATTAAGTATTATTAGATCATACTTATAATATTAATATTAATTGTTTTAAATATAAAATTCATATATTTAATAATTTTTTGAACTAGCTTCTACGCATGTACGTACAATTTCTGTAGTGTGAGCCCCCTTATTAGGTTTAGGTCTAAGCTTAATTACTTTGATATAAGTACTGTATTTTAAGATGAATAGTATATATCTCTCGATCCTTCTGGCTCCAACATTGAGTATTTTTATTTTGATTATATGATGAAATTTTAAAAATACTGATCATCCCATTTCAAATATGAGCTAGGAATTAATTAAAGCTTCTTTTTGTGATATATATGTAAATCTATACACACATTAAATACAAAAAACTTATGTTTTGTTTTAATGTCACTTGTGCAGATAAAGTAGAGGGCTATATTGAAACCTGCTACAAAAATTGCGGCAAGGATTACTAGTTTGTTCTCTATCATATCGATTCTGCCTATTGAAAAGAAATAAACAAAATGGTGTATTTGTGCCAAGTATATATAGAAGAAATCAAGTGAGATGTGTACGTGGAGTACTACTTTGTCTGCTATAATTTGTGTACTACAATATACATTATTGGCCATGGCTATTTCGGCCACTATTATACTTAATTGTTGAAAAAATAAAATAAAATGATGCATATTTCTTAAGTATATATAGAAGAAGTACTATAGTGAGATGCATGTGCTGAATACTTTTCCTCTATATATGATTGTTTTGTATACTACATGAAATTATTGGTCATGGTTGTTTTGGCCAACTTCGATCTTGATATATTAATAAAATAGAAAATATGTCATGATCCCAGGGGCTATATGTTCTACTGATCACAGTTTCTAATTTGATGAATTTTAGACATAAGCATTTATAAATCAAGATCTTTGTTATATAAGCTTAATTTTTGACAAATAGATAACAGAATAATTGTGAAAAGACTATTACGCCTCTCAAACAATAAATAAATAAAACAAAGAAAGAGCAAAAATAAATAATAAATAAGTACAACCCTAGCTACCTCCATTGCTGAAAACACTTAATAAAGGTTTCTATTGACAAATGAAGTAATACTATTTAGTAGACAAGTATAACTTCTATCAGGTCATAGCAGAAATCAAGTCTTTTGTGCCCACTAATAAAAAAAGGGACACATCAGTATATCACACTAAATCACAGCAAATGAGAATAAAGCCGAAACACAGGATTTTGATCTCATGAACTCAACTTATCAATCGACCCCTTTTCCCATTCAAGAGAAAAGCCACCCCCAGCCACTGCCCATCGCACCGAGGCGCTGCCCACACCACCGCTATCGCCTTCTACTCCGTTGAGCGCCGCTGGGTGCTGTAGATCTCCGACTCACACTCACAGTTCTGAAGAACATACATCGATTTGGTCATCCAAAAAACACCAAAATCCAGCAACACTTACTAAACTAGGGAAGAAAAAAAACCCATCCATCAACGATCCAAATAAGAAAAATTGTCAAATAGAGCAGATTTAAAGCAATATCCACCAAAACCAAATTTTACTAAAGCAAAACAAAATACTCAAAACTCAACTCTCTGTTGGTTCTTCTTGTTTAATGACGTCCACTATGCATCTGTGTACTAGAAATGGGGTGTTTAAAGATGAGAAGATTTGATGCAAAAAGAAGCAGGGACGAGTGGAATGTGGTGGTTCGAGACGACTCCTCTTACGAGGCGGCAGATGGAGCAAGAGCTTTCAAGTTGAGAAAGAAGAAGCAAGCCTCATTCACTTATTTTAAAAGTTGGATGATACAGTTCATCTTTTTCCAAAAGATGGAGCATAAAAGACAGGAGCATCTACTCTGGAAACAGTTTTGAAAATGACAACCTTGTCCGCTGGTTTCGTTCGCTTCTTCTTCCAACGAATATCAAATTAGCATTTGTTAAGATGGGTTTTATTTCATTACTATAGGAGATTATGTTTTACTCTGAGAAAAGCATATGTGAAAGGGCTTTGGATGTCTTTGACGGGCTACCGGAGGAGGAACCATCAGTGGGGTTCGGTGGCATTCAGCGGCGCTCGGCGGAAGAGAGGTCAGTAGTGGTGGCATGGGCAATGGCTCAAGGATGGCCTTTCTCTTGAATGGGGAAGGGGTCAATTGATATGTTGAGGAGATCAAAATCCTATGTCTTGGTCTTATTTTCATTTGTTTGATATACTGATGTGTCAACTGTTTATTGGTAGATATAAAGCCCTTGTTTTCTACCGTGATCGGACAAAAGTTGCTTAGTAGAATATTATACATCTGGGATGACGTAATAGTAAAAAATCAGCTCTTTTTTTTTTTTTTTAACAAATACTGATCTAATAGCTGATTTTTATTGACACATCATCAAGTTGTTTGACAGTTTTATTGTTTTACTAAATAGTATTACTCATTTGTCAATAGGGACCTTTGTTGAGTAATACTACATGTCACCCCCGATATTCCCTTTGTGTCTGTAACGACTCTGGGAAAAGTGCTAGCCACATTTGCCCTATCACCCCAAAAGAACTAGTCGATTTGAAGCTTTCCCTAAAATTACTTATAAATCCCAGTTTTACCTAATAACTAAGCAATGTAAGACTTAGCACTCATCTATCTCTTATAAACCATTCACTCTATGTGAGTTATTTATCTTTTCCCAATATGGGACCAGAGTGTTATAGTGTCCCTCTCAAAATTGATGTGCCTTTTAAAATAACTGTTGAATTTTTAATAGATCATTATTGGATTTTAAAAGTCACAACAGTTTTGGAAGACATAAGAGAGACATGGGTGTGACATTTAGAATTACTCAACCTTTGTTAGGCGTTCCGTCAAATAAATAACAGAGATGACTATGAAAATGTAGCTATGCCCTTAGATTAAAAAAATAATAATTAAAAAAAAAAAAGAAAAAAAAGAGAGCAAAACCCTATTTCTAACCATGATCAACCCCTACAGCTATGGAAAGAGGCATGGACAAACCCATGTATAGACAATAAATTTTCTTTTAAATTATTTTTATTAAGTTAAATACATATGTATTTTTAAGTTTAAAAAGTAGGTTTAACCCATACTAAAAACAAATTTGATCCCTTATTCATACTTTGGCCCCTCTGAATATGTGTGCGCACGCGTGTTTGTGTATGTGCATAATAAATTTATATACATACATATTAAACTAGACATACTCGTATAAACTCGGCTCGGCTCGGCTCGGACAAGCTTGTATAACTCGTATAGCTTCATTTTTACAATTTTTTTTTAGTATTATTTTAATTTTGTAATAAGAATGTATTAATAAAAGGGAATTTTTCTCCTAATATTAAATATATATATATATATATATATATATATATATATATATATATATATATATATATATATATATATATATATATATATAGCTTGAATTATTATTGTTGTGAGTTTGGTTTTAGAGATTTGTGTGTACATGAGTGTGTTTGTGAGTATGTATGGATATGTGTGTGTGTGCGCGCGCGCACGTGTGTTTGTGTATATGCATAATAAATTTATATACATATATATAAACTCGAGATTAAATTATTTAAGATTCAAGTTAACTGATTCAATCAACTCAAATGATAAAATTTTAACAATAATTAATTAACTATGATTAATATGGATTTACGAAAAGATAAACAATTGTGATAAGCTCAAACTTAATTTGTATTCAAAATAAATTAAATGAGACAAGCTTGAACAGAACATCTTGCTCGGTAATAAACTCGACCTCGACTAATGTTCGAAATAAAATTAAATGAGTCAAACCTAAACATTCAATATTCATCTCAACTCGGCTTGAATTCAGCCATAATTGGAATGTTCATTATAGATTGTCCCTTATTTTTCCCACTTAAGATCTCGGATTAATAGCCCCTCTGAAACTCCATATATTGTCTAGGACATGTTCTTCCTGAATTTTGGCTAGCCCATATGCTAAAAGTAGATTAGTGGGGTTATACATTCTAATTGCCAATATTCTGATCTCATCTTTAAGCCCATAAGGAAACAAATTAGCTTTCGCTTCATTCAAAGTCTGTCTCACTCCATTGTGACTACCATTATACTCCCCATTATTCGAATTGTGAGTATCACTTAAAGCTTATTTTGGATTGCATTAGAAAATAGAGTTTTTAAAGTCAAAAAGAGCTTTTTAAAAAAAAGCTTTATTTTTAAGCATTTTTCAAAAGCGTGTTTTCGCCTTTTTTAGTTAACATCCCCATGTACGTCAAGCCATGGGATGAAATCGAAGCCATTCTCGATGATTAGATTATTTCTACCCAAATAGGTGGCTATCAAAAATTTGTAGTCAAGTGGAAAAATAAACCCTAATCAGATTGTTGTTGGTTGCAAAAGAGGAAGCACAGTGTCTTAACCTTGACATTTATGAGTTTTATCAGTCCTAGCATTCTCTGGAGTCGAATTCTTTTCAAGTGGGAGGGAATTGACAGAGTCCAGTGGAGTTCCACATTTGATAGTTGGTTATACGATATGCTCTATCATTTTTGGCATTTATCAACTGCATACAGTTGAAGGAACGAATTGAGGAACTGAGTCACGTAGCTAGGAAGCAGTTGTAGAAGTCTGTTGGTACAGTTTCCTGTATGGTATAAATTTCACGGATCCCACTCCAATGCTTAAATTAGCTTTTGTAAAAAAATAATGCTCTGCTCATAAAAATTTAGTCTTAGTTTATACCTGGGGTATGTGCCTATTTATAGGCTAATAGGTAAAGATCAAGCTGAATTAGGTTTCCTGGTCCTTGTTGATCTAGAAGTGCTGCCAGAGTTCTATTTGAATTTTGATCCTTTATTAGATATATGATATGATCAAGAGTCCTATCCCAAACCTACTGGAAATATGACTGTTGATCAAACTCTATTTAGACTAAGAGTTTTATCTTGATTTCTCAAGAATAATTGCCAAGTGTATATCTCTCGGAATAGGAATTCCCGGGAGTCCTGCTGGCTCCCCCTTGGGCCGGGCTTAGTGGAATTTATTTCCAACAATGTCTTATCATTTGTCTATCGTTTATCTAAATAACTTAGGTGTGTTGTATTCAACCACCTATCATTTCATTTATTCAAGTTTAGCTAGTATGTTGCTTTTTGTTGTTTAAGTTTATCAAATAAGCAGCTAATGTCAATAAGTCGTTGTATTAATGGAACCATTCAATTACTATGCAAGTATTTGAAAAATTTTCGACTGGTAAGAGATGAGACTTCTCTTCTAAACAATGGTGAGATTCCATTGTATGGGTTTGTGTGTATCCTCTGTAGTTCCTCTGTTTGACAACAAATCGGTGCCTGTGCTGTGTCAAGATTCCTTAAGGTTATAGAGAGTTTCGTTCGAATGATGGTCATCGAGGATGAGAAATGAATAAGTGGATTGGGACCTTGCAATTTCTTGCCTGATTTCAAAGGATATAACTTGAATTAGTTGTGAGTTTGGTTTTAGAGATTTGTGTGTACATGAGTTTGTCTGTGAGTATGTATGGATATGTGCGTGTGTGTGTGTGTGTGTGTGCGTGCGTGCACATGCGTGTTTGTGTATGTGCATAATAAATTTATATACATACATATAAACTCGAGATTAAATTATTTAAGATTGAAGTCAATTTATTTAATGAACTCAAATGATAAAATTTTAACAATAATTAATTAACTAATGATTAATATGGATTTACGAAAAGATAAACAATCGTAATAAGCTCAAGCTTGATTCGTGTTCAAAATAAATTAAAGGAAGCAAGCTTGAACAAAACATCTAGCTCAGTAATAAACTTGACTTCGACTCATGTTCGAAATAAAATTAAATGAGCCAAATCTAAACATTCAATATTCATCTCGACTCGGCTCGAATTCAGCCATAATTGGAATGTTCATTATAGATTGGTCCCATATTTTTCCCACATAATATCTTTGATTAATAGCCCCTCTGAAACTCCTTATATTGTTCAGGACATGTTCTTCTCGAATTTTGGCTAGCCCATATGCTAAAAGTAGATTAGTGGGGTTATACATTCTAATTGCCATTCTGATCTCATCTTTAAGCCCACAAGGAAACAAATTAGCTTTTGCTTCATTCAAAGTCTGTCTCACTCCATTGTGACTACCATTACACTCCCCATTATTCGGATTGTGAGTATGGCCTAGAGCCTATTTAGGATTGCATTAGAAAATAGAAATTTTAAAGTTAAAAAGATGTCATAGATTAGTGAAGAAACCCAATCTATTACAGATTCTTCATCTTGATCATATGACAAAGAACATCACACAAGATCTCCATCATTGATATTGGTATCGTAGGTTTGTGGAGAATCCCAATCTATGAATCCTAGTGAAGGCAGGATCTTTAACATCCTCATAAACATCTCTATGTTTAAACTTCTCATCAACAAACTCGTCTTCTTGGAACTCTTCATCAACAAATTCATCTTCCTCATCCACATAAGATGGATTTGGTAGATGAATTTGAGCCTCGTGAATAACGGTCAAGGTGGCCCACCGCGGACTCCACGTGTCAAACCGTACCTTCCTCCGTTGAGATCGTGTCTCACTAAAAGTAATCACATCATCCTCATCCACAAAACGTGGAGTTGGTTGATGGCGACAACCGTTAGCAACATCCATGGCATCAAGTTTGTCGTATAAGGCTTTGATTTGCTCCATCAGTCGCCTAGATTGCGCAACAAATTGTTCCTCCACGTGCTAGAACGAACCGCCAGTCATTCAACACTTGTTGTTTCTTTGTTCTCATGCACAACACCAAAACTTGCATATCTATTTCTTTCGTCGCATTTTCTTCACGTCACGACAGGAAAGTTGTTAGGCTTTGATACCAACTGACGCTGATCAGAACTAAGATTGTTCTGACAGCGTATGATACTAGCAAAAACTATGAATTGAAGATAGAAAAGAGAATTCAGAAAGAGAGAAAATAACAAATAGGGAAGAAAAAACTCCTAATTGCCTCAAATAAGCAAACATAGAAATAATTCTAAAAGACTTAAAATTTAATTGATACTTCAAAACTTGATTCCAAAATAATACATACATGCCTTTATATAGGCAAAGTTTGAATATTTTCCAAGCAAAATACTTGGAGAAAAAGAAAGAAATAAATACAAAACTTAACCGTAAACTTGGAGACAAAGTAAAATTCTTGTACATAAAATAAAATATATTATTCTAAAAATAATATTCAAATATTTTGTATGATTTTTTCCATTCTTGGGCCGATCTTATTTAAGAAATAATCTTCAGATCTTATGCCTGGTTTTCTCCTGCATCAATCTCACCGGGTTGAAAAGAATTCGTCATCGAATTCGAATAATCTTTGCCTCGATTTTTTAGATGTCTAATCTATTCATTCCATTCTATACTTCTCAACACCAATGCAACTTGATGCTAGAAGAAAGACAACTTGCAATCCATCACAATATGATTTTGAATATTAGATCTGAAGTTACTCGCACAAACTTGAGATGAAATAATCTTCACAAGCTCTTAATTGATTATCATAAATTTACTTTCCCCAAATTTTTTCAAAAATATTTCAATTCTTTCTTGACCACCAAAAAATCAAAATTTCTTCCAACATGCTAAAACAAATGTCAAGATTTTCTTTAGGAAAATTTGGCAGAAAATTTTCAATCCCAAGGAAAGCAATATAATTAATTTTCTGAAGACCCCATTGAAATATTTCACTCTTTGGACTTTCATTAAACACATGATTATCCACTTTTTGTTCAACCTCTTGACCATATGACAAAAAACTTACCTCTATAAGATCTTCATCATTGATATATGTATCATAAGTTGCTGGAGAATTTCAATCTACAAAACATTGAGAAGGATCTTTAACGTTTTCTTTGTGTTGAAACTTTCCACCAATAAACTCTTTATCCCGTCCATGTTCTTCTTGAACTAGAACAAGATTATGATACGAGTACTCAAAATTGGTTTCTGAATCGCGATCATCAATATCGCGATACATCTCAATGTTTAGTGCCACTAGACGCTGGGTTAACTCCACAACCTGCCTCTATAATTCTTCAATTATCACATCTTGTACACTGCGTTCATGGTAGGAGACTTCCTCATTCGGAACCTGTATACACCAACCACGACCAAGATCACCAGTCGTGAAAATTGATGAAAAAAATCACCCCAAGAGGATGCTTATGCTTTAATACCAATTGATGCAGGGTGGCGTAATGGGTTCAAAATATCAAACAACAATAGAATTACAACTCTTCTCAAACCAAAATTTTATCAAGGAATCGAGGCAAAAGGAATAGAAAATCACTCATTTAGTGTTTCATATTGATAAACTGATAAAAATACGTAAGTTGGAAGCTAAAGCCATCTTAAGAATATAGAGTCTAAATTCAAAACCCTAAAAAACAATAATAAAAAAAAAAAACCGAAAAAAAAACCGAAATAAAAACACTTTGCAGTACAGATAATACAAAACTACAACATTAGCTTGGTGATGCCAAAAATCAAGTCATTCCACAACAATACTTTAGCATACACCTTCTTTACATGGGGGAACTTGCAATCGGGGAGCACCACAACGTCTACCATTTGCCTTAAATGACGCAGTGGGGAAGTGTACAAATGGTCTTCCTATAGGAATTTTTCCTTGTAGTATATTGAAAGACACATTTAGATATTTGAGCTATGAACGTACTTTTAAGGACTTGAGAATCTCTCATGATAAATTGTTACGGAAAAGATTTAAGAATTTCAAGCTTACTAGTTCACCAAATGATTCAGTTATTGAGCCATCTAATTGATTGTCCGCTAAGGAGAAATTAGTTATATCTTTGAGGCTACTAACTTTTGTTGGGATATGACCAAATAGTTGATTTCCTGATAAATCTAATACAACCAACATTAAAAAAAGAAAAAGAAAAAAACATTGTTTTTAAAATGCGCCGCACATTACATACAAGTGAACAGATGCCTAATAAACAAACCAAACCTTCACTTATTTCGACGAGTTAGGGTGCGTTTGGGATTGCGATTTCATTGACAAAAAGTGTGATTTTAAACCAAATCGCAGAAAATGAATCGGTTGATAATTGCGTTTTTAAAAAATTGCGATTTGAAAAAAAAATAAAAAATAATAATAATAAAAAAAAAAAATTGTTTTTTCAAATCTTAGGCAATGGAGTGTTTTTTTTTTTTTAAAAAAAAAAAAACGCAGAATTTTAAAGGGTAATATGCAATTTTAAAGGCCAAACTGCGATTTTGCCAAACGCTTAACTGTGTTTTTAAAAATCATTTTTTCAAATTGCACATTTTAGGGTGCGTTTGGGATTACGTTATTAAAAAATTGCAATTTAAAAATGTAGAAAACTGTTTTTTCAAATCATAGCCAAGGGGATGCTTTTTTGAAAACACATAATTTTAAAGATTAACCTACGATTTTAAAGGCCAAACTACGATTTTGTCAAACGCTTAACTGCGTTTTTATAAATCATTTTTCAAATCGCACATTTTAAAATTATTATTTTAGAAACGCGCTTATTGAAATCGTAAGCCCAAACAGACCATTAAAAATTGAACTACCCACAAAGCGCTTTAGAAGGGTAAAATTGTAAAATGATTAGTACATAATTAGGTAAAAGCGTTAAATATAATAAGGATAATTTTTTTTTTTAATTATTATTATTAATTAAGCGGTTTCCTTTAAAACTGTAGTACTCCTATTTCGCATCTGTTTAATTAGGATTAGGAATCCTTCACCAGCCTCTATAGGGATTCCTAAGAGAATTCCCTCACAAAACAATTCCTACTTCACTACAAAATATCAAGAGATTCACCACGTGGCTGCAGTAGGCGTTACTATAGCCACGTGGCCAGATAGCAATGTGTCTTCAAGACCATGTGGCGAGATATAGCAAAAATACGAAGTAACTATCTGGCCACGTGTAATTAGTAGACATGGCAACATGGCCGTGTGTAATGGAGCCACGTGACCAAATAGCCACGTTGATTAATTACATGTAGTCACATGGCCACGTACAAGCTTGTACGTTCTCACAAGTTCACAAATTTGTGTTGCCGTTGTGTCTCCTGTGGTCCAGCTAGCCCCTACAAGCTCCAGTTGAACCCCCTGACAAGCCCAACGTCGTACGCTAGCTGAAGGTTGGTCATCTTATGGCTATGAATTTTTCTAGTTCCGAAAAATAGCATCTGTTTTCTGCTACCAATTTTTTATTCTAGGCCTGTTTGTTGGTTCTTTTCCTTTTCTGGACATAAAAAAAAATAATAAAAAAAAATAAAAAAAACTAGTATTAATGATAGTTTTCGTTAAAAAAAGAATTGCTTTGCGCTAATTAAATTATGGTTCTTGGACGTTTCTGCTGGTTTGGAGGAATTTTTCAATCTAATGGAGCACAAAATCGACCGGATATCCGAATTGCCGGACCTTATTCTAGAGCACATTGTATCCTTCAATTCATTCCCACGAAACAAGTACTTCAACTTAGTATATTGTCCAAGAGATGGCAAAACCTGTGGACTTTATTCCCTATTCCAGAATTTGTACAACACCTCTTTATTAATAATTTGCCGAAGGTTCTACCCAATAAAAAAGAAGAAGAAATTTCGTGGAGAGATCTTTACTAGGCCGCAATAGGCAAGGACAAAGTATAAACAAGTTTAGGTTTCACATGATGTTGGATGAATCAGATTGTGCTCTTGTGAACTGTTGGATTGACTATGCAATTGAATGAGATGTAAAAGAGTTGAATCTTGACTTTTGGATCCATCAAAAGAGGGATGAGTTGCCTAAGAAGAACTATGCCTGACAGGGCTCTCGTAATATGGAAGAGATGACATTTGAATGTTGTTATGGGTTGAAAAGTATACAGGTGTCAGGTATTCCTAAACTCATGTCCAATATTGAATTGCTACGAAATCCTCAACTTTAGAGTGTTGAAATCGAAACATCAAATCTTGAATCTTTAGTTTTCAAGCTTGAGAGACCATGCCAAGTCAACCTAGGCCAATGCGAAAATCTAAACAAGTTAGTATTATATTCATGCAAAATCTTGAATCTTTAGTTTTCAAGCTCGAGAGACCATGCCAAGTCAACCTAGGCCAATGCGAAAATCTAAACAGGTTAGTATTATATTCATGCAAAATCTTGAATCTTTAGTTTTCAAGCTTGAGAGACCATGCCAAGTCAACCTAGGCCAATGCGAAAATCTAAACAAGTTAGTATTATATTCATGCAACATTACTAACGAATGGTTGCATGAATTTCTTTCTAAACGTCCATTCATTGATTGCTTGGACATAGCAACTTGCAGTATGTTGAAAAGGATTAAGATTTCAAGTAATTGCATGAAGAGTTTGACCTTTATTAGTTGTCACAGGCTAGTTGAAGTTGACATTGTTACTCCTAACTTACATAGACTCGAGTATCATGGTCAGGTTATATCTTTTTCTTTGAATTCTTCAAGTCGATCGGAAGTTAGTCTCATCTTTACGGGCGATACTGATTTGGATGCTAAAATGATTGAATTCCTTGCAAAGTTAAGTCAGCCAAAATTATTGACTTGGAGTTATTTCGATGCCGAGGTATTCTAGTTTATTTTATTTTATTCTTTTTTATTTGTTACTTTAATTTGTACACCAATTATTAGCATATATTATAAAAATCTAACACATGTTTTTGTTTACTTTGTACATAGTGTGATTACTTTAAAAAAGACTAGAGAAATCCTACCATCCCCATTATATAATGTTAAGCAATTGAAGCTGAAAGCATGTACTATACCTACAAGACAAATCCATAAACTTGTGGATGTCCTATTGTGAATTTGTCCTTTTCTATAGGTTCTCTTTATTGAATGGCGGTACCAAGAGTCAATTGACAATATATCTTTCAAGGTATTGCATATGTTCATATATATATATATATATATATTAAGTTAATAAGCTTCTAACATCTTTTTTTATTTCCGGCCTAAAATAGATTGATGCCTTCTTTTCTGGCATTTATGATAAAGTTCGTAACTTTGTGCTTATATTACAGTTCTCATACGGAAATCTTATTTACAAATTGAAAAATCCTAGTCGTTGCAAACTTCTTCTAATTCTCTGTTGGCGGCTTTGCCTAAAGACTATCAAGATTGAAAATTTTAAAGGATCAGCAGAAGAAATGACTCTAACAAAGTATTTTTCAAAGAATGTAGAAATATTAGAGAGCTTCCATTATGTAAAAGCATCTGCATTGCCTAAAGTTTGTTGATATCAAGAACTCTAGAGAATTCATGTGCATATGAAAAGATTCTTAAAAGAAGTAACTTTTAGATAATGCATATTTCTTTATATTTGTCTCACGGTATTATAACTTTTGAATCGTCTAATAAGATTGTTTGACTCGATTCTACTGATGTTTGTTTTTAATTTTAAATAAATATTGTAAATGTCTGGTAAGACTTATCGATTTATTCACCGACTTGTCTTACAGAATAAATTTGTCGTGTTTATTTTTCAATGTTAGTAACTAGCTATACTACTATGTTCTTATTTTCAACTTATTTCGGAATATTCTAAGTTAATTCGAAGGGATATATGATGTGAAGGGACATATAATGTAGTATGTCTGTAGCAGTGGAGTTATTGATGTTGTGTCTCGTTTAGTTGAATTAATGGATGTTCTCAACCTATTTTCATGTGATTTGACATAAAAAGATAGGAAGTATCCTATCTTTAGTCTGAATTGTTTGGGCCAAGCTTTAGGTCATGATTTATTTTTAAACCTACATTAAAAATAGTGAATCTTTCAGTCACATTCATTACGCATTGGTATGTTTTTGTAAGCGCAATGTCTTAAATCATAAATATAAACTAGGATTGAATACCTTTTTAATATTTGATTTTTGAAAACTTTATTTTTTAGTACCTGAGTTTCAATTCGTATCATAGATGGTACCTATGTTTTGGGAAAAGACGGACTTGGTACCTCCGTTTATTTTTTCGTCCAATATTTTAACGGATTGCCACGTGTCAACCCCTGAGAGTTGACATGTGGCATAATATAAAAAAATAGAAAATAAAAATCTTTAAAAATTAATGAAAAAAATTAAAAATAATAAAATTTTTAAAACATAAAAATATTTAAAAAAAAATTGAAAGAGAGAGAGAGAGAGAGAGAGAGAGAGAGAGAAGAGGGCTGGCTCAGCCATTCCTTTGACCAATCTTGGGTGCCCGAACCACCCCATGCCATAGCCAAAGAAAAAAAATAAAAAAACAACATTGTGAGGGTTTTGGCCTTTAGGGTTGGCCGAACCACCTCCGTAGCCCATTAGGTTGGTTTGACCACCCCATGGCCTAACCCTCTAAAAAGAAAATTAGAGGGATCTCTGGATACACAATGAATGTTTTTATTAGTCTAACATCGACAAAATGTCAGTCGGGATGTCTTCCTAAAGAGATTGATGAAAAATTTGAAATATGACTTAATTTATTTGTTGCAAGATGAAAACTAGGCAGATTTTCCTTTTTTAATTAAGAAAATATATTGCGTACAAAGATTTTAAATTCAATATACAAATGAGAAAGTCGAATTGGTTCATGCTACCTTTTCTAATTCGATTTCGCAAATAAAACTTCCATACAATTTTTCTGGATAGTAAGCCCCCACATTTGTTACAGAATTACTAAAATAAAATATCATCCGAGCAAAGATCTCACCTACATTAAAATAAAAAAATAAAAGAAATAAATCAACAACTAGTTAGTAGACTAATTATCAATTAAGCTTGCAGATAGGTTTTGAATTACTGCAGCGTAACAGTTAAAGTTGTGAAGCCATGCGGTAGACAGATTAGGATCCACAAAGACAGCTTCACTATCCTTAGAAATGAATGCAAAACAAAATTAATCATATGAATAAATTCTTTAAAATTTTGAAACTTAACGTGATATAATATAATCTTAATCAAAATATTTTTTGAAGAATGCATAATTATTAAAGAGCTTCCATTATGTAAAAGGATACGTGTTGCCTAAAGTATGTTGATATTAAGAACTCATGACTTCATGAGTTGATTGTATTTACATTTCAATGTCCTCATGACTGATCTTATGACTTTCATGAGTTGATTATATTTATATTTCCTTTTACATTTCATTATCCTCACAACTGATCTTATGACTTTCATGAGTTGATCATATTTACTCTTATTGTCCTTATGATATATTTTAAAACCTTCAAATTCATATTTGGTGGTATTGGTCATATAGCATCGTCATCAAATCATGAACCAAGGTTTTAAGATCATTATAAGTGATCGTCTCAAATATAATGAAGTGATAGATAATAATAAATATAAAGAGATGAGGGTCTATAAACAATGATTTGTTTTATTGTATGGATGGATTTTTTGTGCAGAAAAGAAGTTTAAGGAACTACACGAAGAGGAGAGTAAGTATGGATGTACTTACTGAGGACGATTTTACGTTTCATTAGGATTGTGTAGTGTGTGTTCATTGCATGGGTGTTTGTTCATGCATTTCATGTTGTGTCCAATTAATAAATTGGCTGAGAAGATAGCCACCAACAAGCTGGACCTAGGGGGTCTAAGGTCCAAAACTGATGTAGTAGCAAGTGGAAGGAAGGCTAATGAGTGGACCCAAGGATGTCCGAAGTCCTAATATACAACTAATGCTAGGACCGGTAGGGTTCCAGTAAAAACAGGTAAGACTTCAAAGTGTGAGGCAAATGACGTGAACGGGTTCGGATACCTAAGAACGAGAGGTCTGAAGAAAGATGATCATAAAACACAAACTAAATGGTTACTATGATGTATATTCATACAACCTTTGCATTTGTATTCTTTATGAACTGTTATTATTTTGATTGTAACTTAGTTATAAAAATGGATGACTCACTTATTTGTCTATGTAAATATGATGACGTCATATTTGCATAGTTACTGATGTAGATTTGGAGGTTGAAGGCATGGACCCATATACCAGTTTTGATGGTTTTTAAAACCATTATCGGATTATTATGTACTAGCCTTGAAATAGCTACCTCTATTTAAATATTTTTTTTTTTTTGTGGCATGTAAATACTTATAACGATGTTACGCTTGGCCTGTTTTATGTTGTACATGCTGTCTGTGGCACTAATTTTGATGCACCTAGTGTGCATATGGCATGTAAAGATAAACCTAAGTAACTTTTAATAAATGTATCGATGTATTTTAGTCAGCTCCAATGTGTTATGCTATCAATTCCTAAGTCTTTAGAAGAAAAAATATATTCCGTTGCGAGAGTTTATCTTTGATGTAGTAATGTCGCGTAGAAATCGGAGGTTTCTGCTTACGAATTTGCTGGCTACATAATGTGAGGGTACATATAATGTAGTATGTTTGTGGCAGTGGAGTTATTGACGTTGTGTCTCGTTGAGTTGAATTAATGGATTTTCTCAATCTATTTTTCATGTGATTTGTCGACATATGAAGATAGGAAGTATGTTATTAGTCTAAAATGTTTGGGCTAAGCTTTAGTTCATGATTTATTTTTAAACCTACATTAAAAATAGTGAATCTTTCAATCACATTCGCTACACATTGGTGTGTTCTTGTAAATGCAATGTCTTAAATCATAAATATAAATTAAATTGGTCACTTTTAATTACAAGTTATTAGAGGCACATAGATTATAAAATAACTATCATCCTAGCCTAGGGTTTACCCTCTGCTTTCCACATCGGCATTAAAGCAGAGATTCGATGAGGATAAAGGAAAGGTCAAAATAAGACGAAGTTAACAACTCAATAACCCAAACAAGATAGACTACAAGCACCTCATAGCTTTGAAGGAAAGTCAAGAAGGTGAAAGTCACTTGGAAGTAAAGCTTGTAAAAGCCGTGACCCACAAAGTGTCTTCTTTTTTTTCTTTTTTCTTTTTTGTGTGTGTGTGTGTGTAAGTTGGCCATTGCTTTAAGTATTGTTTAGTTGCCTAAAACTCTAAAAGCATATAAAACTTCCATACAATTTTTCTTAATAGAAAGCTCCCACATTTGTTATTGTATTGTACTTGTTTTTAGCAAGGGCTAGAACATATTTGGCGAGGTCCAATTAATTCGCTGAAAAAGTAATGGTAAAAATATATTTAAATTCCTTTTGAGTCGCGATTTAATGAAAAATTATAACAAAATAAATTTAAAATATAATAAAAGTATAAAACATAATCTCAATTGATACCCAACTTCTATTACATGCAAACAAAATAAAACGAGTAATGCTATAAAAAGGATTAGAGTCCTCGTGCTTTTAAAATTATTACCGGATCAAAATTTAATAAAGATTGTCTCAAATTTAATGTTTATTTTAAAAGCCATATGACTTAAGGAAGACCATTTTTAGAGTCATTTTTATAGAATTACTCAAATAAAATATCCTATGAACAAAGAGCTCACCAACATTAAAAAAAAAAAAAAAAAAAAAAAGGAAAAGTACACATAACCCCCTCAAATTACCACCATATTGCCAATGTCCCCACAAACTATCAATTGTGTTAATATCCCTCCCTAAACTATCAAAAAATGTCAATATCCCTCTAATGACAAAAATACCCTCCATAAAATTATTAAAATAAAATAAAAACTAAAAAAAAATATTAAAAAAATAACAAAAATTTATACAAAAAATAATAATAATAAAAATCAAAAAATGGTTTTTCTTTTTTCCTTTTTTTTTTTTTAAAAAAATTGTTTTTACAATTTTTAGTTATTTTTTTCGTTTGTTGTTTTTTTTAATTTAATAAAAAAACTGGTTTTACTTTTTTCTTTTTCGGTTGTTTTTTTTTTAAAAAAAAATATATTGTTTTTATAATTTTCAGTTATTTTTTTTCGTTTATTTTTTATTTTTTTATAAAAAAAAAATCGTTCTTTTTTTTAAAAAAAAATAAATAAATTTCTTCGTTTTTTATTTAATTAATTAATTTATTTTAAAAAAAAATTAGTTTTTTTTTTTAGTTTTAGTTTTTTTTTTTTTCAAATTTATAAGGACATTTTTTGTCTTATTCAAAAAAATTTATGGTCATTTTTGTCTTTTTGTTGGTCTTAGGGGAGATATTGACATTTTTTGGTAGTTTGAGGGGGATATGTATATTTTTCCCAAGAAAAAAAAGAAAAAAAAAATAAAATGTAATGTTTCTTACACAACTTTCATACAACTTTTGTACAACTCTAATAACTTTTTTTAAAATCAACAATTGGATAGGGGCTAATATAGAAAAACAAATTCAATGATTAATCATAAAATAACAAAAAAAAAAAAAAAAATAGTTAAGAGTTGTAGAAAAGTTATACAACAATCATTTCTCAAAAAATAAAAATGAAAATAAAACAACATCAATATCTTATGGTAGACTAATTCCCAATAAAGCTTTGTAGATAAGTTTTGAACTACTGCAAAGTGACCGTTAAAGTTGTAAAGCAGTGCGGTAGACAAATCAGGATCCACAAAGACACTGTCATTATCCTTATAAATGAATGCAAAACAAAATAAATAATATGAATAAATTCTTTAAAATTTTGAAACGTAGTGAAATTCAATACAGTCCTAATCGAATTTCTTAATTTAAGGTGCATGAAATATAGAGTTAAATGAAATATCTTCAAATTTCTTAATTTAAGGTGATTCAATATCATCATATCTCTAAATTTTAAATAATTAAATTTTTATTCCTATAATTGTTTTTACTATTTGTATTTGTGCGTTTATCACGATTATTAAGTACAGTTGTTATATGTTTTCTGTAAATAGGTAATGAACTTATTTTAAATGTTTTTAAAAATAATTTTGATTAATTTTTAGTCTTTTGAGTTTGTTTTAAAAATATAATGCAATATCAAAAATATGTAAAACTAAGAAAAAAAAAAAAAAAAAGATGATGGATATAACCTCAAAATATTCATAGTAATCAATGCACACAAAAAAATACCCTTATGTTTTTTTTCAATGATTCAATGAGCATAATAATCAAGCTAAAAAAAAAAAAAATTACAAATCCATCATAAAAAAATAATACTACAAATTTATAACATAAAAAACATAAATTGTTTAAATATTACACATTTATAAATAAAAAATATATATAAATATATATTTTAGATATAAAGGTATTTAGATGCAATAATTATCCGCATATGTATACACTAAAATCGCTATCCACAAAAAGGCAAAAATAACCATATTCTCAATGCCAAAAAAAAAATTCTCATCAAAAACATGTCAATGCCTTATTCTTTTTTTTATTTTTTATTTTTATATAAATGTTACTGATTTCATTTCATAAAAACATGCATACAACTAGAACCACGAAGGTCCTAAAACACCCAGAGACTAAATCTCTGTGTAAAATTACATCTACAAAACCTTCCAGAGAAACAATAAAACCATCCAGAGATTAAAAATCTGTGGATAACCATCTAGAACAAACTCCGGAACACTATTAAGCCAAACACGATCCATATGATGATGAACACCTGCTTTTGCCAGCCTGTGAGCTGCAATGTTGGCTTCTCTTCTGGTACGTATGACATATTCTCTAATGGCGAAAACTAGAAAGAACAACATGTATATCAACCAAAATTTGCCCGTACCGGCACCAATTCGAACCTTCTGTATTAAGAGCAGTCACAATAATTAAGGAATCACCCTCCAAAATAATGTCTTGGAAACCCCTGTTTCTACAGAACTCGACAATCCTTAAAGCCGCTAAAGATTCGGCCACGACAGGTTCAACCAAATAGGCCACTGAAAAACAAGCTGCAGCAACCACTCGTCCAGCAGAATCTCTCACAATAAAACCAAACCCCATATAACCGTTCTTTGCATCAAGGGCAACGTCCCAGTTGACTTTGAAGCACCTAACAAGGGGAGGAATCCAGTGAAGAAACCCTTGAGAAACTCGTACAGTACCACTTCCGCCCACCATCGAATCCTTGTTCAAAACAGCTCTGTAATCGGCTAAGAAAGCACACGCTTCTTTGGCCAGCAAGTTGGGATGTTTGAAAACTCTTCCATGGACAACTTCATTTCGTCGAAACCAAAGCCGACGAGCAACCTCAACAAAAAGTTCTACCTCCTCAATCGTTTAACGATCAAACATCATTTCTAAAACTTCTGAGAAGGAAGCACCAGCATTTGAGCACTTCTGTAACTTACCCCCACACACCCCCCCAAACGTCCATCGCAGAAGGACATTCCCACAATACATGGGTCACTGATTCCCTAACACTGTGACAGAAAATACACATAGGATCCAGATCCATCCCTCTTTTCTGCAAGTTGACTCTAGTAGGTAAAATATTCTGACATGCACGCCATAGAAACATCTTAATTGGATTAGTCACATTCAGACTCCAAATCTTTTTCCACAAATTATGAAAATCAGATTGATGTGAACACTCTCCCCCCAGAGAGTCTAGGCGATCTTTCTCCATATAATATGCGCTCCGAATGGTAAAAACCCCAGTGGAAGAGCCACGCCAAATCCTCAGATCATGCTGCTCGTACCTACTCAACGGGAGGCCCAAAATAATCTCAGCTTCCACCTTACTAAAAATACTCCGAATCAATTGCACATTCCACCACTTAGAATATGGATCAAAGAGCTCACTTACAGTGGCAGTTTCATCAAACACCGACCTCGGAGATTGGATAGCATACGTTGACGCGGTGGGTATCCATTTATCTCCCCAAATCTTTATATGGGTACCATCCCCAATCCTCCAAACCAGCCCCTCTTGAAGTAAATCCTTCGCCGATAAAATGCTACGCCAAGCATAAGAGGGACGACTACCCAAAGTGGCCTCTAGGAAGGTGCTCCTTGAAAAATATTTGGCCTTAAGAATTTTGCCTGCCAAACTATGAGGAGAATGTACAAGGTGCCACCCTTGTTTTGCTAATAAGACCTTGTTGAAACACCGCAAGTCCGGAAATTCCAAACCACCTTTCGATTTGGAGAAGCTAAGTTTCTTCCAACTCATCCAATGGATCTTGGAAGTATTATTCTTGTGGCCCCACCAGAATTTCTGCATCAAAGAATTTATCTCGGAACACAAACCCACATGAATGAGAAAGACACTCATACTATACGTTGGGATTGGCTGGATCACAGCTTTGAGGAGGATCTCCTTACCGGCCTGAGAGAGAAATTTTGTCTTTTAATCATGGAGACTCTTCCACACCCTATCCTTTTGAATTCCCCCATCCGAGATCTTCCCACAAGAGCAAGTAAACCCAAATACTTATCATACCTTTGTGTGCTAGGAACGCCAGATATTCGATGAATGCAATCCCGAGCTTCTATGCTTGTGTTGCGACTAAAAAATAAAGAAGTTTTTTCTTTATTTAGCTGCTGGCCCGAAGCCATTTCATAGCACTCTAAAAGACTAGACAGTGGCCCCCAATCACTAGAAGTGGCCCTGCAGAATAATAAACTATCATCTGCAAAGAATAAATAATTCAACTGAGGCCCCTTTGGAGAAGAAGGGACCCCCGGAAGATACCTCGATGACTCAACTTGATAGAGAAGCGAACTAAGCACTTCAGCACAGATGATAAACAGGTACGGTGAGAGAGGATTCCCTTGCCGAATCCCTCGAGAAGGCTGAAAATTCTCTAAAGCTTGCCCATTAATAAGAAGGGAAAACCTAACTGATGATATACATTGCATAATTAAAGAGCACCATTTGGGAGCAAAACCCAATCTTTTCATAACCTCAAGTAAAAAACCCCATTCGACCCTGTCATATGCCTTACTCATATCCAACTTCACAGCGACATACCCTATTTTTCCCCAATGTCTAATGTACATAGAATGCAAAGTTTCATAAGCTGCAAGGATATTGTCAGAAATCAAGTGCCCAAGAATAAAGACACTTTGATTAGGGGAAATGATAACAGGTAAGACAACTTTGAGACGGTTAGCCAAAACCTTAGAAGTAAGTTTATAGATAACATTACATAGGCTTATAGGTCGAAAATCCGTCACCGAAGTTGGATTAGATTATTTTGGGAATAAGAACAATGAGTAGCATTTATATATCTCCATATCCATATTTCCGAAACGCAAGAAATTGGAAATAGCACGACACACATCTTCACCAACACTGGCCCAATTTTGTTGATAAAAAAAGGCCGAAAAACCATCTGGACCAGAAGCCTTAAATGGACCCATTGAAAATAAAGCAGAACTAACCTCTTCAAGAGAAGCCGGTTTGAGGAGCTCAGAATTCATCTCATTAGTAATCTTCGAAAACAAACCCAAGAGACACTCCCCCATCCCCACCGATGGAACAGCCTGAAACAACTTTCTATAATAATTCAGGAAAGCTTGTTCAATACCAGGTTGATCGGTGCAGGTTAGCCCATGCATATCCATGATTTGCTTAATCTGATTCTTCTTCCTACATACGTTGATTAACACTTGCATGGAAATACTTTGAGTTTTTATCCCCAAACTGAAGCCACTCTTCATCTGCCTCCACTTAACATCCTCACACTCAATAAGATCATTAACTTCATTCTGAAGTTGGGAAACAACCTCCACATCACCAGCATTCCCTACATCCTGTAAGTCACTCAGTTCCTTATTTTTTTGTTCAATCAAATAGTCCGTAGGGTCTGCAGTTTTACTACTACACCGCCGACATGCGTGACTACTTTGATGAACATGCCATTAGAAACCAGTCTAATATTATCTTGCAACATTAAACAATAGTTTATTTAAAAAATTTAAGCTTTTGAGATAACTGAAAATTTAACATAGTATCAGAGCAAAGGTCCTAATTAATTCTACAGATTTTCCTCACATTTTAGTTAAATATTCTAGATCTACTTGTTGGGCCGGCCTCACTTATTGAGAGTTTGAATCCACACGTACGTGAGGGCCGGATGTTAGAAGATACTTAAATGATTAAATAATCCATCACTTTCTATTTGTTTTAATCTTATCATGTTCTATAATATGGTTTAAGTTGCAGAGTGGAGGACCTACATGGAGGGTTCCATTGGGCAAAAGAGATGGACTAGCGGCAAACCAATCTGGAGCAAACAATGGGCTTCCTGGTCCAACCGAGGCACTAGACAAAATCATTACCAAGTTTGCAAATGTAGGTCTCAATGTCACAGATGTGGTGTCCTTATCAGGTACAGAATTAGTTTCACATAAATTAATTACACTTCAAATTTCACTACCATTAATACATGCCATATATCTATGCAAAATTAAGTAGAAATATTGCCTGCTTCTTCAAGAAGATGTCTCTCAAAGTCACCAAGCTCATCATGAAGTCGCCTCCATTAGAATATTAATTTTCTGATTAGAATATCAAAGCCAGATTGAGGTTATGAATTCGAACTCTAACCCTAAAATTCACTTCGGCCCATTTTAGTTTAATATGGTGGTATATATTTAATGGTTAAATTCATTCATTCTTACCGACTTAAATGAACCAACTTTTTGGGATGTCTTATGTTTGTTATGTGTAGGAGGTCATACAATTGGACAAGCAAGGTGTATCACCTTCAGCAATAGGTTGTCTACTCCAGACAGTACAATGGAAACAAGCATGATGTCCGATTTGCAAACTTCGTGCCCCTCGAACAGTGATGGAAACAACACAGTAGCCCTGGACCGAAACAATTGATGCATTCGACAACCACTACTTTCAGAACTTGCTCAATTCAAAGGGCCTTCTTAGTTCCGACCAAATTAATTTTGTTCTCTAGTGATGAGGCACTACAAGAATTGGAGCATTTTGACGCGTGTCTACAGTACCAGTTACTGTAGACACGCGTGCAATTTGACACGTGTCCTATGAGACACGTGTCAAATTGTGACACATAAACAATTGGGCGCGTGTATGTTATACACGTGTCCAATTGGACACGCGTATTACATACACGCATCCAATTGGACACGTGTATTCTGTACACGTGTCCAATTGGACGCATGTAATTATACTCGTGTCCAAATGGACACGTGTACAAAATACACGTGTCCAATTTGACGCGTGTACTAATACACGCGTCCAATTAGACACGAGTATTTAATACACGTGTCCAATTGGATGCGTGTATTATTACACGTGTCAAATTGGACACGTGTATTCTGTACACGTGTCCATTTGGACAAGAGTATAATTACACGCGTCCAATTGTGAATGTGTTACAATTTGACACGTGTCCCGTGTCAAATTGGACGCGTGTATTATTACACGTGTATTCTGTACACGTGTCCATTTGGACAAGAGTATAATTACACGCGTCCAATTGTGAATGTGTTACAATTTGACACGTGTCCCCTAGGACACGTGTCAAACAGTTAATTTTTCAGAAAAAAAAAAAAAAAGAAAAAAAGAAAAAAAAAGTGTTGTGTTACTTTTTTAAAACAAAAAAATTCAAAGAAAATACTCCTTATCTTATTAACCATACAAATCAATGAAAATACGGTGTACATAACTTATACACATAACATTTTCTTTGAAAACTATATGCTATATGTAAATTCTATGCTTGGAACTTATAATTTTTAGGCTCATTATTTATATATATATAGTATACTAATAATTATGTAAACCCTAATATATAAAGTATATACGATTAGGGTTAGGGTTTATAGGTATATATAATATATACACTTAGGACTATGGGTTAGGGTTTATATGTATATATAATATATATACTTAAAGCTATGAGTTATAATTTAATTGATTTTACATTTTATGAATAATAATGTCAATATATTTTTCATGTGTTATTATTGTACACTTTTAAATATATATATATATTAAATCATGAGCAGTTCAAAATTAGATTGTTCCGATATATATATATATAGTTATAGTTATAGTTATAGTACATTTACTTAGGGTTCAGTTTTATAGCTATATATATATATATATATATATATATATATATATATATATATATATATATAGTATATACTTTTGGATAGAGGATTAGGGTTAGGGTTTATGACTAGATATAGTACGTACCCTCATGATTATAGTTTATAGCTATATATAGTCTAGCACTTAGGGTTAGAGTTTAATTTTATGGTTAGGTTTTAGTTTTTATTTTTTATGGTTTTAGGTTTTAGTATATATACTTAGTGTTAGAGTTTTAATTTATAGTTTACGTACAGTTTAGTTTTAGGGCTGCATGGGCTGCATGGGCTGCATGGGTTTGTATTTGTACTTACTTGAATAAATTATATATATATTTATTCATATAATATTATAATATAATTTTTTTAAAAAAAAAAAAATTAAAAGGTATATACATATATATATATATATATATATATATATATATATATATATATATATATATATATATATATATATATATATATATATATATATATATATATATATATATATATATATATATAAGTAGTATATACTTTTAGGGTTATGGGTTAGGGTTTATGACTATATATAGTACGTACCCTTAAGGTTATAGTTTATAGCTATATATAGTATATACACTTAGGGTTAGAGTTTAATTTTTTGGGCCATTAAATTATTATTTTTTAAATAATATATATATATATATATATATATATATATATATATATATATATATATATATATATATAATTATTTTTTTATTATATATATATAGATATATTTATTATTTTTTAAATTAAATACAATTTCTACTATGGGGGACGTGTATTTAGGGTTAGGGTTTTTTGCTATATATAGTACATACACTTAGGGTTATGGTTTTTTGCTATACAAAATACATACACTTATGATTAGGGTTTATATGATGAGTTCTATATATATATATATGGTATACTCATAAGTACGTAAACCCTAACCCTAAATTGACATATTGTACTATATGCATAATTAAACCAACTTTGTGAAGCATATATGTAGACCCAAATAAAAAAATAAAAAAAAATTTGCAACATGAGTTTATGTTTTAGTTTTAGGGATTAGGGTTTATACATGTGTACATGCAGTACATGCACTGCATGAACTTAGGGTTGCATGGGTTTATATAAAATATATTATATATATATATATATATATAAAATATATTTTATATATAATTATAATATATGAAAAGTAGTGTGTGGAGACGTGTATTTATATACACGTCTCCAATTGTTTGGCCAGATGCTGTGCGGGAGTTCTCCCGCGCGCCACCTGGCCAAACAATATATATTATTTATGTTTAAAAAAATTAATAAATTAAATATATATTATATTATTTAATATATATATATATATTTATATATAAGAAATGGGTAGCTTCCAGAGGAAGCTACCCATTTCTTCTCTCTTGCTCTCTCTCTCTCTCTCTCTCTCTCTCTCTCTCTCTCTCTCTCATTTCTTCTCTCTCTCTCTCTCTCTGTCTCTCCGGCGAGCTCAGCCGGCCGGCGTGGTGAGCTGTCTGCCGTGGCTCCGGCGTCGTCACCTCTCCCTCTCACCGACTGTCTCTCTCTCACCGACCTTCCCTCTAGCTCTCTCGCTCTCCCTCTCTCACAGCCGGCTCTCTCTCTCTCTCTCTCGCTCTCCCTCTCTCACAGCCGGCTCTCTCTCTCTCTCTCTCTCTCTCTCTACTGGGACGTCCCTCCGGCAGCTTGGCTAGGCCGTCGGTTCCATTTCCTCCGATCCGGTCAGTGGCTCTCTCTCTCTCTCTCTCTGTGTTCAGTCGCCGGTAGTTAATAAGCAGATATATATACATGTTATATGTTCTTAATATTATTTGCAGATAAATTTAGTGTTATATATATATACATTTGCTAACTTTTTTTTTTCTTTCTCCATAATATAATCCGAATATGCAGGTATATATATATAGAAGGAGCCCTAAATCCACAACCTACCGTGAGTGAGTAATTTGCCCCTTCAATTTGTATTTCTTTTTTTTTTCAACATGTAAATGAAATACTAACTATATATATATTGTAATAATTTGGACATTTGTTCTTGATTGATAATTGTAATAATTTTTGGACTGTGTTATATTTTTTTTATTGCAATGTTGTTGAATTAGTGTAATTTGTAAGCTTAAATTTCTGTTTTTTTTTTTTTGGGGGGGGGGGGGGGGGGGGGGGTTTCATGGACTAGGTATTTCATTTTTGCTATAGTTTGTGTTTTTGTTTTTAACAATACTGCATGTATTTTTGTGTTAGTACACATTTGATAATTTGAAATTGTGTAGGCGTTTGTATTTTTGTGTCATTTAGTGTTATATGTATTTTTATTTTTATGAAAGCCATGTTCTTTTTTGCCATGTTGTGTTTTTTTTGTTTTTAATTTTTCCTGTCCTAATTTTTTATTTGAGAGGTTATATATATAGATATTTTTGAATGTGTTATTATGGATTACAATGTTTTTTTGTTAGTCAAACAAAATCAATCAATGTCCGATATTAGTTTAGCGTTATAAACCAACGATGACACTTTTGAAAATAATAAATGGGACAAACAAATAAAATGGGTACGAATAAAATAAGATAAAAATTGAAATTGACCGTCTACTTTTAAAGAAATACTTAAACTCCAACCCTAAACTTTATATCCTAAAATCATAACCATAAAACCAACACAATACTAAACCCTTAAATAAACTCTGAATCCTACACGTTCTAAAAAAAGAAACCCTAACCCTAAAAACAAAAGTCCTAACCTTATACCCTAAACCCTAAACCCTAACAAACCCTAAACCCTAAAGAAAAGGAAAAAAAAAAATCCTACACTTTCTAAAAAAAGAAACCCTAACCCTAAAAACAAAAGTCCTAACCTTATACCCTAAACCCTAAACCCTAAACAAAAAGAAACCCTACACTTTCTAAAAAAAAAAACCTAACCTTAAACCCTCCTAAACCCTTACAAACCCTAAACCCTAAACCCTTACAAACCCTAACCCTAAACCCTTAAGAAAAGAAAAAAAAAAACAAAATCCTACACTTTTAAAAAAAAAAAAAAAAAAACAAAAAAATCCTACACTTTCTAAATTTATACCCTAACCCTAAACCCTAAACCCTAAACCATAACAAACCCTAAACCCTAACCCTAAACCCTTAAGAAAAGGAAAAAAAACAAAATCCTACACTTTTTTTTTTTTAAAAAAAAAAAAAAAAAAAAAAAAAAAAAAAACCTAACCCTAACAAACCATAACCCTAAACCCTTAAAAAAAAAAAAACAAAAAAACAAAAAAATCCTACACTTTCTAAATTTATACCCTAACCCTAAACCCTAAACCCTATACCATAACAAACCCTAAACCCTAACCCTAAACCCTTAAGAAAAGGAAAAATACAAAATCCTACACTTTTTCTTTTAAAAAAAAAAAAAAAACCTAACCCTAACAAACCATAACCCTAAACCCTTAAAAAAAAAAAAAAAAAACAAAACAAAAAAATCCTACACTTTCTAAATTTATACCCTAACCCTAAACCCTAAACCCTATACCATAACAAACCCTAAACCCTAACCCTAAACCCTTAAGAAAAGGAAAAAAAACAAAATCCTACACTTTTTTTTTAAAAAAAAAAAAAAAAAAAAAAAAAAAAAAAAAACCTAACCCTAAACCCTAACAAACCCTAACCCTAAACCCTTAAGAAAAGAAAAAAAAAAAAAAAAAAACAAAATCCTACACTTTTAAAAAAAAAAAAAAAAAGCCTAAACCCTCCTAAACCCTAACAAACCCTAACCCTAAACCCTAAACCCTTACAAACCCTAACCCTAAACCCTTAAGAAAAGAAAAAAAAAAAATCCTACACTTTTTTTTTTTTAAAAAAAAAAAGCCTAACCATAAACCCTAACAAACCCTAACCCTAAACCCTAAACCCTTACAAACCCTAACCCTAAACCCTTAAGAAAAGAAAAAAAAAAAAAAACAAAATCCTACACTTTTAAAAAAAAAAAAAAAAACCTAAACCCTCCTAAACCCTAACAAACCCTAACCCTAAACCCTAAACCCTTACAAACCCTAACCCTAAACCCTTAAGAAAAGGAAAAAAACAAAACCCTACACTTTTTTTTTAAAAAAAAAAAAAAAACCCTAACCCTAAACCCTAATAAACCCTAACCCTAAACCCTAAACCCTTACAAACCCTAACCCTAAACCCTTAAGAAAAGAAAAAAAAAAAAACAAAATCCTACACTTTTAAAAAAAAAAAAAAAAAAAAAACCTAAACCCTAAACCCTAAACCCTAAACTCTAACAAACCCTAACCCTAAACCCTCACAAACCCTAACCATAAACCCTAAACCCTAAACCCTAAACCCTAAACTCTAACAAACCCTAACCCTAAACCCTCACAAACCCTAACCATAAACCCTAAACCCTAAACCCTAACCCTAAACCCTAAACCCTCACAAACCCTAACTATAAACCCTTTTTATAAAAAAATAAAACTAATTCTTACACTTTCTTAAAAAAAACTAAAACCCTAAACTCTAACCATAAACCCTTTAAAAGGGAAATAAATTCGTACACCCCATGTTGCGTGACATGCTCAACTTTTTTACACGTTTATTTGTTTGACGTATGATTTGTCTTGTCCTCTTAACCCTATACAGAGGAATATGGACAAGTCTTGGATGTCAGCACCTAGGGGTACGACACGGTATAACGACGGGTGTAGGACGTTTGTGGCATTTGCCGTTAGTAACTGTACGGCCGTCGATGGAAAAATTTACTGCCCATGCAAGTATTGTCGAAATAACCAGCGTCACCCTCCAGATTACGTTCTTGCTCACCTGACTGGAGGTAGGGGGATGAATCCGGGCTACAATTTGTGGTATATGCACGGCGAGACTACGACTGGGTCCGCTATTCCTGGTCAGTGTTCGAGTTATCACAGTGGCACAGATACTGCTGCCTGTAGCACTGAACATGGTGAAGTCACAGAACAGGAGGGTGTCGCCGTGGAACAGGATGATAACATGCACGCCATGTTGCGTGACACCTTCGGCGTGCACGATGTTCCTGAAGCCGTCAGTACTCTTCCTCAACAAGAACAGGATGATACCTCTTGCGGGGACGCATTGAAGTACCAAGAGCTGTTAAAGACCGCCGAGAAGCCCCTTCACCCTGGTACAAAGCATAGTAAATTGAGTGCTACTGTAAACATGTACAATTTGAAGTGCGTTGGAGGTATTAGTAACAAGATTTTTTCAGACATTCTCGAATTTATCAATCAATTGTTGCCTCCTTGCGATGAGGCATTGCCAGATAACAAGTATGAGGCGAAAAAGTTTTTAAGTGGCATGGGTTTGGGGTATGAGAAGATTCCGGCGTGCCGTAATGACTGTATGTTATTCTGGAAAGACAATAAAGAATTAGATTCATGTACCGTATGTGGAGAGTCTAAGTGGAGGGCTGATACACATGTAGATGATGATGGTGAGATCATATCAGCGAGAAAAAAACGCCCGGTGAAGATCTTGAGGTGGTTTCCACTCATCCCACGGTTGCAGAGGTTATTCATGTCTGAGCATACTGCGCCCCATATGAGATGGCATGCAGAAGGCCGCACTAGGGATGGCGTATTGAGGCACCCGGCCGACGGTGAGGCATGGAGATCGTTCGACATTTTACATCCAGATTTTATGGCAGAGAGTAGAAACGTCCAGCTTGGTTTGACAGCAGATGGATTTAATCCATTTGGGAACATGAGCACATCCCACAGCACATGGCCCGTAATGCTTGTGCCGTACAATTTGCCACCTTGGATGTGCATGAAACAGTCGTCCTTCATCCTTTCCTTGGTTATCCCTGGACCGAGCTCACCAGGTATGGATATTGATGTTTACCTTCAGCCATTGATTGATGAGTTGCTGGAACTGTGGAATGTAGGGGTACGAACATTCGATGCTTCAAAGAAGGAAAATTTTATTATGCGATCTCAGTTGATGTGGACGATAAACGACTTGCCAGCGTATGCAGATTTATCTGGTTGGCCTAACAGGGGTGCGAAGGCATGTCCTTGCTGTATGCAATCGACGCGTTCTATACGCTTAAAGAACGGATGCAAATTTTGCTATATGGGGCACAGGAGATACCTGCCGCCTGAACATCTGTGGCGGCTTAACAGGAGGACATTTGACGGTACTGAAGAATTTGACAGCGCACCAATTGTGCCATACGGATACGAGGTTCTCCAACAGTTGGACGGAGTTGTGTTTGGGGATGAGACCGCGGGTAAGAAGAAGAAACGGAAGAAGCGGAAGAAGGGTGCAGGGAGTTCCGATGTTATATGGAAGAAGAAAAGTATATTTTTCAGATTGCCGTATTGGAAAGACAATTTGCTTCGGCACAATCTTGATGTTATGCACATAGAGAAAAATGTCATGGACAATATACTTGGCACTATTTTGGATATAAAAGGGAAAACGAAGGACAACTTGGCAGCTCGGCTGGACTTGCAGGAAATGGGGTTGAGACCTAAGTTGCATCCGTTCATGGCCGCCAACGGTAAAACGTATATTCCCGCTGCCTGTCACACAATGTCTAGAGAGGACAAAGAAAATTTTCTGAAGGTTCTTCGAAATGTTAGGGTCCCGGACGGATACGCTTCGAACATTTCACGATGTGTTCGGCTCAAGGACCGTACAATTTCCGGCTTGAAGAGCCATGATAGCCACATACTGATGCAACAGCTTCTCCCAATTGCACTGCGTAAGTCATTGCCTGATAAAGTGGTTAGACCTCTTGTGGAGATTTCTGCATTTTTTAGAGGCATATGCTCAACAAAGCTATCACAAGAAGATATGGACCGACTGCAGGGTGACGTCTGTATCACTTTGTGCAAGCTAGAACAGATATTCCCTCCAGGGTTTTTTACCAGCATGGTCCACTTGGTCGTGCATCTTGTGCACGAGTGTAGACTGGGCGGACCCGTGCAGTATAGATGGATGTACCCGGCAGAGAGGTAAAATTCGGCGTAATATGTAAATAAATATTTTTATTTAATTGTAATCCTAATTGACGACAATTAAATTGTCGTGTATGTGTTTAAACCAGGAGTCTGGGGAATTTCAAAAATAATGTGCGCAATAAAGCAGCTCTTGAGGGGTGCATTGCGGAGGGGTACATAGCGACCGAGCTGGTAACGTTCTGTTCAAGGTATCTGAATAACGCACCAACATTCCACAACAGGCCTCAGAGAAATCCTGATGGATCCAAGGGAGCGGGCACGCGTGTTACCATGAACCGGTTGATAATGCACCAGATTCATCGTTATATTGTGTTCAACTCTGAAGAGTTTCACAATTTGCGGACGTAAGTAGTCCTAACCTTATATTTAGCAGAATTCGAATAAAAGTATTAATAACAATTATTACATAATTGTATACGCTGAATGTAGGATGCACAAAGACGCGCTTAGGCGATCATGCACTAGGGGTCGCATTACGGAGGCTCTTATTGAAGCACAACATCATGAGCAGTTCTGCGAATGGTACCGTGCATATGTAAGGAAATAGTTGTAAATTTGAAATTGGATAAATTTATGCGGGTTCAATATAATTACCCAATGTGATGTTTACTATTTGTAATTAAAAGATAGGTCGATGGCCTGGACGATCAACGTAGGGAGGAATTGGGCCACAAGTTGGTTATGCGTTGTAGAGGGCTAAAGGAGACAGCGGTGAAGTACAACAGGTACGTGGTAAATGGAAAATTATTTCGCACGCTTGCTCATGATATGGGAAGGAGGATTCAGAACAGCGGCGTATGTGTTCCTACCGTTGAAGGCGAAACGTACTACGGGCAGTTAACCGATATATTTGAGGTCGAGTACTATGACAGGACTACGTACGTCCTATTTAAGTGCAATTGGGCAGACCCCACGATGGACAGAGGATTCACAATAGACGAGTATGGCCTAGTGTTTGTCAACTTCAATCATCTCGTCCACAGGGGAGAACTGATTCAGGACAAGCCGTACGTGCTTACATCTCAGGTGGATCAAGTATTCTACATAGAAGATGGAAGAAACCCAAATTGGGTTTGTGCGGTTAGGACCAAACCGCGCAACGTGTACGACGTTGGACAGGGGGATGAGAGTACTGAGGATGGTACAACCTACCATGAGTGCGTACCGCTCGTACTAGCCACTGATGACCTACCAGATACGAATGATCAATTCGAGTACGACAGGCCCGACATAGATCCGATTGAAGCTCCCGTGATACAATGATTGATGTATTTGTTGTGAGTATAATTAGCTTGAACTCAATACACTTGACTGATATATATGTATTGTTTGTACAATTCGCTTGTACTCAATACAAATTTTTATTAATTGCATAAATTTCGTTGTTCTTTATTATGTTCATTAAAAACATATTAAAAAAACATATTCTAATTAATTTGTCTGCATTTGTTCGCAGGTATTGATGGACCAGAGACCCCCTCATTATGCGTATCGGGCACCTAGCCCACCCGTGCCCCCCATGACCACGCCCACTGTTTCGACGGCATTGTATTCTGCAGCGTGGCCACACCACCCAGACGAGTCTTATAGACCATTGTTGCCGGGTACGGTGGCCGTGCCCACGTCATTTCACGGGCAGACCAGCACAGCTGGACCTTGCAGCTCTCCATTGCCGGAGCTGCCGACATTATCTCAGATAGGGTTCACCCAACCGGGTAACGCCTATCGATGGTGGGTGAGAGAGGGGATGGGGTCACAGGGTTATGCGCCGTACTTTCCGTATACGTATAGTGGACCTATGACGTGTAACCCTGATAGTGAGACGCAGGATGGTAGATTTCCACTGTCACAGACCGGGGAGATGCAGATGTCGGCCGTGGGGTTGGGACAGATACCGGCACAGGCGGCGATGCCTGGCCAAATTTTGGGGCCGAGACAGATGCCAGCATCGAGGGCGAGTCAGGGCCCAAGGCATGTAGAGAGCCAGATGCCTTTATCTGGTGAGAGCCAGATGCCACTTTCCGGTGAGAGTCAGATGCCAGATGTGGGGGAGAGCCAGAGTACCCATGAGGAGGACGTTGCGATGTTGGGTACCGATCAGTTGGCCCCCGGTAGTCCCCCAGGATATGGATTCAGATGATAATCAGCAGGATCCACAAGCCGGAGGGGTTGGCGAGGAGGTTGCGGGCGACCCAGCGACCCAGCACATACGGATTGAGCAGATTCAGTTGATGGGTAAGTACATATTTAGACATCCTTAAAACTCATATTCTGTTACCAAAATTTTTTTTTTTGGTTTTGAAATAAATAAATATTTGATTACAAATTGTTTATATATATATATATGTTCTTTAATCTTATGATTAAATGTTGAATATTTCTTTCATTAGGGTACAACCCAGACGGGACCATTTATTATGAGGTGATTGACGACCCATCGATAAACTGGGTCCTCCCGAGGGGGAAGAAGGTTGTATTGCAGTACAATGCTGCTATACAACCTGTAGGACGGGCCTGCAATCGATTTCGGCAGGCTGAGGGCAAGCTGATCAGGAGTGGGTCCTACATACACATGCGGGACGAATGAGCGAAGGTAAATAGGCAGATTAAGCACGCAATGTGGGACGCGCTGATGGTATGTCTATGAATATAATTTAATTATTTATTTGAATTAAACTTGAGATTAATGTTTTTCTTGAAGTTTTTAAACCTATAAAAATGTGTTGAATGTGCAGGAGGAGTTCTATCTACCTGTATCAGTAGACGCGCGCAGGGCACAACAGGAGGCTTTATGTGATATTGGCCGTAAGCACCGCTCGTGGAAGTCGAGGTTCAAAACCAAACTATGTATTAGAGACGGTGACACGCCCGAGAGTATCCGTGCGAGAATGCCGGACAATTTTTTTGGCAACTATGACGCAGAAGATGTAGAGTTCCTGCTGAGAGATTGGTGCCGTGAGCAAAAAATCGTATGTAGGCCAAGAAAATGTTGTGGTTTTTTAATAACAGTTTATTTAATTTTAGTTTTAATTTAATTGTGTCAATGTTTACATTTTTATTTTCATGTTAAATAAGTAGGCAACCTCTGAACGGATGAAGAGGCTGCGCGAGCAGAATGACCTTCCTCATTTTACGGGATCTAAAAGTTATGCCAGATTTAATCACGAGGAGGTATGAAAATATATATGTTTATGTTATATATATTTGTTGCTAATTGTTTTTATTTTTCTTTATACTATTTTTTTCGCTATCTGTTTGTTATATATGTCAACTGCATGACGACAGACATGTACATCTGGCACGCCCCCCACTCGCGCCGCGTCGTTCGTGAAAACCCACACAAGGAAGGACGGCACTTACGTGAACGAACGTACACGGGTCCTATGCGTATGCTACTGATTTAATTTACTATTATTTTTAAAATTATGTGTGATTTGTCATTATTCAATATATGACTTTTTCATGTTGACGACGTACAGGAGAGGATGACGCAGAGTTTATCCAGTGATCCAGCCGCCACGCAAAGCGTCTCCGCAGACACGGTGCGTTGGGCACCGAACGACGCTTACGAACAGGCGGTTGGGAGGCCTGAGTATGCAGGGAGGGTTCGGCAGGTTGGGCCGAACGTCACACCTGTTCGGGGGACATGTTTCTCATATAGGCCTCGGTCACAAGGGGGACCATCTCAGGGCACGTCTCGGGATTGGGCCGAACACACTCGGAAGATGGAAGAGATCCAAGCGGAGCTACAGGCTGAGCGAGCGAGGAATGACCTGTTGGAGCAGCGCCTGCGACAGGTTGAGGTCTTCATGTCCTCCATGGGAGCATCAGCACCATGTCTTGGTACGCCTTCACCTGCACACGTAGGTAGTACGTCGTCTGTTAGTAGTGCATCTGCAGGTATGATTTATATTGTGTGTAAGACAAAATTAATTTCAATTTGTTTTAATTACCCCTTTAATTTTGCAAGTAATATTATATACTTTAATTGTCTATATTATTTGCAGGTAATTCGACAACAGTTGGTACGTTGTCGCCTGTTGGACGACGGCTGAGCCAGCATTCCATTGTCGCTACACCTTCGCCCGCTACACCATTCCTTGCGCAGTAATCGCCGGTTGGCGAGAACACGCCTGGGATGGTACCTCCTCATTCGCAGGGACGCCCTTCAGATTTGTAGATATTTTGTGTAATTAATTTTTATGTGTAAATATTTGCTTAGTTAACGAGTACGTTATTAACTTATAATTTGTGTAATATTATTTTGTGCTGTTTTTCGGTAAAATCAATATTGCGTTATTTGTGGTCGGAAATAATAAAATTTGAAATAACAAAAAATTATTATACCAAATAATTTTAAATAACCAATACCAAAACTAAATTGAAAAAAAAAAAATCCAAATTGGATTTTTTATTTAATTAAATTTTTTATTTAATTATTTAATCGTATTTTTAATTTAATTTAAAAATACAATTAAATAATTAAATTAAAAATTTATTTAAATGAAAAATTCGATTTGGATTTTTTTATAAAAAAAATAACCAATTTGACACGTGTATTACAATACACGTGTCAAAGTGTCTTGACACGTGTATTGAGATACACGTGTCAAATTTGACACGTGTATCTTAATACACGTGTCAAATTGGTTTGACACAAATATTTAAAATACTCGTGTCAAACGGTTTGACACGTGTATTAAGATACACGTGCCAAACCAATTTGACACGTGTATTGAGATACACGTGTCAAATTTAACACGTGTATCTTTGACACGTGTATCTCAATACACGTGTCAAATTGTGCACTTAATGTCGTGCACATTTGACACGCGTCTTACGCTTGTCAAAGTGCACGTGTCTAAATGTTTGACACGTGTACAGCACTGTACACGTGTCAAACTGCACGTGTCAAAATGCTGTATTTTTTGTAGTGAGGCCACTACAACAACCAAAAGCTTGGTCCAAAGTTGTAGCAATAATTCTGATCTTTTCAAGGCTGACTTTGCAAATTCCATGATCAAGATGGGGAATATAAGTCCACTTACTGGCTCAAGCGGGGAGATCCGCAAGAACTGCCGGGTGGTGAATTCATAAACTTTGCAAAATCTGTAATCACACATAATATAGTTGGACTTGGTATATATTATAATAATTTGGGGCATGCATGTAATGCATAGTACTTATAATGGAGGCTCCATTAGTACTCATATAATCAGTGTGATTCAAAGATTGTCTATATATAATTACCACTTGGATATTTACTTTTGCTAATTAACCACCAAATTTTCAAAGAATTTTAGTTAAAACTGAAAAATTGATTCATATATGGAGGTTTCATTAATAGTTTCTAGATGGCCAGACCTTCAGATCTTATGCTTAAATAGGATCACATATATGGTCAAACTTAAGCATTATAATGCAGATGCATGGTACTAGTACATAAACTTAATCAAGGTGCATGGTTTTTAAATTGTGATCAGATCACTCTTTTCTAGCTAAATAATAACTCAGTCAATTTCAGAGAGGTTCTCTTCTCTATTATATCCATGCATTATACGAAACTATTCAGTTGGATGACTATACAGAGAGTAATCTAGCTAGAAAGCAAAAGCTTCAGTACGTAGTAATTAATTATGGCCAAATTTAGCAAAATATATAGTAAAGAATGATCCAAAAGGCATTTATCTTGAGGAAAAAAGATTCAGGGTTATATAATAACATTGTGATAGAAAACTTGCAGGCTTTGTCAAAATATGAAATTGTGTTATAAGGTTTTTTTGAAGATTAGAAGTGTTGGAATTTTCCATTAACAGGAAAATATATATATATATATAAGTCAGATAGGTCTCCAATCTTAAAAGGACATAAATTTGAACAGTCTTTACAAACGCATTGCTAGTATTAAAAACTTTGGTCTGCATATATATATGGCTAGCCTTAATTAATTTATCATGATACAAATTTCAGGTAAAACTTACTTTTGAAAATCGAAATTTGCAAGGGAAGGGCGCCTAAAAACTTACATATACATGATTAAGATTATACTTAAGCCATGTGTGTGCATGATACCCAGGATCATAAAATACCACCATGGTTTTGAATTCGATGTCCACAACAATCCACTCGATCAATCCCATTAGTCGTCCCCTCCACGACTTGAATTCGTGATGCGGTACGTGACTCATATATTCTAATATATATATATATACCAAATGATACAAATTAACTTTCAATAGAACTCACCATTGAAAACTTACTTGCAAAGAGATCAAGGGTGACTAAAAACTTATATATACATAGTTAAGATTGCATTTAAATCATGTGACACACTAGGATCATGACCCCGGCCTTATTGATAATATTGAAGCAAACATCAACTATCAACGACAGAGCACTAGCTAGGGGGTTGAAAGGGGGCAAATGATCCTGACCCACCTAAATAATTATTATATATGTAGGTTTTTAACAAATTTTTTGTAACTGGAAAGTTTTACTACTTAATTATTGAGAGATATTTCAATGCATGTTTTCTACTATTTATGTAGTTGGATTGGCGAGATGTATGTGCCATTTTTTAATATGAGAAAAGATATTTTTATATTTCTTGTACATTAATTTTTTATTTAAATTAATTATTAAATATGTAGGACTCATAAATTCAATGGTTGATTTTTTATTTTTTATTTTTTTAAAAAAGAAAAAATGTACGAGACTTTATCATGTCTCATTAAGTATGTATACGTGCATTTATGTTTGAAGTGAAAGAATATAAAAGACAATTGGCAGAATATATTGGGAATGTGATTTTTCAACCTTTTCTTGGACATTTTTTTTCCAAACTTTCTTTTGATGCGAGCGTAGAAGCGACTCTTTTTGTTTGAATTTTCTTTCTAGTGAAACCAAACCACTAAAATTTTAATATTTATTAAATTTCTAAGCTCGTTTGGCAACCAATTCTTTTTTTTCCTTTCTTTTTTATTTTAAAAAAATATTCAAACTCCTTTATTCACACTACCAACCTACTTTCTTTCCTTTTTTTCTTATAAAAAATTCAAAATTCCTTTCATATTTATATCACATCAATCAATTCTTCTTACTATTTTCTTTTTCTTTTTTTTTTTTAAAAAAAAAACAACAAAATTGTTCAGCAATTTTAAAATATATTAACTCGTCGATGACAATTAAATAAATTAACTCTAAGCGTGAAAAAATATATTACAAGTAATATTTATATATTTTAAATGATGATTAAATTTTGTTGAATTATTTATTTATTTTGTTATTATATTATTTAATATTTTTATTAATTTTTATACAACTCTATTTTTTAATCTTATTCCATAAGAACCAAAATCCAAACTCCATCACTAAAAAATATATGGTTCATAGAGAAAAAGAAAAGAAAATTACTCATTCCACCACTTCTAATTACTTCTAAACATGCCTCCAAAATCATCCATACTTATTCAAACACATGTTCCTTAGGTTGAAACATTAGGACTATATATGTCCGTCAGTAATCATGCATCCTGGTCCCGGCCCTCTCTCTCACCAAAAAGTAAAAGGCCAAAAAAAAAAAAAAAAAGGAAAGAGAAGTTCTAGAAAATTGCTTTAAACAATTAGGGCTTGTTTGGTAAATTATTCACAAAATTTTCATTTTTATTTTACTTCTTCTAAAAATATCAAATAAAAAACATTCTTATTTTTTTACACTTTTTACATCACATCAATAATTTTTTATTATTATTCAACCAAAAAAATTCACTACAAAACAAAACTTTTTTACTTTTCTATAAAACATTTTTAAATTTTCTATCATATCAATCATTTCTTACTACTATTCAAATATTCAAATAAATATTCCAATTCACAATCACTTACTAAACAAGTCCTTAGTCTTCCATAGACTTGTCTACCGTACGTTATTGTCAAAACGAAAAGTCCATTCAAATATATATATATATATATATATGCTAAAATAGTTTCTTACTACTTAATTAATTACAACTTGCAAGTTGTAATTAATTAAGTGTGTGCATGCAATTACCACAAGCAGAATCAGGAATTTTAGTGCGAAGTGGGGAACTTAAATAAAAAAAAAAAAATTGGAGAGGAGGAAATTAAATTTGAAGGATCTATTTCACAATATATATATATATATATATATATATATATATATATATGATGGCCGGGCATCTAATGCATGCTTTCTCACAGTGGAGCTTATTAATTATCAATTGATACAAAAATTTAAACTCTTCAAAATTGACTAATTTCCCCAAACTTGCATGAAAAGCAAAGAATTCTGTACACAAAAGTTGGCCAGGCCAGGTCTAGTAGTTTCTAGATTTTATTTTTATTATTATTATTATTATTTAATTAAACAAAAACATGATACGAGGTCAGGGTGAATCAATTGTGACTATTTTATCTTGGCGTGATCATAGTAGCACCTACTCGTTGGAAACCAGTAACAAAGGGGACCTGGCCTAGACAGTAAAAAACAGTAAACGCTTCTTCAAACTCGGTTGAATCACCATATCATCTAAAACTCAAGGCAACTAACACTAGCTAAACTTGTATGGAAATTCTCATTACGGATTTCGAACCCATATACGCCCAACCACTTAAACATCGATATGAGCTTCCTTTCAGACCACTTGACCACCATGGACTGATTGGACTCAATGGTTGGTAGTTCTAGAATTGAAGACCCGGAAAGAGCATGAATATTCCAATTAGTGAGCTACTAAATGAGCAGCTGTAGTAAAAGGAGGCCGGGAGTTTCGCACAAGATCTTAGCCTCCTAATTTGACTATCCGTACATCAGTAAAGAATACCCATGCCAAATTGGAAGAAAAAAATCGACAGAATTTTGTATAATTACATAATAATTTTTTAATTTGTATCTCTTGATTCGGATTGATGTATGCTACTCATACTAACCACAATACATGTTAATTCACAATATTTCAAAAGCTGCATGCAAAAATAAAATAATAAATTTAATTATTTAATTAATATTTTAACATTTTTTTTATCGTGTGAGTTTAAACTCCACTCAGTAAGTAAATACATCACATAAAATATTTAACTGAAATTAGAATAAATGTAAACTCAAGATTCGAATTAAGACTTCTACTCTACTATCATATTAAATTACTAGTTAGTTATATATCTCAAAAACTTAAACAAATAAAAATATAATTAATTAATTAATATTTTAACAATACAAAATTAGCTTCCGACTACGAAAGTCATGGATGAATTCTTTGATAGAAATCACGCCGATGAATACGCTCCAACTCAAATTTGTCTTATGCAATGTTTCGCAATTACGTGAAACTGTTTTGCTTCTCAAATTTGTCTTATGCAATTTATGTTTGGCAATTACGTGAAATAACTGTTTTGCTTCGTTGAAATTCTCGGAAACCAAACAAAACCCACAAAGCAAACAAAATTGGACTTGTTTGTCCGATAGGGGAACAAGTATACTGCACCACAAGGCTGCTGCAAAATTGGACTTGTTTGTCCGATAGGGGAACAAGTATTCTGCACCACAAGGCTGCTGCAAGAGTTGTGGAAAACTGGTTCTCTTGACGCAAATTAATAATCTCCTAATTAAGTGGCGTGCAGTGAAATAGTAGTGTGGTATGTGTGTCTATATATATATATATATATATCTCGCAATAATTTAAAGAGATAAAGCATGAAAGAAAGATAGAGATTAATTTAAAATAGTTTAGCTTATAGTTTATGTTAAGATTTTTTTTCACCTGGATACTTTATAAGTCATGGTGTCTACTCTTCTCTCAAGGAGTCTTTTGAAAGTGAGTAAGGCTCATGCTCTTTTACATAGTATTAGAGCCACAAGTTTTTTGCGATGATGAGTCTTTCCCTCTCCTTGTTGTCTACATGTTTGGTTATTAGTTGCCACACGTCAGGAGGCGTGTTAAAGTGTCTCACATCACTAAGATTTCTTTCACCTGGGTACTTTATAAGTTATGGAGTCTCCTTTTCCCTCAAGAAGTATTTTAAGAGTGAGCAAGGATTATGAATTTTCAGAGTCTACGTTTACATGTACGTTAAAGTCTTTGTGGCTATATTTTCCCTTGATCATTTGATTATATACAATGTAACGCTCTAGTTAAAAAAAAAAAAAAAAAAAAAAAAAAAAAAAAAGAAGAAGAGATAATCATGTCCCTATTTTATAACTAAATGGAGAGAATTCAAATTCTTCGTAATTAAGCTTGTCGATCCATTTGATCAAGTCTAAAATTAGGATGGTTAAAATAAAATAAAAAAAGGGTCCAAAATTAGGTTCTTTAATTTCCACTGTCATTTAATAGAATAGAAATTAGCTACCCAAAGAAGGGATAGGGACAGGAATGTGGGACACATGCAACAACGTATTTAAATTTGGATAGAGGCTCGATCGATTGATTAGATCGTGGGCTAGCCGTTAATCTTTCGATCTTTCTGTTGCAGTCCATATGTCCATATCGAACATGATTTTTTTTTTTTGAATACCAGCTGTTGATGTGATAGCTGTTAAGTCACGGAGAATATTTAATTTATATTTTAATAATTTTTTTTTATGTGTGGTTTCAATTCATTCTTAATTTAAGTAAGTCTTAATACATAAACATTTAATTAAATTGAGAAGTGAATGATGTAAATAAGGTTCGAACTTAAGATCTTAATTTGCTATACTCTGATACTTTATATGTTAAACAATCACTTATTCTAAAAGTTTAATTAAGCGAATAGAAAAAAATAAATTTATTTAATTATTTAATTTATATTTTAACAATAATATATATGTATTAATTCTCTATTATATTGGCTAGATTTAGTTAGATGGCTTCTTCTTCTTCTTTTTTCTATTCAGGGAGGGTCGTCTTTCTCATTCTTGATCCGAATGGAAGAGAGAATAAGAGACGTTTTAGCTAGCTACAGGGAAGGAGCCAGACATTTTAATGGGCCAGAAGGTGCCAAATATTTTTTTTTTTTTTTTAAGTAGGGATTAAAGTATATATATATATATAAAAAGCCAAATTTTAAGTAAATTAAACATAATCCAGTTTTTATATTTTTATTATTCCCTTCAAATTAAATATCAATAAGCAAAATTGAAAAGAAAGTTTTTTGGTAAAAAAAAAAAAAAAAAAAGTCTTAGTTTCTGTACTAAAATTAAGAAATTTCAGTTGAATGAATTGTGTGCTTCTTGGCGTTTTTGCATGGTTTTACTTAGATGACATAACTCTTGAAGTTAACATTCTCTTACTCCTTTTGTTAAAACAATAAACTCTAACTAACACAGTAAACCACTAACTGTTATGCTAAATACACTATATTCTACACAAAACACATTATGCTAAACGCAACACAAAACAAATGAAATGCATATCTTCTAGACTTTTCTAATGCTATCTAGCTAT